>NC_052096.1:8196763-8496763 GCF_015852505.1 Tachyglossus aculeatus | reverse complement strand
GTGTGGTGTGTGTGTGTGTTTTAGTGGAAAGATCCCGGGCTTGGGAGTCAGAGGACATGGGTTCTAATTCTGCTCCGCCCCTTGTAGGGAGAATTCTGGAGGGCAGTGGGAAGCCCCCTCCACTCCCACCCGGGTTCAGTCCAAAGTGACTAATAAGAATAATGATATTTGTTAAGCATTTACTATGTCCCAGGCACTGTACTAAGCGCTGGGGTAGATACAGAGCGTGGCTCAGTGGAAAGAGCGCAGGCTTTGGAGTCAGAGATCATGGGTTCAAATTCCGCTCCACCACTTGTAGGGAGAATTCTGGAGGGCAGTGGGAAGCCCCCTCCACTCCCACCCGGGTTCAATCCCAAGAGACTAATAATAATGATATTTGTTAAGCATTTACTATGTCCCAGGCACTGTACTAAGCGCTGGGGTAGATACAAAGCGTGGCGCAGTGGAAAGAGCACGGGCTTTGGGGTCAGAGATCATGGGTTCAAATGCCGCTCCGCCACTTGTAGGGAGAATTCTGGAGGGTAGTGGGAAGCCCCCTCCACTCCCACCCGGTTTCAATCCCAAGAGACTAATAATAATAATGATATTTGTTAAGCATTTACTATGTCCCAGGCACTGTACTAAGCGCTGGGGTAGATACAAAGCGTGGCGCAGTGGAAAGAGCACGGGCTTTGGGGTCAGAGATCATGGGTTCAAATGCCGCTCCGCCACTTGTAGGGAGAATTCTGGAGGGTAGTGGGAAGCCCCCTCCACTCCCACCCGGTTTCAATCCCAAGAGACTAATAATAATAATGATATTTGTTAAGCATTTACTATGTCCCAGGCACTGTACTAAGCGCTGGGGTAGATACAAAGCGTGGCGCAGTGGAAAGAGCACGGGCTTTGGGGTCAGAGGACATGGGTTCTAATCCCGCTCTGCCACTTGTAGGGAGAATTCTGGAAGGCAGTGGGAAGCCCCCTCCACTCCCACCCGGGTTCAATCCCGAGAGACTAATAATAATAATGATATTTGTTAGGCATTTACTATGTCCCAGGCACTGTACTAAGCGCTGGGGTAGATACAAAGCGTGGTGCAGTGGAAAGAGCGTGGGCTTTGAAGTCAGAGATCATGGGTTCAAATCCCGCTCCACCACTTGTAGGGAGAATTCTGGAGGGCACTGGAAAGCCCCCTCCACTCCCACCCGGGTTCAATCCCAAGAGACTAATAATAATAATGATATTTGTTAAGCATTTCCTATGTCCCAGGCACTGTACTAAGCGCTGGGGTAGATACAAAGCGTGGCGCAGTGGAAAGAGCGCAGGCTTTGGAGTCAGAGATCATGGGTTCAAATTCCACTCCGCCACTTGTAGGGAGAATTCTGGAGGGCAGTGGGAAGCCCCCTCCACTCCCACCCGGGTTCAATCCCAAGAGACTAATAATAATAATGATATTTGTTAAGCATTTATTATGTCCCAGGCACTGTACTAAGCGCTGGGGTAGATACAAAGCGTGGCGCTATGGAAAGAGCGTGGGCTTTGGAGTCAGAGATCATGGGTTCAAATTCCACTCCGCCACTTGTAGGGAGAATTCTGGAGGGCAGTGGGAAGCCCCCTCCACTCCCACCCGGGTTCAATCCCAAGAGACTAATAATAATAATGATATTTGTTAAGCATTTATTATGTCCCAGGCACTGTACTAAGCGCTGGGGTAGATACAAAGCGTGGCGCTATGGAAAGAGCGTGGGCTTTGGAGTCAGAGATCATGGGTTCAAATTCCACTCCGCCACTTGTAGGGAGAATTCTGGAGGGCAGTGGGAAGCCCCCTCCACTCCCACCCGGGTTCAATCCCAAGAGACTAATAATAATGATATTTGTTAAGCATTTACTATGTCCCAGGCACTGTACTAAGCGCTGGGGTAGATACAAAGCGTGGCGCAGTGGAAAGAGCACGGGCTTTGGGGTCAGAGGACATGGGTTCTAATCCCGATCCGCCACTTGTAGGGAGAATTCTGGAGGGCAGTGGGAAGCCCCCTCCACTCCCACCCGGGTTCAATCCCAAGAGACTAATAATAATAATAATGATATTTGTTAAGCATTTCCTATGTCCCAGGCACTGTACTAAGCGCTGGGGTAGATACAAATCGTGGCGCAGTGGAAAGAGCGCAGGCTTTGGAGTCAGAGATCATGGGTTCAAATTCCGCCTCACCACTTGTAGGGAGAATTCTGGAGGGCAGTGGGAAGCCCCCTCCACGCCCACCCGGGTTCAATCCCAAGAGACTAATAATAATAATGATATTTGTTAAGCATTTATTATGTCCCAGGCACTGTACTAAGCGCTGGGGTAGATACAAAGCGTGGCGCAGTGGAAAGAGTGCGGGCTTTGGAGTCAGAGGTCATGGGTTCAAATTCCTGCTCCGCCACTTAGCTATGTGACTTTGGGCAAGTCACTTCTCTGGGTCTCAGTTACCTCATCTGTAAAATGGGGATGAAGACTGTGAGCCCCCCTGACAGGACAACCTGATCACCTTGTCACCTCCCCAGCGCTTAAAACAGTGCTTTGCACATAGTAAGTGCTTAAGAAATGCCACTATTATTATTATTACAAGCAAATCGAGTTGGACACAGTCCCTGTCCCACGTGAGGCTCACAGTTTCCATCCCCATTTTACAGATCAGGTAACTGAGGCCCAGTGAAGTGACATGCCTAAGGTCACCCAGCAGACTAGTGGCAGAGCAGGGATCAGAACCCATGCCCTTCCGACTCCCAGACTTGCGCTGTAGCCCCTGCGCCTGCTGGGTGACCTTAGGCAAGCCACTTCTCTGGGCCTCAGTTGCCTCATCTCGAAAATGGGGATTAAGACCGTGAGCCCCACGTGGGATAACCTGATGACCTTGTATCTACCCCAGTGCATAGAACAGTGCTTGGCACAAAGTAAACGCTTAACAACTACCATCATTACTATTATTAATCTCTCTTTTAGACTGTGAGCCCACTGTTGGGTGGGGACTGTCTCTATTTGTTGCCAACTTGTACTTCCCAAGCACTTAGTACAGTGCTCTGCACACAGTAAGCGCTCAATAAATACGATTGATTGATTGGGATTAAACCCGGCTGGGATGGGTGGGGGTGGAGGGGCTTCCCACCGCCCTCCGGGATTCTCCCCACCAATGTATGAGATTCTCGGGGTGGGGAGGGATGGGGTGCCTGCTTGCACCAGACACGGGGGAGTGTTTGTCCTCGGGACCCCCGCCCACCCCCACCCCCCTTTGGCCCCCCATCCCCATCTATGGGAAGCAGCGTGGCTCAGTGGAAAGAGCACGGGCTTTGGAGTCAGAGGTCATGGGTTCAAATCCCGGCTCTGCCACTTGTCAGCTGTGGGACCTTGGACAAGCCATTTAACTTCTCTGTGCCTCAGTTACCTCATCTGTAAAATGGGATTAAGACTGTGAGCCCCACGTGGGACAACCTGATCACCTTGTATCCCCCCAGCGCTTAGGACAGTGCTTTGCACATAGTAAGCGCTTAATAAATGCCATTATTATTATTATTATTATTATTATTATTATTATTATTATCATCTCTCCGTGGGCTCCAGCTGAGCACTGGGTGCAGAGGGGAGCCGGCAGAAGGGGAGCTTTTTGGGCGGCTCCGGGGGGGTCTGCGAAATTCATTCATTCAATCGTATTTATTGAGCACCTACCGTGTGCAGAGCACTGTACTAAGCGCTTCGAAGGTACACTTCAGCAACAGAGACAAATCCCTACCCAGCAAGATCGGGGTCGGGGTCTGGGGGGGGTCTGAGCCCAGGGAGACTTTGGGGAGGGGTCCCCTCGGGGTAGGATAATAATGATGGTATTTGTTAAGCGCTTACTGTGTGCCAAGCACTGTTCTAAGCACTGATTATTTTGGTATTTGTTAAGCGCTTACTATAATAGTAATAATGATGGTATTAGTTAAGCACATATTATCAATCAATCAATTGTATTTATTGAGCGCTTACTGTGTGCAGAGCACTGGACTAAGCGCTTGGGAAGTACAAGTTGGCAACATATAGAGACAGTCCCTACCCAACAGTGGGCTCCAAGCACTGTTCTAAACGCTGGGGTAGATACAAAGTCATCAGTTTGTCCTACGTGGGGCTCACACAGTCTTAATCCCCATAGGACGGATGAGGTCACTGATGCCCAGAGAAGTGAAGTAGCTTGCCCAAGGTCACACGGCTGTCAAGTGGCGGAGTCGGGATTAGAACCCAGGTCCTCTGACTCGCAAGCCGGATTCTTTCTAGGAGCAGATATGGGGTGGGGGTCCTCCAGGACTGGATGCTAGGGAGAATAATAATGATGATGATAATAATAATAATGATAGCATTTATTAAGCGCTTACTATATGCAAAGCACTGTTCTAAGCGCTGGGGAGGTTACAAGATGATCGGGTTGTCCCACGGGGGGCTCACAGTCTTCATCCCCATTTTACAGATGAGGTTAGCTGAGGCCCAGAGAAGTGAAGTGACTTGCCCAAAGTCACACAGCTGACAATTGGCAGAGCCGGGACTCGAACCCATGACCTCTGACTCCAAAGCCCGTGCTCTTTCCACTGAGCCACGCTGCTTCTCATTTAGTAAGCACTTACTATGTGCCAAGCACTGTTCTAAGTTGTGGGGAGGTTACAAGGTGAACAGGTTGTCCCACGGGGGACTCACGGTGTTAATCCCTATTTTCCAGATGAGGACACTGAGGCCCAGCAAATAATAATAATAATAATGATGACGCTTATTAAGCGCTTACTACGTGCCAAGCACTGTTCTAAGTGCTGGGGAGGTTACAAGGTGAACATGTTGTCCCACGGGGGGCTCACGGTGTTAATCCCCATTTTACAGATGAGGGAACTGAGGCCCCGAGAAGTGAAGTGACTCGCCCAAAGTCACACAGCTGACAAGTGGCGGAGTCAGGATTTGAACCCACAACCTCCGACTCCAAAGCCTGGGCTCTTTCCACTGAGCCACACTGCTTCTGTGCTTCACATGAGCCCATGTGGGGCTCATAGTCTTAATCCCCATTTTACAGATGAGGTAACTGAGGCACAGAGAAGTTAAGTGACTTGCCCAAAGTCACACAGCTGACAAGCAGCAGAGCTGAGATTAGAACCCATGACCTCCGACTCCCAAGCCCGGGCTTCTTCCACCTCCTCCAGGAGGCCTTCCACCTCCTCCAGGAGGCCTCCCCAGACTGAGCCCCTTCCTTCCTCTCCCCCTCCTCTCCATCCCCCCATCTTACCTCCTTCCCTTCCCCACAGCGCCTGTATATATGTATATATGTTTGTACATAGTTATTACTCCATTTATTTATTTATTTTACTTGTACATATCTATTCTATTTATTTTATTTTGTTAGTATGCTTGGTTTTGTCCTCTGTCTCCCCCTTTTAGACTGTGAGCCCACTGTTGGGTAGGGACTGTCTATGTTGCCAACTTGGACTTCCCAAGCGCTTAGTCCAGTGCTCTGCAGACAGTAAGCGCTCAATAAATACGATTGATTGATTGATTGATTCTCTGTGATTAGATGATGGCATTTGTTAAGCGCTTACTATGTGCCAAGCACTGTTCTAAGCGCTGGGAGTCGGTGGCGGGGGGCGGGGAACCCAGCCGCCCCGCCGCCCCGCCTCTCACCCCCTCAGGGCCAGGGCCGGCTGCCAGCATTACTTACTCAACGCCCCCTCCACCCTGCAGGACCGGCTGGGGCCGGGGGATGGGGGGATGGGGGACCCCCCTCCCCGATTATTTAACTTGTACAAATCTATTCTATTTATTTTATCTTGTTAGTATGTTTGGTTTTGTTCTCTGTCTCCCCCTTTTACACTGTGAGCCCACTGTTGGGTAGGGACTGTCTCTAGATGTTGCCAATTTGTACTTCCCAAGCATTTAGTACAGTGCTCTGCACATAGTAAGCGCTCAATAAATACGATTGATGATGATTGACGATGATTTCTCCCACCCCCGGGAGGGCGGCCAGAACAGGCTCCAACTCAACTCTGACCTTCACCTCCCCCGACAAAACCAGCTCGCCCCCCCTCTGGCTGGGTCAATCAATCAATCAATCAATCAATCGTATTTACTGAGCGCTTACTGTGTGCAGAGCACTGTACTGAGCGCTTGGGAAGTACACGTTGGCAACGTATAGAGACAGTCCCTACCCAACAGTGGGCTCACAGTCTAAAAGGGGGGAGACAGAGAACAAAACCAAACATACTAATGAAATAAATAGAATAGACATGCACAAATAAAATAAATAAATAAATAGAGTTATAAATATGTACAAACATATACATATGTTCAAATCCGGCCCCGAGGTCCCTGCGCGTGACCGGATTGGGGCGGGGGGCGGGAGGCATTCAGTCCATCCCCCTGTAACACCGGGATAATAATAATAATAATAATAATTATGGTATTTGTCAAGCGCTTACTATGTACAGAGCACTGTTCTAAGCGCTGGGGGGATACAAGGTGATCAGGTTGTCCCACAGGGGGCTCACAGTCTTAATCTCCATTTTACAGATGAGGTAACTGAGGCACAGAGAAGTTAAGGGACTTGCCCAAAGTCACACAGCTGACAATTGGTGGAGCCGGGATTCGAACCCATGACCTCTGACTCCAAAGCCCGGGCCCTTTCCATTGAGCCACGCTGCTTCTCACGCTGCTTCTCGGGATGGAGGGCTTCGGCCCGGATCCGTCTCCGCCCCCCACCCACCAACCCCGCCTTCGCCGCAGGGAAATTCTCAAGCGAAGTCTAACCTCCGTCCCTCCTGCTGCGACCGCTCCCGACCTACTTTCCGGGGGGAGGAGGGCGGGTCGGATGGGCCCCACCCCCTCCCCGTGGCCTTCTCTCCTCCAGGCAGACCCTCGCTCCCCCCCCCCCCCCAGGGTGAGGGTCCCCAGAAGCCGGACCCCCCCCCCCCCGCCCTATTGTTTCCCGGAGAAACCCGATCCGGGTCCGGACAAAGGCCGGGGGCCCCCGCCGCGGGAGAACCCCCCTCCCCCCTTTCCCCCAGCCCCGCTCCCCCCCACCCCGTCACCCCCCCCGGATCCCGGGCCCTCTTCCCGGCCCCACTGCTGTCTCCCTGGCAACGGGGGGGGGGCATGGGGTTGCCATGGCAATCAGTGGGGGGGGAGAAGCGGGCAGTGGGGACAAAAGCCTCCCCCCTCCCCTTCCCCCTGCCCCCCCCACCCGTCCATTAATTTTGTTTCTGAAAGAAGCCGGGGGTCACCAACAGGAAGACCCCCCCACTGTCTCTGTTGGCTTATTATCATTTTTGGGGTGTGTGGGTGTGGATGTGTGGTGGTGCTAGGGGGGTCTCATCTCCTAATGCTCTCCTCGCCCCTTCCCTTTCCTCTGAAGCCATCGGAGTGAGGGGCTTAAATCTTTCCCCCACCCCCCACCTCCGTGACCCCAGTGGGCCTCGTTCCCCCAGCCGCCGGAGGGGGGGGGGGGGGAAGGGAGGAAATGTGTGTGTGTGTGTTTGTGTGTGTGTGTGTGTGAGAGAGAGAGACTGTAGCAGGGGAGGATTTGGGGGGTAAGGAGGAGCTGGGGAGCTGAGGGTAGGATGAGGCTGGGAGTTGGAAGTGGCGGGATGGCTGTCAGGTTTGAAATTTATTGCCAGGAAGCCCCTCCCCCTGCTATTCTTCCTCGGATCTCAATCCCCTGCTCCCCCACCCCCACCCCCTACCCCCGACCCCAGCCCAAGAAGATGGGAGGGGGAGGAGTGGACACCAACTGAGGCTGGGGGGGACTGTCGGAGACCCGATCACCGACTGCCTGGGAACGGGGGAAGGGGGGTGGTGGTGGGATGGGTCATCCTGGGAGTTGGTGGTCTGCCCGGGGGGGTCGGAGGTGGGGAGAAGTGATCATGGTAAAAGTTTGTGTGTGTGTGTGTGTGTGTGTGTGTGTGTGTGTGTATGAGTGGGGGGGGTGGGAGGGAATGATAAGATAGTGTTTGATAGGGCAAGTGCGACCCCACAAAAGGGGTGAAGATAGTGAGCATACTGGCTCCTCGTTCAACCCATCTTCTCCTTTTCTGCCCACCTCTTCCAGGAAGCCTTCCCAGACCCACCCCAATCGAGGCCGAGTCTCTCCGGGCTCTCCGGCACCCCCTTCTCCTCCCTTGCCCTCTCTCCTCCCCTCCCCACCGCCGTGCTTCTCACTCCATCAATCATGTCTCTGTTCTTTTGCATCTTTAATGTTTCAGGGCCCCGGCTTTGTGTCTGCCTGTGTCTCTGGCTCTGTCCTGCCTCCCCTGTCAGGCTGTCAGCACCTCAGGGGCGCCTCTCTCCGCCCCCCATGCCCAGCCTCTGTGTGTATATGTGTCTGGGGGGGGAGGGTGTGCTCGCACTGAATCTTCCTTGGCCCCAGGGGTCTGGACATGGCCTGAGACTCTCCTCTTTCCCCCTCGCAGGTGGGCCGCTGGACTTTCTCTGCGTGGAGCCCCCCGCCGCCCAGCAAGATAGAGTCCCTCAGGGTCACGGTGGACTTCCTGAAGGCACCTCTGGGGCTCAGGAAACCAGGGCTCAAGAAGGCGGCGGGGGTGGGGTGGGGGTGGGGGGGCCCTCGCGGGCGGCCCCAGCCCAAGCCCGCCATCCTGGAACGCTCCGCGGCCCGGCGCGGCGACGACGCCATGGACACCGAGTCCCAGTACTCGGGCTATTCCTGCAAGTCCGGACACTCCCGCAGCTCCCGTCGCCACAGGTCTGCCCCGGGACGGGGAAGCCATCCCCTGGGACATGGCGGGGCGGATGGGGCAGGGCATGGTCACCGGGCCTGTGGTCAGGGAAAGAGGGGATGTGAGGGCAGAGGGACAAACCTGAGTTCAGGGAAGGAGGGGATGTGGGGGCAGAGGGGCAGACCAGGGGTCACGGGAGGAAGGGATGTTCATTCATTGAGTCGTATTTATTGAGCACTCACTGTGTGTTGAGTACTGTACTAAGTGCTTGGGAAAGTACCGTACAACAATAAAGAGAGATAACTGCTGCCCACAGTGAGCTCATAGTTTAGAGCGGGGAGATGGGGGTCTCCAGTGAGACAGGAGAGATAGAGGCCCAGCGAGAAGGTTAGCGGCACCAGAGGAGCGGAGTGTGCGGGCTTGGTTGGAGAAGGAGAGGTAGGATGGGGGGCAGAGGGGTAGACAGGGAGTCAGGGGAGGAGGGGATGTGGGGGCCGAGGGGTAGATGGGATCAGGAGACGAGATGGAAGACCAGACCCAGGGGTAGATCTGGGGGTCAGGGGAGCAGGAGTGAATGGGAGATCAGCGCTTAGCAAAGTGCCCGGCACGTAATTAAGCGCTTAACATTGAGAAGCAGTGTGGCTCAGTGGGAAGAGCACGGGCTTGGGATTCAGAGGACGTGGGCTCTAATCCCACCTCCGCCACTTGCCTGCTGTGTGACCTTGGGCAAGTCACTTAACTTCTCTGTGCCTCGGTTACCTCATCTGTAATATGGGGATTAAGACTGTGAGCCCCACGTAGGCCAACCTAATTACCTTGTATCTACTCCAGCGCTTAGAAATATGATAAAAATATATTATAAATATATAAGTATACTATATAATGTTATAATTATTGTTAACAAATACTCATTATTAATGGTAATGATATTAATAATAATGATGGTGATGGTATTTGTTAAGGGCTTACTGTGTGTCAAGCACAGTTATTATCAGGCCCAGGGCCATTTCTGGGGGATAGGGGAGGCGGGGATGAGAGGGCGGAGGGGTAGCCTGGGGGTTAGGGGAGGAGAGGATGGAGGGGGAGAGAAAGAGAGAAAAAGAACAGAAAAAAATGAATATATATTCTATATATAATATGATATATATCGTATATATAATACGTATACAAATATATGTGGGATGACAGGGGGTGGAACTTCTCATCATCTTCCCTCTGTCCCTCATCCCCAGGGAGCGGCGGGACCGCCATCGGTCCAAGAGCCGGGACGGCGGCCGTGGGGACAAGTCGGTGACCATCCAGGCCCCGGGGGAGCCACTGCTGGACAATGAGTCCACCCGGGGGGACGAGCGGGTGAGGGCCGGGGGCCGGGGCCCTGTCCCCGTCACCCATTTGGGAGCCGCGCATCTCCCTCATCCCTGCGTGAGCGGGGAAGCAGTCAGCAATCCACGATGCTTCCTTCATTCACTCATTCAATCATATTTATTAATAGTGATGGTATTAGTTAAGCGCTTACTATGTGCCAAGCACTGTTCAAAGTGCTGGGGGAGATATAAGGTAATCAGGTTGTTCCATGTGAGTTGCACAGACTTAATCCCCATTTTACAGCTGAGGTAACTGAGACACAGAGAAGTGAAGTGGTTTGCCCAAGGTCACACAGCAGACAAGGGGCAGAGCTGGGATTAGAACCCGCGTCCTCTGAATCCCAGGCCCAGGCTCTTTCCAGTAAGCCGTGCTGCTTCTCTACACTTACTGTGTGCAAAGCACTGTACTAAGCGCTTGGGAGAGAACAATAGAACGATAAACAGACACATTACCTGCCCACAATGAGTTTAGGCCTCTACCCTGTGTGCAAGTCCCCCAATTCCCCCACCAAAGCTCTGAGTCTTCCCACCACCCGCCTCTGTCATGGTCCGGAAGTTCTTTCTCTGGTCTAACTGTTTTGCCGTCCCCATCGCCCTCCTTCCGATCCTTAACCTCGTGTCTCTCTTTGCCCCGCTAACCCCTTTCCTCTTTCCTGATTCCTCATTCCTCCTCTCCACATTCTCTTCTCTGTCCTTGTCTCTCCTCTCATTTCTCTTTCTATCTGTCCACTATCTTTGTTTCTCCCCTCACCTCTCCCTACTGTCTTTTGTTTCTACCTTTGTCTCTCCCCACTGTCTCTTGTTTCTCTCCTCATCTCTCCCTACCGTCTTTTGTTTCTACCTTTGTCTCTCCCCACTCTCTTGTTTTTCCCCTCATCTCTCCCCTCCTTTCCCCTCTGTGTCTCTTCCTTCCCTCTTGGACTTTTCTTTCTCCCTTGGTCTCTCCTCATTTCTCTCCCTGTCTTCCCATATCTCCCCACCGTCTCTTGTTTCTTCCCTCGTTGCTCCCTGCTGTGCCTTCTTTCTCCCCTCCTCTCTCCCCACCGACTCTTGTTTCTCCCCTCATCTTACCCCACCTCTCCCCACTGCGTCTCTTCTTCGTCCCTTGGCCTCTCCTCGTTTCTCACCTCGTCCTTCCATCTCCCCCTTCGTCCCTCTCCGTTTCTCTCCCCGCTTCCCCCCCGTCGCCTGGCGGGCCTCCAGGACGACAACTGGGGGGAGACGACGACGGTGGTGACGGGCACGTCGGAGCGCAGCGTGTCCCACGACGACCTCGCCCGCATCGCCAAGGACCTGGAGGAGGGGGCCCCGCCGGGCTGCGGGCGGCACCTGGGGGCGGCGGCGGGGGCGGGCCTGGCGTTGTTGTCGGCGCTGAGCCCGGTGGCCTTCCTGCTGCTACCGCCCCTGCTCTGGCGGGACCAGCTGGAGCCGTGCGGCTCGGCCTGCGAGGGGCTGCTGCTGGCCGGGGCCTTCAAGCTGCTGCTGCTGGCCCTGGCGGGCTGGGCCCTCTTCCTCCGCCGGCCGCGGGCGGGGCTGCCCCGCGTGCGGGTGCTGCGGGCGCTGCTCATGGTGCTGGTCTTCCTGCTGGTCGCTTCCTACTGGCTGTTCTACGGGGTGCGGGTGCTGGACGCCCGCGAGCGCAGCTACCGGGCCGTGGTGCAGTTCGCCGGCTCGCTGGTGGACGCTCTGCTCTTCGTGCACTACCTGGCCGTCGTCCTGCTCGAGCTGCGCCAGCTGCAGCCCCACTTCACCCTCAAGGTCGTGCGCTCCACCGACGGGGCCAGCCGCTTCTACAACGTGGGACACCTCAGGTGGGCGTCGCGGGAGGGCCGGGCGGGGGCCGGAGGGACTGGCCAGGGGCCGGGAGGACTAGGGGACCGCTTCTACAGCATGGGACACCTCAGGTTAGTGCCAGAAGGGACTGGACGTGGGCAGGGGGGGAATGGGCGACCGCTTCTGTAATGTGGGCCACCTCAGGCCGGCACCATCTGGGGAGCTGGACGGGGAGCAGGGGGACTGGGTGGCCCCTTCTCCAAAGTGGACCACCTCAAGCGTGTGCCCAAGGGGGTGCTGGGTGGGGGGTTGCTGAGTGACCTGCCTTCTCCCCCTCCCCTCCAACCACTCCGTCCGTCTGCCCAGTATCCAGCGTGTGGCGGTGTGGGTTCTGGAGAACTACTATCGGGACTTCCCCGTCTACAACCCGGCCCTGCTCACCCTGCCCAAGGCCGTGCTGGCCAAGAAAGCATCCGGTTTCAAGGTGTACTCGCTGGGAGAGGGTGAGTTGACCACCCCCCGGGGCCCCCTGGCTCCCTTCTGCCCATTCTAATGTCCCTCCTTGTCTTTGTCCTCCTCCTCCTCTTCTTTGTCCTCCTCATCTTTGTTCTCCTCTTCCTTTGCCTCCTCCTCTTCAACCTTGTCCTCCTCATCCTTGTCCTCCTCCTCTTCATCCTTGTCCTTCTCCTCAACCTTGTCCTTCTCCTCCTCCTCGTCTTTGTCCTCCTCATCCTCTTCCTCCTTGTCCTCCTCCTTATCCTCCTCCTCATCCTTGTCCTCCTCGTCCTCCTTGTCCTCCTCATCCTTGTTCTCCTCCTCTTTGTCCTCCTCTCAACCTTATCATCTTCCTCATCCACCTTGTCCTCGTCCTCCTCATCCTTGTCCTCCTTAACCTTGCCCTCCTCGTCCTCCTCCTTCTCGTCATCATCCTCCTTCTTGTTCTCCTCGTCCTTCTCCTCTTCCTACTCATCCTCCTCCTTGTCCTCCTAGTTCTCCTCATCCTCTTCCCCATAGACTTCATCCCTTGACACCCCCAACCCCCCAAGATCTCCTGGGGTTCCAAGTTCCCTGATGGAGAGGGTGGGAAGCGAAAAGGGGGAAGCTGTGTGTATTTGTATGGAGAAGTGTGTGTCTGCCCGGTTTGGGTAGAGGGAGCTGTGTGTTGGAGTGCATTTAATCGATAGTAGTTACTGATTGCTTACCACGTGCAGAGCAAACTGCTTGGGAGAGCACAGTTCCACAGAGTTCATTCAAGGTACTGGGTGCAAAGCATTGTATTAAGCACTTGGGAGTATACAAGTTGGTAAACGCGTTCCATAATCACAAGGAGCTTCCAGTGAAGAGTGTGTTGTTGTGGTGGTGGTGTGTGTGTTTGTCTGACCCTGACGAGGGTTTGTGTGGTGCGGGGTGGGCAGAGAGCACGACCAACAACTCGACGGGGCAGTCGCGGGCAGTGATGGCGGCGGCGGCAGCTCGGCGGCGGGACAACAGCCACAATGACTTCTATTATGAGGAGGCCGAGCACGAGCGACGGGTCCGCAAACGACGGGCAAGGTACCACCCGGCGTGGGGCTGTGCGGGGGGCCTAGAGGGGCTGTGGGCAGGGCCGTGGGCGGGGCCAACACACCTTCCCCGTTGTTGTGCCTCCCCTGTGTGATGCTGGGGAATAAGCTGGGCCTGCTGGGGCCACTGCAGTGGGAAGGATGTAGGTGGGACCCGGGACTACTGCAGCGGGAGGGAGGCTGGTGAGATGCTGGTGGTGGTGATGTTAAGGCCGCTGCAGCGAGAGGGGTGCAGGTGCTAGGCAGGAATGACGTTAGGGCCACCTCAGTGAGACGGATGCAGGCGAGATTCCGGGGGATGATGTTGGGGCCCCTATAGTGGGAGGGATGCAGTGGAGACTCTGAGGGCGTGGATGAGGCTGGGGCTGCCACAGCGGGAGGTATGTAGGTGAGACTCCAGGTGGAATGAGGCTGGGACTGCTGCAGTTGGAAGGACTTAGGTGATACTTTGTGGGTGGTCTGCCGATGCCTCCCCAGACTGGTGGTTGCAGTGGAGGAGGCCTTCACGCATATCAAGCGGCTCCAGCAGCAGCAGCAGGAGGAGGGAGGGGGGTGCGGGCCGAAGCCCCCCGCCCCGTCCCCGCGGGAGGTGATGGACCCGCGGGAGGCGGCCCAGGCCATCTTCGCCTCCATGGCCCGGGCCCTGCAGAAGTACCTGCGGACCACCCGCCAGCAGCCCTTCCACAGCATGGAGAGCATCCTCCAGCACCTCGAGTTCTGCATCACCCACGACATGACCCCCAAGGTGACTTCCCACGCCCACCTCCTGCATCCCCACCCTCAGCATCCCCTGCTTCCGCTCCCCGCTCTTCATCCCCACTCCCTGCTTCCCTTCCCGCTCCTTGTCCCTTCTCCCTGCTCTGCTTCATCACTCCGCCTCCCCATTCCACTTTGCCACTCCCCGTTCCGGTCTCTGCTCCCATCCCCTCTCCCCGTTCCACACCCCCCTCATCTCCCTTCCCTCCTGCTCTGATCCCACCTCCGGTCTCCATCCTCCGTCCCTGTTTCTGCCCCACTCCCCAACCCTCTCCCAGCCTCCCCCTACTCCTGACCCCTGGCCCCCCACCGTCTTCCCTGAGTAGCCCCATCTCTGCCCCTCGTGTCCGGCCCCTCCCTGGAAGTGGGGAGCCGGGGTTAGGCCGTTGGGGTGTCCCGCACCAGGCCGGCTGCTAATCTCCCTCCCGGCCCCGTCCGCAGGCGTTTCTGGAGCGCTACCTGGCAGCCGGCCCCACCATCCAGTACCAGAAGGAGCGCTGGCTGGCCAAGCAGTGGACACTGGTCAGCGAGGAGTCCGTGACCAACGGGCTGCGGGATGGGGTGGTCTTCCTGTTGAAGCGGCAGGATTTCAGCCTGGTGGTCAGCACCAAGCGCGTGCCCTTCTTCAAGCTGAGCGAGGAGTTCGTGGACCCAAAGTCCCACAAGTTCGTCATGAGGCTGCAGTCCGAGACCTCCGTCTGACCTGGCCCGGAGGACCCCTTCCTCAAACCCGGAACTCCACTGATACTTGAATAACCAACCCGCCTCTCCCCTGGAAACTTCAAAAACCAAGGTTTCCTAGCTGGCGGGGAGGGGAGAGGGAGTCTGTGTCCCTAGCTCACTGACCCCTACAATGGGGGAAGGAGACTCCTGGGACCAAGGCCCCCTCACTCTGCACAAGGCACGGACACCTGGATACCCCCACCCTCCCACTGTGGCCACTGTGGCTTGTCACCCTCCACTGGGGGATGAGAGAGAAAGAGAGGCGCCCCTCTCCCCATGTTTGCTCTTCTACATCAGGGCCTCTGTCCCACCCCCTCCTCCCGCCCCAGGCCATGGTCTCCTCTCAGTGGGGTGAAACTGGGAGGAAAGAGAATTCTGCCTCAGCCCCTCCACCCATCCATTGTGTTTCCCCCTCCCCCCACCATGTCTTCCCTCCATGGCATCTAAAGGGCTCTCACCTCCTTCCCTGGGGTGTTCACCGCAGCCCCCAAGTCGGTCTGACTCGAATCCCCCACATTTCCCCACGTGCCCCCTACCTCCCCCCGGAGATAGGGCCGAGTGGAGCCCTAACCCAGGCTTGCAGATTGGACCGACGGATCCACTGGCCCAGAGGAGCAGACGTCGGCTCCAGCCCCAGAGCTCCCGTCCGTGGCCCAGCTGACCCTCAATGGGGGTCAAGCCACAAAGAGCCCTCCCCTCTCCCCCTGCCACCTTGGTCCCCACGTCACTCAACCTTTTTGTAAACACCGCGGGGTTTTGGCCGAAGGGCGATTCCCTGGTGAAGTTGGGCCTTGAGAAGGAGTCTTTTTGGTTTGGTGTGTGTTCTGGGGAGGGGGCTTCCGTCGGGCACTGTCTTAGACACCTGTGACATTTTTAATCGCTGTGATCTGCTCTGTCCTTCAGTGTTAAAAAAGATGGTTCCGTTTTTGTCCTATTGACTGTGAAGCACTAAGGCTGAGGAGTGGCGTTATTTTTGACTGTTGTTACTCTCCTTGGACCCCCAAATCTCTCGGCCTTTGGAGGTGTGAGCCCTGCCACACGTGGAGCCCCCCAACCGCTTCACATGGTAGACCCTCGCTGCTCTCTCATCTGCCATCACTACGACTCCGCCCCCTCCCCACTCCAAAATTACAGTGCTCCATCCTCTACCCCAACCAAATCTGACAAACATCTGGGTCTGGGATTTTTGTTTCCTCTTTCCCTTATCCCCAGTGGGCCATGAGGGGGGTGTTGTGTGTGTGTGAGAGTGTGTGTGTGTGAGTGACCCTTGTTGCCTGTCCTCCCCACTCTGTTGTCCCCCAAATTTCAGGGTAGATCTTAGCAAGGGGGAGCGGGGCCATCACACTCATGGCCCCTCCCTCTCCAACCAGGAACCCCCTTCCCCGCCCCCAAACACGTCTAGGACTTCTGAATTTCCAGGCCTGGAGCCGAGGCCCCCGTGCATGCCTGTAGGGACCTGGAACGGGAAAAGCAGCTCGGGATTTTGTGTGGGGTTTTTTTTTTATATGTTGTTGTTTTTTTTTTAATATATTCCAGAATTGTTTCTACTTTTGCAGTGGGTTGGACCCCTGCGGCGTTAGGGACTTTTCGTGAATTTAGAAACTAAAACTGTACAAATGTTTTGTTTTGTTTTTATATGAAAATAAAGCAGTGGACTTTTTGTGGGACTGTTTGGTGATGGGGCAGGGGGCTAGCAGGGAACGGTGTGTGACCCCTGTCTGTACCTTAATTTCCCAGAGCTTCGTTCATTCTTTCAATTGCATTTATTATTCCCAGCGCTTGACATGTTCCTTTTTTTCCCCTTTAAATGGTATTTAAGTGCTTATTATGTTCCAGGTAGTGTACTAAGCGCTGGGGTAGATAGAACCTAATCAGGTTGGACGGAGCCCACGTCCTACATAGGGCTCACAGTATTAATCTCTATTTTGTACATTTGGTGTTTACCAACTCTGTTATATTGTACCCTCCCAAGTGTTTAATATAGTGCTCTGCACACAGGTAGTGCTCAATAAATACTATTGATTGACTGAGGTTACTGGGGCACAAAGAATTGAAGTGACTTGCCCAAGGTCACACAGCAGAGAAGTGACAGAGCTGGGATTAGCACCCAGATCCTTTACTATGCTTAGCACATAGTAAATTTATTTGTGCCGAGCACTGTAGTAAGCGTTGGGGTAGGTGCATGGTCATCGGCTCAGGCATAGTCCCAGTCTAACAAGTCTCCCAGTCTAACAAGAAGAGACAGAGAAGCAGTGTGGCCTAGTGGAAAGAGCCCAGGCTTGGCGTCGGAGGACTTTGGTTCTAACCCTGGTTTGGTCACTTACCTGCTGTGTGACCTTCGACAAGTCCCTTAACTTCTCTGTTCCTCAGTTCCCTCATCTGAAGCATGGGGAATCAACACCTGTTCGCCCTCCTACTTAGAGTGTGAGCCCCCTCTGAGACCTGATTATCTTGTATCTACCCCAGTGCTTAGTATCAATCAATCAATCAATCGTATTTATTGAGCGCTTACTATGTGCAGAGCACTGTACTAAGCGCTTGGGAAGTACAAATTGGCAACACATAGAGACAGTCCCTACCCAACAGTGGGCTCACAGTCTAAAAGGGGGAGACGAGAACAGAACCAAACATACCAACAAAATAAAATAAATAGGATAGAAATGTACAAGTAAAATAAATAAATAAATAGAGTAATAAATATGTACAACCATATATACATATATACAGGTGCTGTGGGGAAGGGAAGGAGGTAAGATGGGATGGAGAGGGGGACGAGGGGGAAGGGGCTCAGTCTGGGAAGGCCTCCTGGAGGAGGTGAGCTCTCAGCAGGGCCTTGAAGGGAGGAAGAGAGCTAGCTTGGCGGATGGGCAGAAGGAGGGCAGTCCTTGGCACATAGTGTGAAACAAATACCACACTTATGGTTATTATTTTCAATTAATTGTGGTTATTGAAAGCTTACTGTATGCAGCGCACTGTACTAAGTGCTTGGGGGGCAGAAGATGTGGAGGTTAAAGGGGTCTCCCTTCTGGCCCTTTGTGCGGCATGTTGTTTTAGCAAATGGAGGCAAGCGGCTCATTTCTCCTTACCTCCATCTTTGGGGGTCGGGAAGGATTGGGGCTGTCCTTGGACAAACCTGGAGCATGGCCAGGGAAGCACCCCAAAGACAAGTCCGTGGGGGAGGGTTCTTCGGGAGCATCTGGGTTCCCTCCAGAGGGGCAGGATCAGAAATGGGGGATTCTGAATGACAAGGAGTGGATTTTCCAAGGCTAAGGTGGTCCGGGGAGGGGAGGTCTCAGTCTGTGGAAATGGGGAATTTCGTTTCTGTGCTTCTGGTGTTTGCCCTCTAAGGCTCCTGGGTCAGTTGTGGGGGTCGGGAATCGTGGGTGTCCGCTCCTTCTCTGGGTTGCTTTCCTAGACTAGGAAAGTCTTCTAGACTGTGAGCCCACTGTTGGGTAGGGACCGTCTCTATATGTTGCCAACTTGTACTTCCCAAGTGCTTAGTACAGTGCTCTGTACACAGTAAGCGCTCAATAAATACGATTGATTGATTTTCCTGCCATCAGCTGGGCTGCCCGTACAGTTTCTCCATGGACCAGCTGTGGCCTCAGTCACTAGGGCAAGCCCAGACCACACTACTGCTCATATGATATTTTCATAGGTCAGTGGGGTGTGGGGGGGTGGTCTCCGGCTTCTGGGTTGGCTGGACGGTCGAGTAAATTGTGGTACCGGGGTTCAGTGGGGTCCCTTTCCAAGGGTGGTTCAGAGATTGTTGTGGTTCCTGCGGGTTAACACTGTCTCCTGAGTTGAGAAGACCAGAGCAGCTCTGATGGGAGAAGAGCTTGGGGGTGAGGAGAGGTGGGGGGGGCTAAACTCTGGGTGAGGGTGATAGGATGGGGCAGCAGAGGACCCCATTCCTCATGGCAGGGAGAGACCAGATTGGTGGGTTAGGGCTAAACATGGGTGACACACAGAGCGGTGTGGGGGTCACCTACTTTGTCTTTTATCTCCCACCATGTGACCAGGACCCCGACCAAGATGGTGGATACTACCACCAGGACTATGACGACCACGCTCACCATGGTGCGGCTCGATTCGGATGCGTCCATCTTGCTTAGAGAAGACACATGTGAGTCATTGGTGGGGCTTCCCCAGGGGGAATGAGGAGGGGGCTGGGGGCTGCCCAACCAGACCGGGGCCAGGGTCAGGAGGTTGGGTTCATTGCCTAGTGTCCCTTTTCTTCCTCCTTTCATCAACCAATCATATTTACTGAGTGCTTACTATGTGCACAGCACTGTACTAAGTTCTTGGGAGAGTGCAATACAGCCAAATTATGTATATTTCTCATCTTCCCTTCTGGGTGGTCTTCCCTCTCCACTGACCCCTGGGGATTCTCACCACTTCCCTACCACCCTGTCTACACCTTCTGATGGGCCAGGCCGGGGGGTCCTGGGCAGCTCAGAGCAGGGACTGAGCTCCAGAACTGTTGTGGGGGGTGGGTAGAGCCCCAAGACCCTGCTCCAACCCCAGGACCTCTAAGGAGTGAATGTGTCCATAAATAACCCAGCTCACAGTAGGCACTGCCAACTGGACCGTATCTCCTTTACCCAGCCCCACTTCCCTCAACTGGGGAGAGGAAATGTGGGAGGGCTCAGAAGCCCCCCTGGGGGGTGGGGGCGGGGATAGTCAGTATCAGCTCTTCTGTTTCCCCCGCCCCAACCTTCATGTTCCTCTTCCCTAACCTAGTAATTGGGGGTGTCACCCACCCAACTCTGCCCTGGCTCTCCCCAGAGTCTCGGTGGCCCAGCGGTGCAGGAGGTGGTCCCCTGGGGAGTGGGCAGGCCCAAAATATCAGTCCGGGGACCCCCTCGTTATCCTTCTGATATGGGGAACCCACTCCTCGAGGCTGGGGGGAAAGGGCAGCGCAAAATCTCAAGGCCAACCTGCTTAGCTTGTATCTACCCCAGCACTTAGTTCAGTGCCTGGCACATAATAAAAACTCAACAAATACCATAAACAAAAGAAAACAAAATGAAAAAATGTGAGGGGATGGTTAGGTGGTATGGAGCAGCCTGGCACTTACCTGGTTGCAGTTGCAGGGCCAGTAGCCTCAGCAGCAGAGGAATCATGCATGGCTACCTCCCTCCCTCTTCCTATCAGTAACTTAAAATGAGGAAAAGGAGCAAGGAGATATGCCAGTCCTGAAACTTGTGGCTTTTAATCGCGCTTTGGTTGGTTGAGATCTCTCATTTTCTGATGCTCACACGACCCCACATCCTTCTTCCCTTTACAGTAGCACCCCCACGGCTGTGTGGTCAGGCCGGGTCTGGGAGCTGGAGCGACCGGGGGGCTGGTGTGTGTGGGAGGGCGATAGGCTGCTGCAGGCCCCGCAGCCAAATGAGGAAGTTTGTCCTGCCTCCCGAGTAGTGGATCTGTTACAGCAAAACCACGGTTGAAGGCTCGGCCTGTGTCACCCCAACCGGATACCGGACCAAGTCGGAGAGGGTGGTGAGAGGACCCCCCAGGTGACCAATGGCTCAGTAAGGGGGCAATGTCTCCTCTTACTCAGAAGAACGACTGGAAGCCATTTGAGAGATAAGGAAATCAAGGAAAGGGAAAGTTGGCCAGATGTGAGCCACAGGCATTGAGTGGGCTGACTGTTGAGCAGGGTGGGAAGGCAATCAGAGAAGGTCTCCTGGAGGAGGTGGCACTTCCATTGGATTCGTCAGAGAGGAGAGGTGTGGTTGGCTGAGTAGATGGGGGTGGGGGCAATGCCTGGGGGGAGGGAGGTGGGAGGTTTGGTCAGTCAGTCAATAGTATTTATTGACCACTTACTGTGTGCAGAGCACTAGAATGAGCATTGGAAGAGTATGGAATAACAATATAACACACACTCTGCCTACAGTGAGCTTACAGTCTAGAGGGGAAGACAGACATTAATAGAAATAAGCACATTAGTGCTGTGGGGCTAGTGTGGGGGGATGAATAAACGGAGCAAGTCAGAGTGATGCAGAAGGGAGAGGGAGAGGAGGAAAGGAGGGCTTAGTCGGGGAAGGCCTCTTGGAGGAGATGTGCCTTCAATAAAGCTTTGAAGCGGGGAGTTTGGTGCTGGGCAGGGAGGGAGTGGGGAAAGGAGGGAGACTCCATCCAACTGGGCAGCTTCCCCAGGAAATGGGAGGAGGGGAAGCCTGTGACAGCCAGTCTGGGGCACCCCCTCCCCATGAATTAATGCACCTCACCATTTCAGCTCCTTCTAGTCAACCCTCCCTCCTCTGCCATGTAGCCTCCCCCTTCCCCTTCCCTGCCTCTCATTCATCATCATCAGTGGTATTCACTGGGTGTTTACTATCTGTAGAGCACTGGGCCAAACACTTAGGAATGCACACTACAACAGAATTGGTAGACACGTTCACTGCCTATAACGAGATTACAGTCTAGAGGAAGTTCAAGCTATGATCAATCAATCAGTGCAGGATATGACTCAGGCCTCCTTGCTTGAACAGAGACAGCCTTGTCCCTTCGCATCACATGTTCATCCTGGGGGAGGTAGGAAATCAGAGAGGTGAAGAAGGAGCGGGCAAGGTGACAGAGTTTTAAAACTGGTGGTGAGGAATTTCTGTTTATATCAATACAAATGAATCCATTACTTTTTTACCCATGAGTCTTAGGAATTGGGTGGGAAAGAGTAGAAGATGTGGAGTTAAAGTGGTCTCACTTCTTTCCAGACATTCACGCAGCATGTCCTTTCAGCAAATGGAGGCAAGTGGCTCACGTCTCCACACCACCATCTGTGGAGGACGAGAAGGACTAGGGACTGTCCTTGGACAAGTCTGGAGTGTGGCTAGGGAAGCATCTTCAAAGTCAGGTCCTTGGGTGGGGAGGTTCTTTTGGGAGCATCAGGGCCCCCTCCAGAAGGGCAGGATCGTAAATGGGGATTCTGAGTCACAAGGAGCAGGTTGTCCAAGGCTAAGGTGGACTGGGGTGGGTCTCAGTCTGTGAAAATGGAGAATTTTGCTTCTGTGCTTCTGGTATTTGCCCTTCGAGGCTCCTGGGTCAGCCGCAGGTGCCAGGAATCGTGAGGGCCGCTCCCACCTGGGGCCATGGTTGCTTTCCTGCCGTCTGCTGGGCTGTCTTGATGGTCTTTCTGTTATCCAAGTGTTGCCTCAGGTTCTGGGGTGAGCCCGGGCCACGCTGCTGCTCACATGTTCTGCTCTTAGGTCAACGGGTTTAGGGATTGGGGGTGCTCTCCACCTTCTGGGTTGGCTGGATGGTTGAGTAAATCGCTGCTTTGGGTTTTGGTCAGGGCTCTTTCCATGGAGTGGATTGGGAACAGCAGGATTTCTGTGGGAGAACAGTGTCGCTTGAGCAGAGTAGACCAGAGCTGTTTTCACTGGGGAAGGGGTTGGGGATGAGAAGAAGGGAACTGCAGAGAAGCCCATTCCTCATGGCGGGGAGAGACCAGATTTGGTGGGGCGGGTGGTCTTTACAGCCCTGCTCAGACTGATATGGCAGGAAAAGCCATGTGCCCCCATCCCCCCACACCAGACCCCTATGAGCTGCGGCTCATGCCCCCACCAATAAATGGGTGTCAGCCTCCATCTCCCCCTGCTCCCCCAACAGTAAGTGGGTCTGCCTGGAGGGTCACCACCACCTCGGGGAGGTCACGGCAGGGCTAGGGAAGGGCCAAAGGAGGAATCCATCCCTCTCCATCCCCCCCATCTTACCTCCTTCCCTTCCCCACAGCACCTGTATATGTGTATATATGTTTGTACATATTTATTACTCTATTTATTTATTTATTTTATTTGTACATATCTATTCTATTTATTTTGTTAGTATGTTTGGTTTTGTTCTGTGTCTCCCCCTTTTAGACTGTGAGCCCACTGTTGGGGAGGGACTGTCTCTATATGTTGCCAATTTGTACTTCCCAAGCGCTTAGTACAGTGCTCTGCACATAGTAAGCGCTCAATAAATACGATTGATGATGATGATGATGATATGTTGCCAATTTATACTTCCCAAGCGCTTAGTACAGTGCTCTGCACATAGTAAGCGCTCAATAAATACGATTGATGATGAATCCAGGCAGACAAAAGGAGCCAAGGATTCAGGGGAGAATCCATCCGCCCCGAGTGGGTTGGAAGCTGGCCTAAAGGAGTCCCCACTATGGGGGGCGGGGTGGGAGGGGGGGGCGCGAGTCAGATGATCTGGGCTCTATTCCTGGTTCCACCACTTGACTGCTGTGTGATCTTGGGCAACTCACTTCCCATCTCTGGGCCTCAGTTCCTTCATCTGTAAAATGGGATTAAAACTTGCGAGCCCCATGTTGGACGGGGACTGTGTCCAACCTGACTAGCTCGAATCTACCCCAGTGCTTAGTACAGTGCCTGGTACATAGTAAGTGCTTAAAAAATACCATTTTAAAAAAAGGAAGACGTGGTGGTGGAGGGTTGGCTTTGGCCTGGTGTGCGGAGGGAGGGGGTCCAGGAGGGCATCTGGAGACTGGGCATTGTGGTTATAGGGGCTATGAGGGGAAATGGCCCCTCAATCAATTAATCAATAGTATTTAGTGCGCGTTTACTGTGTGCGGAGGATTGTAAAAGTGCTTGGGGGAGTATAGCAATATAACAGACATGTTCTGAGCCTCCTTGCCCACAAGGAACCAAGTCCATTGCCCAAAGATACTTCTCACTGGGGGGATGGGGAGCGGGAGGGAGGCAGTCTGATAGCTGGCAATGGTGGGCTCTAACCCCAAATGTAGCTGGAAGCTCCACCCAGAGGTCCATCAACAGGTACCTGTGACCCCTAAACCGATGAACAAAGAAACGGGTAAGTTCTGGGCTGGGGGAGATGGGGAAGGTAGAGTCTGATGCTGGCCCTCGGGGTGGGGAGGGAGAGTGGGGGATAATAATAGTGTTGGTATTTGTTAAGCACTTACTATGTGCCAAGCACTGTTCTAAGCACTGGGGAAGATACATGTCGCGTGGGGCTCACAGTCTTAATCCCCATTTTACAGATGAGGTAAGGAGGCACAGAGAAGTTAAGTGATTTGCCCAGAGTCACACAGCTGACAAGTGTCGGAGGCAGGATTAGAACCCATCACCTCTGACTCCCAAGCCCGGGTTCTTTCCACTAAGCCACGTTGCTTCAGTGGGGGTCTTCAATGGCGGGGATGGGAGTCCTGGATTTTTTAAAAATGGTATTTGCTCAGCAATTACTCTGAGCCAGGCACCATACTAAATTCTGGGGGAGATATAACTGGGTGAGAGACAGTCCTTGACCCACAAAGGGCTCACAGTCTTAATCCCCATTTTGCAGATGAGGCAAGCGAGGCCCAGAGAAGGGAAGCGTTTCTCCCAAGGTCACACAGCAGACAAGTAGTGGACCTGGGGTTAGAACCCAGGTCTTTTGCTGAGAAGCGGTGTGGCTCAGTGGAAAGAGCACGGGCTTATCAGCTGTGTGACTTCTCTGTGCCTCAGTTACCTCATCTGTAATATGGGGATTAAGACTGTGAGCCCCCCGTGGGACAACCTGATCACCTTGTATCCCCCCAGCACTTAGAACAGTGCTCTGCACATAGTAAGCACTTAACAAATACCATCATTAGTATTATTATTCTGACTCCCCAGCCTGGCTTTCCACTAGGCCATGCTGCTTCTCATCTCAGTAGACCCAGCCCCACTGGCAATCAATCAATCAATCCATCGTATTTATTGAGCGCTTACTGTGTGCAGAGCACTGTACTAAGCGCTTGGGAAGTACAAGTTGGCAACATATAGAGACAGTCCCTACCCAACAGTGGGCAACCATCCTCTGCTACCCCACCCAAGCCACAGATGAATGGACAGGCAGACAGACAGACTTAGGGGGGAGGTCACCCACCTTGCCTTTTCTTTCTTTTCTTTATCTTTTCTTTTCTTTTTCTGTTTATGTAAAAGCGCACAAACAAGCACACGATGATCCCGATCAAGATGGCTGCTGCTATCACTATCACTATCAGAATCACAGTAAGGGTGGAAAGGCTCCATTCTGTTGAGTTCAAATCTTGTTGATCTGCAAGGATATTGGAGTTGGAGGGGCTTCTCCAGGCAGAGTGAGGAGGGGCCTGGGGATCTGCCCTGCAGGACTGGGGCCAGGATCAGGAGGTCAGATTGACAGCCTGGTGCCCCTTCTCTTCCTCCTCTCTTGCCTTCCCTTCTAGGTCCCCCACCCTTCTCCACTGACCCCTGGGGGTACTTTCTGCTTCCCCACAGCCCTGTCTACACCATCTGACGTGCCAAGATGTCTTCCGGTTCCCCCAGTAGAGAAGTCCTCTGAAAACTGCCTCCCTGTGGATAATAATAATAGCAATAATAACAATAATTTGTAGAATTTAAGTGCTTAGTAAGTGTTTACTAAGTGTCAAGCACTGTACTAAGCATTGGGTTGGAGACAAGTTAATCAGGTCCCACATGGGGCTCACAGTCTAAGCAGGAGGGAGAACGGGCATTAAAACCCCAGTTTGCAGATGAGGAAACTGAGGCTCAAGAGAACTGAAATAACTTGCCCAAGGTCACAAACAGGCAAGTGGCGGAGCTAAAATTAGAACCCAGGTCCTCTGACTTCCAGGCATGGGATCTTTCCACTAGGCCAAGCTACTTCTGTAAGTGCTCACTGTGTGCAGAGCTCTGTACTAAGCACTGGGAGAGAATACACAAGTGAGAAATAAGTCATGATCCCCTGGGCTCGTGCCCACCATGCCCCCCCTCCCCCCAACACTGGCTGAGGGTGGCCTGGCCTCTGATTAAGTTTGGATCCCCAGACCCCCGGGTGGTCAGCTCAGGCCCGGAGGGTGGGAGGGAGGGAGGCAGATGGGGGAGGGAGACTGGTACCTAGACAGAGGATCTGGTCAGCGGAGACAGCGTGGGAGTTGTCACTGACAGGGTTTGTGGCCGTGCATGTGTAATCTTGCTGAGGGTCTCCAGACCTCCGGGTGATGCTGAGGATGGAGCCATCGGGGGACTCGGTGGTCTCGGGCCCCAGGGGCGTCCAGCTCAAAGTCATGTTGTCCATTTCCCCAGCCATGGAGCAGGTCAGGGTGACGGTACAGACACCCTTGTCAGACGCTGTGGACTTCACCGTCACTGAGGGTTCCCCCAGCAGCTCTGGGGGGAAAGACCCAAAAGGGGGATTAAATTAACCAATCAATGATATTTATTGAGCACTTACTGTGTGAAGAGCACTGTACTAATGTTTGGGAGAGTATGATGTAAAAGATTTGGTAAACACATGCCCTGCCTACAGTGAGTTTATGGTCTAGAGAGGAGACAGACATTAACATAAACAAATAAATGGGGCTATGGACATAAGTGTGGGACTGTGGAAGGAGTGAATAAAGGGAGCAAATTCAAATGCAAGGGTGACGCAGAAGGGAATGGTGGAAGAGGAAATGAGAAGTTAGAGAAGGCTTGTTGGAGGAGATGTGATTTCAGTAAGGCTTTGAAGGTGGGGAGAGTAATTGTCTGTCGGATATGAAGAGGGAGGGCATTCCAGGTCAGAGGCAGGTAGTGGGCAAGAGGTCAGTTGTGAGATAGATGAGATTGAGGTACAGTGAATATTGTGGGGTTAACGTAGGGGTTGGATTGCAGTAGGAGAGCAGTGAGGTGAGGTAGGAGGAGGCAAAGTGATTGCTTTAAAGCCATTGGTAACAGTTGTAGAAAAATGGTCTGGGCAGCAGAGTGAAGTATGGACTGGAGTGGGGAAAGAATACAGTACAACAGAATACAGTACAACATTCCCTGCCCACAGGGACCTTACAGTCTAGAGGGGGAGACAGGCATTAATATAAACAAATGAAAACAAAAGTGCTGCCGGACTGAGGGTGGGGTGAATACGTGGCTTAGTGGCAAGAGCCTGGGCTTGGCAGTCAGAGGATGTGGGTTCTAATCCTAACTCCACCACTCCTCTACTGTGTGACCCTGTGCAAGCCACTTAACTTCTCTGTGCCTCAGTTACCTCATCTGTAAAACAGGGATTAAGACTGTGACCCTATATGGGACAACCTGATTAGCTTGTATCTGCCCCAGTGCTTAGAACAGTATTTAGCACATAAGCATTTAACAAATACCATTATTATTACTACTACTACTAATAATAAGTACCAACTTTAAGGACATGGAAGCTAGCTCCGGGAGAACTCGTGGACAAGGGAAAGCTGTGAGTTTGTGAATTAATTTTATGTCTTCCTTTTTTGACAGTGCTCTCTGACTACCTGTTTATCTGACTGTTCCTAGTGCTTAGAACAGTGCTTGGCACATAGTAAGCATTTAACAAATACCATCATTTTTATCTGACAAAAGCTTACTAAATTCCAGTTACTGCTTAGGATTCTGCTTACCGCATTCACCAAACTTAACGCCAATGTTTCGAGAAGTAGCATGGGCTAGTGGATAGAGCACTGGCCTGGGAGTCAGAAGGACCTGGGTTCTAATCCTGGCTCCGTCACTTTTCTGTTAATAATAATAATGGCATTTATTAAGCGCTTACTATGTGCAAAGCACTGTTCTAAGCGCTGGGGAGTTTGCAAGGTGATCAGGTTGTCCCACGGGGGGCTCACAGTCTTCATCCCCATTTGACAGATGAGGGAACTGAGGCCCAGAGAAGTGAAGTGACTTGCCCAAAGTCACACAGCTGACAGTTGGCGGAGCTGGGATTTGAACCCATGACCTCTGACTCCAAAGCCCGGGCTCTTTCCACTGAGCCACGCTGCTTCCCACAAGCAGCGATGTTGTGTGATCTTGGGCAAGTCACTACACTTCTCTGTGCCTCAGTTACCTCATCTGTAAAATAAGGATTAAGACTGCAAGCCCCATGTGGGACAGGGACTGCGTCCAACCTGATTAGCTTGTTTCTAGCCCAGAGCTTAGTACAGTGCCTGGCACATAGTAAGTGTTTAACAACTACCATTAAAAAAGAGTCATTTTAAATGGCTTAGCTCATACAGATGGGAAAGCCTGGGTCCCCAAGGATCTGGGTTACTCCACTCCTCTCCCGGACCTCATCACCCGAACAATCCCATTCTCCCCAGCACAGACACAAGATTCCCACTGGGATGTCTCCTGGGAGCTCCCAGAGCAGTGCATGTGGGCAAGCGTTTCCAGTCCAAAATGAATTCAGAAATGGTTGAATCTCCATGGGACTGACCATAGACGTGCAGGGAGAACTGGCTGGTGGTAGTGGTGGTGGTGTCAGCAGTGTGGACGTCAGCTCTGTAGGTTCCCGTGTCCTCCAGACTCAGGTTGCTGATTGTCAGGGAGTAGTCGGTGGAGACGCTCAGTCGTCCCTTGTATCGCTGAGTTACGGTGATGATATGGGGGTCTTCTGATCCTCCTGCGGTCACCGTGGCGATGGGCACGTTGGAGGTCCAGACGACGCTCGTGATGTGCCACTCAGCCGGAACGTCCAGGAGGAGGGTGACTGAACCCCCCACAACCCCATTTCGCTCCTGTTGGGCTGAGGTACCTACAGGCCCAGAAGAGAAAATTCACCAGCAGATCTTCCTTAATACCTCATCCCCAAACCCCACCCTCTCCCTTTCTGCCCCAGAAGCCCACCCCCAGCCCTCTGAGCTTGATGGTCCACAGCTGAGGCTCTTGGGAAACTCTCCCTTTAGGACTCTGCCCATCTAGCCCTGGAAGAGGCTCCATCTCTGAATCTCTCTCCCACCAGGAGCAATCCTCAGCAGAATGCTTAGAACAGTGCTCTGCACAAAGGGACCGTTTCATCATCAAAATCATTAGTATCATCATCAGTGGCGCTTAGAACAGTACTTGGCACATAGTAAGCGCTTAACAAATACCATCCTTAATATTCATTCATTCATTCAACGGTATTTATTGAGTGCTTACTGTGCACAGAGTACTGTATAAAGCACTGGGGAGAGTACAATACAACAGAGTTGGTAGACATGTTCCCTGACCATAACGATCATAGTTAATAAATAGTATTGAGAGCTTGATTGGATTCACATTGACCCCTGACTCCGGGGACACCTCTGCCCAGCTCAGAGCTCTGGGACCCTCAGAAGGCTGGGAGCGCCCGGGGGAACGGAACCAGGTGTGGTTTCTGGGAGTCGCTTAGGTATGAGGTCGTCACTTAGATATGAGGTCTGCTGGAAGAAGCACGTGGCTATAAGCAGAATCAATCCACCAGTCAATCAATGGGACTTATTGAGCGCTGACTGTGCAGAAAGCACTGCGGAAACAACAGACTTTTTTCAAAAACATTTTTTATGATATTCGTGAAGTATTTACTACATGCCAGGCACTGTACTAAATGTGGGGTGGATACAGGCTAAATAGGTGGGACACAGTTCCTGTCCCACATGGGGCTCATAGCCTTAATCCTCGTTTTACAGATGAGGTAACTGAGGCCCAGAGAAGTGAAGTGACTCGCCCAAATTCACATGTAGACGAGAAGCAGAGCAGGGATTAGAACCTGGGTCCTTGACTCACAGACTTTTGCTCAATCCACTAGGCTACGCTTCTTCTGATCGGTATGTTCCCTCCCTACAAGAAGACTTGGGTCCTCATCCCGGCTCTGCCCTTGGATTGCTGTGTGACCTTGGGCAGTTCCCTTCACTTCTGGGTGCCTCACTCCAACCGCAAAATTATCATTCAATACCCATTCTCCCTCCTCCTTAGTCTCTGAGCTCCATGTGGAACCTGATGATTTGGATTTGCCCAAGCCCTAATGGCACCTAATGATCTTGTATCTCCCCCTGAGCTTAGTACAGTACTTGACACAGAGTAAGCCCTTAACAAATAGCCCCATTATTATATTTCCTGCCTGAGTTCGCCCAGAGGTGTCCCCGCCTCTTTGGGCGCAGACAATCTGTGCTCCGTGAAAACAGGATGTGCATCAACTGTAGGGCGAAAGTGAAACTTTTCCACCTCACTCCGTCCCGATCCCATCTGTCTTCCTGCCGATCCCTTACCTGAGGCTTTTTTCTTTTTAATGGTATTTGTTAAGCTTACTATGACCTGGGCACTGTACTAAGTGTTAGGGTAAATACAACCTACTCAGGTTGGACACAGCCCCTGTCCTTCAATCTTAATCCCCATTTTACAGATGAGGTAACTGAAGCCCAGAGAAGTGAAGTGGCTTGTCCAAGGTCACACAGTAGACAAAGGATGGAGCCGGGATTGGAATACAGGTCCTTCTGACACATGGGCCTACAGTCTATCCCCGAAGCCACACTGCTTCTCCATGTGCTCCTTGGATGTGTTCCTTGGGAGGACCGGGTGCTGAGGTGGGATTAAAATCTAAAAGTCCTGGCCCAACCCTGGGACTGTTCTTTCTCTTGGGAACCCGGGGAGCCAGGCAGCAGCGGTGGGGGAGACATAGGGGGATCCCGGGGCCCGGATCTTGCTCCCCTGTCCGGATCAGCGATAGAAGATCTGGGTTCCTGAGTGGGGTAGACAGAGGCCGAAGGTGTCTTTTAGACTGTGAGCCCGCTGTTGGGTAGGGACTGTCTCTATATGTTGCCAACTTGTACTTCCCAAGCGCTTAGTACAGTGCTCTGCACACAGTAAGCGCTCAATAAATACGATTGATTGATTGATTGAAGGTGTCCCAGGCAGCTCAGAGCAGAGACCCGGCTTCAACCCCAGGACCTCTAAGGGGTGAATGTGTCCATAAATAACCCAGCTCCCACCAGCTGTTGCCAGCCGGACCTTATCTCCTTACCCAGCTCCGCATCTCTCTGCTGGGGAGAGGAAATGTCGGAGGGGCCCAGAAGCACCCCGGGGAGGGTCAGTATCAGCCCTTCTGTCCCCCCCAACCCACCCCACCATCCCCAACCTCCAGGTTCCCCTTCCCCAACCTGGTAATCAGGGAATGTCACCCACCCAACTCTGACCAGACTGTCCCCCGAGCCCGGTGGTCGGGGGGAGTCGGAGGTGGTCCCTTAGGGAGCAGGCAGGCCCAGGACATTAGCCCGGGGACCCCCAAGAGACCCATCTGTAATGGGAAACCCACTCCTCGAGGCTGGGGGGAGGGGAAGCGCAGAATCTGAGGGCCAACCTGATTACCTTGTATATACCCCTGCCCGTAGTACAGAGAAAGCATTTAACAAATACCATTAAAAAACACAAAACAAAACGGAAAACAGTGGCCGGGGGGAGAGGTGGTAAGGAGCATCTTTGCATTTACCTGTTTGCAAGAGTTGAAGGGCCAGTAGCCACAGCAGCAGAGGGATCATTGCTCCCTCCTAGCCTCCCCCTTGTCTTTGAACATGGTGTGCTAAGGGAGAGAGAAGCGGAAGGGGTATGACTTTTTTTGAAACCCGACCCTTTAGTTTCAGTTTCGGTTTCATTTATTTATTTATTTATTCATTCATTCATTTAACCGTATTTATTGAATGCTTACTGTGTGCAGAGCATTGTACTAAGCATTTGGGAAGTACAAATCAGAAATTTATAGAGACGGTCCGTATCCAACAACAGGCTTATAGTCTAGCAGGGGGAGACAGACAACAAAACAAAACAAGTAGACAGGTGTCAATACCATCAAAATAAATAGAATTATAGACATACACATCATTAATAAAATAAATAGAGTAATAAGTCTGTACAAATAAGTAATAAGTCTGTACAAGTGCTGTGTGGAGGGAAAGGGGGTAGGGCAGAGGGAGGGAGTGGGGGCGATGGAGAGGGGAGGAGGAGGAAAGGATAAGGGGGGGGCTCAGTCTGGGAAGGCCTCCTGGAGGAGGTGAGCTCTCAGTAGGGCTTTGAAGGGAGGAAGCGAGCTAGTTGTGGTGGATGTAGAAGGAGGGCATTCCAGGCCTGGGGTAGGACATGGTCCAGGGGTTGATGGCAGGACAGGAGAGAACGAGGTACAGTGAGGAGGTTAGCGGCAGAGGAGCAGAGTGTGCTGGCTGGGCTGGTAAAGGAGAGAAGGGAGCTAAGGTAGGAGAGGGCAAGGTGATGGAGAGCTCTGAAGCCAAAAGTGAGGAGTTTTTGCTTCATGCGAAGGTTGATAGGCAACCACTGGAGATTTTTGAGGAGGTGAGTGACATGCCCAGAGCATTTCTGTAGAAAGATAATCCAGGCAGCAGAGAGAAGAATAGACTGAAGCGGGGAGAGAAAGGAGAATGGGAGATCAGAAAGGAGGGCGATGCAGTAATCCAGTTGAGATAGGATGAGAGACTGAACCAACAAGGTAGCGGTTTGGATGAAGAGGAAAGGGCGGATCTTGGCGATGTTGTGGAGGTGAGACCCACAGGTTTCGGTGACATATTGGATGTGTGAGTGAAATGAGAGAGCCGAGTCAAGGATGACACCAAGGTTGCGGGCTTGTGAGACGGGAAGGATGGTAGTGCCATCTACAGTGACGGGAAAGTCAGGGAGAGGACAGGGTTTGGGACGGAAGATAAGGAGCTCAGTCTTGGACATGCTAAGTTTTAGATGGTGGGCAGACATCCAGGTGGAGATGTCCTGAAGGCAGGAGGAGATTTGAGCCCGGGGGGAGGGAGAGAGAACAGGGGTAGAGATGTAGATTTGGGTGTCATCAGCGGAGAGATGATAGTTGAAGCCGTGGGAGCAAATGAGTTCACCAAGGGAGTGAGTATAGGTGGAGAACAGGAGACCAAGAACTTACCCTTGAGGAACCTCTACAGTAAGGGGATGGGAGGGGGAAGAGGAGCCCGCGATGGAGACTGAGAATGTACGGCCAGAGAGTAAAGAGGGGAACCAGGAGAGGATGGAGTCCGTGATGCCAAGGTTGGATAACATGTTGAGGAGAAGGGGATGGTCCACAGTGTCAAAGGCAGCTGAGAGGTCGAGGAGGATTAGGGTAGATTAGGAGCCATTGGATTTGGCAAGAAGGAGTTCATTGGTGACCTTTAAGAGGGCAGTTTCGGTGGAGTGGAGGGAAAGGAAGCCAGATTGGAGGGGGTCCAGGAGAGAGTTGAATTTGAGGCAGTGAGTATAGACGACTCTTTATAGGAGTTTGGAAAGGAAGGGTAGGAGGGAGATAGGGTGATAACTGGAAGGAGCAGTGGGGTCAAGAGAGGGGTTTTTTTTAGGATGGGGGAGATGTGGGCATGTTTGAAGGAAGAGGGGAAGAAACCACTGGAGGGTGAGCAGTTGAAGATGGAAGTTAAGGAGGGGAGGAGGGAAGGGGTGAGAGTATTTATAAGAGAGGAAATGGGGTCCGAAGCACAGGTGGATGGGGTGGCACTTGAGAGGAGGTAGGAAAGCTCATCTAAAGATACTGCTGGGAAGGATGGGAACATAGAGGAGAGGGTTAAGAGCGGGGGGCGGGGGGATGGAGAAGGGGGAGGGGTGACTATGGGGAGCTCAGACCTGATGGTGTTAATTTTCCTAATGAAGTAGGTGACCATATCACTGGGGGCAAGGGATGGAGGAGGGAGAGGAACAGGGGGCCTGAGGAGGGAGTTAAATGTCCGGAACTGCTGATGGGGGTAATGGGCACGGGTGTCATAAGGGAAGAAAAATAGCTTTGCCTGGGAGAGGAGAGGGCAGAGTTAAGGCAGGAAAGGATAAATTTAAAATGAACAAGGTTGGCTTGGTGTTTAGACTTGTTTAGACTTTCGCCAGTGGTGTTCAGCAGCTTGAGCATAAGAGTGAAGGAGTTTAATGCAGCTGAAATAAGCTTCAGAAATTGCACTTTGGTTGGTTAGTTGAAATCTCTCTTTTTCTCCCCTTCATGTTACACCGAATTCCTCTGCAGTAGCACCCCCAAGGTTCTGTGGTCAGGCCTGGTCCAGGAGCTGGGGTGCCTGGGGAAGGGGCCGGGAGCGGTGGGGGTGGCATGAGGGCCATCAGCCACTGTGGATGCCACAGCCAAATCATCATCATCATCAATCGTATTTATTGAGTGCTTACTATGTGCAGAGCACTGTACTAAGCGCTTGGGAAGTACAAATTGGCAACATATAGAGACAGTCCCTACCCAACAGTGGGCTCACAGTCTAAAAGGGGGAGACAGAGAACAAAACCAAACATACTAACAAAATAAAATAAATAGAATAGATATGTACAAATAAAATAAATAAATAAATAGAGTAAAAAAATATGTACAAACATATATATATATACAGAGGAAGTTTACTTGGGGCCTTGACTAGTGGGACCACTGCAGCGAAACCATGATGGGAGGCCTATGATTTTCGGTTGGTTTTGCCAGAGAGGAGGGGTGTGGATGGTGGAGCAGAGGGCGTAGGGGCAGACTTCAAAAACCAAGGTTTCCTTGGCAGAGAGGGGAGTCCATGCTCCCAGCTCACTGACACCCCCCTCCCCCCCAGGGAGAAGGGGCCTTCTGGGATTAATAATAATAATAATAATGGTATTTGTTAAGCGCTTACTATATGCCAAGCACTGTTCTAAGCACTAGGGTAGATACAAGGTAATCAGGTTGTCCCACATGGAGCTCACAGTCTTTATCCTCATTTTACAGAGGAGGTAACTGAGGCACAGAGAAGTTAAGTGGCTTGCCCGAGGTCACACAGCAGATGAGTGGAGGAGCCGAGATTGGAACTCACGTCCTCTGACTCACACTCTCCCTCACTCCGCACAAGGCACCCCCCCACCCACCCACCCACCCACTGGGGAAACTGCGGCTTCTCACCCTCCCTTGGGGGAATAGGGAGAATGTGTGTGTGTATGTGTGTGTGTAAGAGAGAGAGAGACCCTTTTTTCTTCCCCCCACCTCCCACGACCCCTGTCTTCCCCCTTCTGCCCTCCTCCTCGTTAGGGGGTAGATTTTTGCAACCAGGCCGCGCCCCCCAACGCATCTAGGACTTCTGATTTTCCAGGTCAGGATCCGAGACCTCCGTTCCTGCCTGTAAGGACCTGGAACGGTCTGTTTACTTGTTTTAATGCCTGTTTCCCCTCTTCTAGACTGCTAACCCCTTGCGGGCAGGGACTCTCTGTTACTGAACTGTACTCCTAAGCGCTTAGTACAGTGATGATGATGATGGCATTTGTTAAGTGCTTACTATGTGCAAAGCACTGTTCTAAGAGCTGGGGGGATACAAGGTGATCAGGTTGTCCCACGTGGGGCTCACAGTCTTAATCCCCATTTGACAGATGAAGGAACTGAGGCACAGAGAAGTTAAGTGGCTTGCCTAAGGTCACACTGCTGACAAGTGGCGGAGTAGTCGGGATTAGAACCCATGACCTCTGAGTCCCAAGCCCGTGCTCTTTCCACTGAACCACACTGCTTCTCTATTCTCTGCACGTAGTAAGCACTCAATAAATACAATTGAATGAATTCATTCATTCAGATGAGTGGAGGAGTAGAGATTAGAACTCATGTCCTCTGACTCACACTCTCCCTCACTCCGCACAAGGCACCCCACACCCACCCACCCACCCACTGGGTGAATGAATTCATTCAATCGTATTTATTGAGCGCTTACTGTGTGCAGAGCACTGTACTAAGCGCTTGGGAAGTACAAGTTCGCAACATATAGAGCCGGTCCCTACCCAACAACGGGCTCACAGTCTAGAAGACAAACCGCTCGGGATCCTGTGTGGGTTTTTAATTTTTTTAATATATTCCCAGGTTTGCGTCTACCGTTTAAGGTGGGCCGGAGCAGTTAGGGGCTTTTCGTGAATTCAGGAACTAAAACTGTGCAAATGTTTATATATATTATATATCTATATAATACATATTATGTTTATATAAATATGCAAATAAAGCAGTGGACTGGGGGCCTGTTTGGTGATGGGGAGGAGGGTTAATATATTATTATTATTATTGTTATTATTATTATTATTATTAAGTCAGGAGGGCTGGTCTTTCTGAGGGCGGCCAGCAGGGGGCGCTGCGACCCGTGTCTCTACCTGATTTTCCAGCCGCTTAATATTGTTTTTTTTTTTAAAAAAAACCCACAGAACGGTATTTAAGTGCTTATTATGTGCCAGGTACTGTACTAAGCGCTGGGGGGTAGAAAGAGGGTAGTCATGGCTTAGTGGAAAGAGCCCGAGCTTGGGAGTCAGAGGTTGTGAGTTCTAATTCCGACTCCACCATTTGTCAGCTGTGCGTCTTTGGGCAAGTCACTTAGCTTCTCTGTGCCTGTTACCCCATCTGTATAATGGGAATTAAGACTGTGATCCCCAAGTGGGACAACCTGATGATCTTGTATGTACCTCAGTGCTTAGAACAGTGCTTGGCATATAGTAAGCACTCAACAAATACCATCATTATCATTATATTATTATGTCCCACATGGGGCTCGCAGTACTAATCCCCATTTTACAGATGAGCTGTCTACCGACTCTGTTATACTGTACTCTCCCAAGCGCTTAATACAGTGCTCCAAACACAGTTAATGCTCAATAAATATGATTGATTGATCGTGGTAACTGGGCACAGAGAAGTGAAGTGACTTGCCCGAGGTCACACAGCAGACAAGTGTGCTATTGATGCCTGTCTACTTGTTTTCTTTTGTTGTCTGTCTCCCCCCTTCTAGACTGTGAGCCTATCGTTGTGTAGGGATTGTCTCCTGTTGCCGAACTGTACTCTCCAAGAACTTAATACAGTGCTGTGCACATAATAAGCGCTCAATAAATACGATTGAATGAATGAATGAAAGTGGCAGAGCTGGGATTAGAACCCAGGTCTTTTACTATGCTTAGCACATAGTAAATACTTTGGGACGATCTCCTCGTGCTGAGCTCTGTCCTACATGGGGCTTGCCAACTGGTACTTCCCAAGCGCTTAGTACAGTGCTCTGCACACAGTAAGCGCTCAATAAATACGATTGATTGATTGATTCCGGTCTAACAAGGGAATACAGAGAAGCAGTGTGGCCTAGTGGAAAGAGCCGGGCCTGGGAATCAGATCTCGGTTCTAATTCCAGTTCTGCCACTTCCCTGCTGTGTGACCTTGGACAAGCCCCTTAACTTCTCTGTTCCTCAGTTCCTTCTTCAGCAAAATGGGGATTCAATACCTGTTCTCCCAACTGGGACCCGATTATCTTGAATCTAGCCCAGTGCTTAGTACAGTGCTTGGCACATAATAATAATGATAATGATGGCATTTGTTAAGCACTTACTATGTGCAAAGCACTGTTCTAAGTGCTGGGGAGGATATAAGGTGATCAGGTTGTCCTACGTGGGGCTCACATCCCCATTTTAGTACTTAACAAATACTGCAATTATGGTGGTCATTTTCATCAATCAAGATGTAACACTTAACTGTGTACAGAGCACTGTACTAATACAAGAGAGCTGGGAGACACATTCCCTGCTCACAATGAGGTTTTAGGTATTTAACATCCATTTTACAGATTTGGAAACGGAGGCACACAGCCAGCAAGAGGCAGAGTCATGATTAGAACCCAGGTCAATCAATCAATCATTTTTTGAGCACCTACTGAGTGCAGAGCGTTGTATTAAGTGCTTGATACCCAGGCCCGAGCTCTTTCCCCCGGGAAATCAATCAATGATATTTATCGAGCGCTTGCTGCGTGAAGAGCACTGTACTAAGTGCTTGGGAGTGTACAAGGTAACAGTAGGTGGGCCGAGGGTCAGAGTGAACCGCGTATTGTGTCCCGGGGGATGGGGCGAGGTCCGGGGAAGGGGTTATGGTAGGGTTTCTCAGTCTGAGTAGCCTAGTCCTCTTGGGCTGTTGGAGGAAGTGGAAGAGGAGGGTGTGGGCACTTCCTATTTTGGGGTTCAGTCCGGGCAAGGCTCTGAGGTCCCAGTGGCCTCCTTCTGGGGTGAGGGGCACCCAGGAGGGTGGAGAACTCTGAGGCTTCTCCACTCTCAAGCGTACACACCCCCGCTTGTCTCTGGCTCTATTCCATTTCTCGGTGTCCTTGTCATCATTCCTCTGCCGCTATCTCTCCCTTGACCTCTGATCATCTGTGTCTCTCCATCCTCTGTCGCTACCCCTTGGCTTCTCTCCAGTCCTCTGGGTCTCTCCATCCCCTGTCGCGGCTGCCAGGGCCTGGGGGTCTCTGGGTGAGGTTGATGGAAATGATGCCCCTTCCCCCACCCCAGAGTGGGGGAGGGGGCCCACTCACCGTTTTCTGGTGCAGAGAGATATGGCCTGCTGCTGCACCTGAAAGGAAGGAAGTCTCCATCGCGGTAGAGGGGCCCAGTGGTTTAGGTTGGCTTAGCGGTTAGCTAAACTCAATGCAGTAATCACTTGCAGTAGTAAGGGCGTATTTGTCAGCCCTTACTACTTGCCAAGCACTGTACTAAGCACGGGGATAAATATAATAATACAGTCTATAATAATACAGATAATAGTCTTTTAGACTGTGAGCCCACTGTTGGGTAGGGACTGTCTCTATATGTTGCCAATTTGTACTTCCCAAGCGCTTAGTACAGTGCTCTGCACATAGTAAGCGCTCAATAAATACGATTGATGATGATAAGATCTTCAGGTCCCACATGGGACTCCCAGTCCAAGTAGGAGGTTGAAAATGGGAGAATGGACTCCCCACCTCCACGGCAGACGAGGCGCAGAGAAGTGAAGTAACTTGCCCAAGGTCACGCAGCAGGGAATCAGCAGAGCTGGGTTTGGAACCCATGTCCTCTGATTCCCAGGCCCGGACTTTCCACTACAACCTGCCTCCTCAACTCTTTCCCGTTTTTCACCCTGGGTTATAATATTACTACTACTGATAGTGATGGCATTTGTTAAGCGCTTACTATGTGCCAAGCTGTCCCACTCGGGGCTCACAGTCGTAATCCCATTTTACAGATGAGGTAACTGAGGCACAGAGAAGTTAAGTGAGTTGCCCAAAGTCGTACAGCTGGCAAGCGGTGGAGCCGAGATTAGAACCCATGACCTCTGACTCCCAAGCCCGTGCTCTTTCCTCTGAGCCACATTGCTTCACTTATCATCATCATCATCATTATTAGTTTTTGGGCATTTACTGTGTGCAGAGCACTGTACTAAACGTCTGGGAGAGTAAAGTACAACAGAGTTGGCAACCACCTTCCCTGCCCACAACAAACTTACTCCTGCCAAGGAGGGCGATAGCTTCAACCGTGCTGCTGCTTCTGGGGTGGAACCCGTGCCCAGGAGGGGCAGAGAATGGCAGGTGGTTGGGAGGAGCTGGGAGCCAGGGCTGCTCACACTTTTCCATGGAGACCCCACCCTCCGACTCTGTTTTGGCCAGGCCCACTAGCTCATTGTCCTCCTCCCAGCCTGTCCCTGATTTTCCCCACCTCTAAGCCCAAGCCTGCCCCTTCAATCAATCAATCAACCAATAATCATATTTATTGAGAGCTTACTCTGTGCAGAGCACTGTACTAAGCGCTTGGAAGAGTGCGATATAACAGAGTGGGTGGGCACGTTCCCTGCCCACAAAGAGTCTGGCATGGCTCAAGCCTCCCCACTTGAACGAGAGACATCCTTGTCCCTCCGCATTAAATATGCACCCTGGATGAGGTAGGAAATCACAGAGGTGAAGAAGGTGGGGCCAAGGTGACTGAGAGCTCTAAAGCTGATGCTGAGAAGTTTCTGTTTTTATAAATAAAGAATGAATCAATTACTTTTTTTTTTACCCACGAGCCTTAGGAATTGGGGGGGGGGGGGGGAGAAGAAAAGGACTTAAAGTGGTCTTGCTTCCATCCAGCCGTTCGTGCAACATGTTGTTTCAGCAAATGGAGGCAAACATTTCACATGTCTATATCTCCATGTGTGGAGGATGGAAAGGACTTGAGGCTGTTTTTGGATAAGCCTGGTATGTGACCAGGGAAGAATCCCCAAAGTCAAGGCCCGGGGGGGGGGGGGGGGGGGGCGGGGTTCTTCTGGAGCATCTGTGCCCCTTCCAGAGGGACATGATCAGAAACGGGGGATTCTGAGTCACAAGGAGGGGGTCATCCGAAGCTACAGTGGCCTAGGGATCTCAGTCTGAGGAAATAGGGAATATTGCTTCTGCCTTCCTGGTGTTTGACCCCCGAGGTTCCCGAGTCAGCCGTGGGCAACAGGAATCATGGGGGCTGCTCCCGCCTGAGGCCACGGTTGTTTTTCTGGCTGCCCGGACAGTTTCTCCATTGGCCTGGTGTGGCCTCGTTCACTGGGATGAGAGCAGGCCATGCTGCTGTTCACACGATCTTTTCGTAGGTCAACAGGGTTGTGGAGGGGCTCTCCACCTTCTTGGTTGGCTGGACGGTCGAGTAAATCGTGGTCTCAAGATTCTGTGGGGGTGCTTTCTGCAGAGATTGGTGCTGTTCCTGTGGGAGAACACTGACTCTTGAGTGGAGTGGACCAGAGCAGTTCTCACCAGAGAAGGGATTGGGGGCGAGAAGGAGGGGACAATAAACTGGGGGGTTGGGGGGCTTCGGCAGGATGGAGGCAGCAGAGGGGCACATTCCTCATGGCGGGAAGAGAGCAGATTTGGGGAGGGGGGTTACAGCCCTGCTTAAATGCTTCCTGATATGGTGGGAACAAGTGACTTGCCCCCTCCGCCCCCTAGCACCTGGCTCAGATTCTGGTTGTCCAGTGGGATCCCCAGGGGTCCTGCCCAGGCCCATGGCCACTGAGGAGGCCTGATGTGGCCCAATAGTGGAGGAGGGGGTGAGTGGGGGCTTTATCCATGTGCGCCAAGGTATCCCTAGGGGTGGGGAGGACCCCCTAAGAGCTGTGGTCATGCCCCCACCAACAAGGGGTGTCAGCCTGCGTCTCCCCCCCAGCCTCCAACGAGTGGGTCTGCCTGGAGGGTCACCATCACCTCGGGGAGGTAACGGTAGGGCTGGGGAAGGGCCAGAGGAGGTGTCCGGGTGGTCAGAAGGGGCCGTGGATTCAGGGGAGAATCCATCCTCCCCGGGTGGGTTGGAAGCTGACCTAATGGGGGCAATGACGGCAGGGACCGAGAAAGGGCGGGGGTCCATCTAGATCCAGGAGGATGGGGTGGTAGAGGGTGACCAGGTCTTGGTTTCTGTAGGCCCCTCCAGGTGCCAGGGTGGGTGGGTGGGGGGCAGTGGCCCCGTCCTGGCCCGTTGGCTTTCGGAGGGGACTCACCGGTTGTGGGTGGCAGTGCTGGACTTGAGCATACACTGTGTTCCCCTCCATGATCTCGGCCTCAGGCTCTGGAACACAAGAGGCTGGCACCATCACCCCCCATCTCCTCTCCTCTCCTCTCCCCACCTTCCCCTTCCAGAGCTGGAAGGTTGGCGAGTCTGCGGGGAGCGGGCTCACTGTGGCAGGTAAAAGGTGGGGGGTCCCTAGCCTGGTCTGCCTGGGATGGGTGAAATCTCTCCTGGATTCTCATTGGTCCTGTCCGCCCCTGGCGCCCCCAGACCCCTGGGTCCCATCCCAGAGAGGGGCTTCTGTGCCTGTGGGCTGCTAACCACAGGTTGTGGGGTAGTTGGCCCCTTCCCCCGCCAGCATCAAGGAAGAGGAACTATGGGGTTGGGGTATGGCTTCACTCCTGAGGGAAGTAGTGTAGCCTAATGCTTAGAGCACATGCCTGGGAGTCAGAAGGACCTGTGTTCTAATCCCGAATTTTCTGCTTTTCTGACTTGGGCAAGTCATTTCCCTTCTCTGGGCCTCAGTTCCCTCATCTGTAATAATAATAATGATGATAATAATAATTATGGTATTTATTATGCGCTTACTGTGTGCAAGGCACTGTACTAAGTGCTGGGGTGGATACAAGCAAATCAGGTTGGACACTGTCCCTGTCTTCCACGGGGCTCACACTCTCAATCCCCATTTTCCAGATGAGGTCATTGAGGCCCAGAGAAGTGAAATGACTTGCCTAAGGTCACACAGCAGACAAGTGGCAGAGCCGGGATCAGAACCCATGACCTTCTAACGCCCTGGCCCAGGCTCTAGCTACTACGCCAGGCTGCTTCTTCCAGTTGTGCCCCCAGCTTGCTCTCTCCCTTGGGTCACGCTGCCTTTACTGCCACAATCTCCCTGGGCCGGACCCACCATCACCAAGGGTTGGGTCAGGGTTCTGCTCCTGGCCATGGGTGGGGCCCCGGAGAATGGCCCGGGCAGGCGGATTTCAGGGGAGAGGGAAGGAGGGACAGAAGGCAGGTGAGAGGACATCTGCCCAGTGGCCCATCAATAGGTCCCTGTGACCCATAAACCAATGAACAAATAAATGGGAAATTCCAGGCTGGGAGAGATGGGGAAGGTAGGAGTCTGACCCCAACCCTTGGAGTGGTGAGGCTGAGAGGGGGATGAGGTCTCAGGTTTTTTTTATTATTTTTAAGGTATCTGTTAAGTGCTTACTCTGTGCCAGGCATGGTACTAACTGCGGGGTGGATGCAGGATAAATGGATTGGACACAGTCCATGTCCCACGTAGGGCTCACAGTTTTAATCCCCATTTTAAAGATGAGGAAACTGAGGACCAGAGAAGTGATTTTTCCAAGATCACACAGCAGACAAGTGGAAAAGCCAGGATTATAACCCAGGCCCTCTGATTCCCAGGCCTGGGCTCTCTCCACTAGGCCACACTGCTTCACAGCCTCGTCAACACTAGAGCCGTGGGATGGGACTTTATGGGTTCTGGGAGACCCAGACCTATTGGCAACCATCCTCTGCTGCCCCACCCCGAGCTACAGATGGACAGATGGACGGACACATGCAGCAGAGGACAGAGGGGTCACCCACCTTGCCTTTTCTTTTTCCGCCACTGTTTGACCATGACTCCGACCAAGAGTGTAGCTGCTAAAACCAGGACTGTGATGACCACAATTACGGTGGTGTGGTTTGATTTCGATTCCATCACTGCTTCTAGAGAGGACATATGGGAGTTATTGGTAGGGCAGAGTGAGGAGGAGGCCGGGGGGCTATCCGACGGGACTGGGGCTGGGGTCAGGAGATCAGGTTCACTATCTGGTGCCCCCCTCTTCCTCCTCTCTTATCAGTCAATCACTCAATCAATCGTATTTATTGAACACTTGTTATGTGCAGAGCACTGTACTAAGTCCTTGGGGGAGCACGATACAACAGAATTAGCAGATATACTCCTTATTTTCCCTTCAGGGTCCCCCCACCCTCCTCCACTGACCCTCAGGAGTCCTCACTGCTTCCCCACCGCCCCATCTACACCTTCTGATGGACCAGGCTGTCTTCCAGTTTCTCCGAGAGAGAAGCCCTTTGAAAATTGACTCCCCTGCAGACAATAATAATACTAATACTAATGATAATAATGATAAATGTGGTATTTTTTAGGTGCTTACTAAGTGCCAAGCATTGTACTAAGCATAAGGTAGAGAGAAGATAATCAGGTCCCTCATGGGGCTCACAGTCTAAGTGAGAACAGGCATTGAATCCCCATTTTGCAGATGAGGGAACTGAGGCCCAGAGAAGTGAAATGATTTGTCCAAGATCTCACAGCAGGCAAGCCACAAAGCTGGAATTAGAACCCAAGACCTCTGACTCCCAGGGCCAGGATCTTTCCACTAGGCCGTGCTGCTTCTCTGAGCACTTACTGTGTGCATAGCACTATATACAGGTGGGAATTAAGACACGGTCCCTGTCTCCACAGGGGCTCAGGAGGGCCCCCTGAACTGTCTAAGGGTGGTCTGGTCCCTGATTGAGGATGGATCCCCAGACCCTGGGTGATCAGCTCAGGCCCGGAGGGAGGGAGGGAGGTTGAGAGGCAGGCGGAGGATGGAGACAAATACCTGGACAGAGGATCTGGTCAGCAGGGATGGTGCGGGAGCTGTTGCTGATGGGGTTTGTGGCTGTGCACGTGTAGTCTTGGGGAGGGTCCCCGGGCTTCTGGAAAACGCTGAGGACAGAGCCGTTGGAAGATATGGTGGTCCTCGGCCCCAGGGGCGTCCAGCTGAACGTCAATTCATTCCTTCTCCTAGCCACGGAGCAGGTCAGGGTGATGGTACAGCTGCCATTGTCAGGCTTTGTGGAATTCACCGTCACAGTGGGCTTTGCCAGCCGCTCTGGAAGGAAAAGACCCAACCAGGGGGTGAATCAATCAATTAATCAATCAATGGTATTTACTGAGCGCTTGCTGTGTGCAGAGCACTGTACCAAGAGCTTGGGAAAATACAATATAACAGAGTTGGCAGACACATTCCCTGACCATCAGGACCTTACCTTTCAAAAGGGGAGATAGATGTTGATATCAATAAATAAATGATGGGTATGGACATAAGTGCCCCTCTCAGGGTCACACCTGGAGAGCTTCCAGTACTCTACCAGTCTCAGCTATGGAAGGGAGAGTCAAGCAGGGGCCTACCCATTCCATGTCTAGCTTGGGCAGTGGCTAGTGAGTGGAAGGCAATCTGCTACAAGTCAAAACTTACCCATGCATGGGAGAGAGTCAAGGGTTGGAGACTCGAGTTTACTGCATAGAAGGCAGCAGTGGTAAACCACTTCCATATTTTTACCAAGAAAATTCTATGGATCCACTGCTGGAACGATTGCAGATGGAGAACAGGGCGTTCTGGGAGAGATCTGTCCATGGTGTCACTATGGGTCAGAAACGGCTCGATGGCATAAGACAAGATAAGACGATCAATCAATCAATCAATCAATCAATCGTATTTATTGAGCGCTTACTATGTGCAGAGCACTGTACTAAGCGCTTGGGAAGTACAAATTGGCATCACAGATGGACATAAGTGCTGTGAAGCTGAGGAAGGGGTGAATAAAAGGGAGCAAATCCAAGTGCAAGGACAATGCAGAAGGGTGGAGAGGACGAAATGACGGCTTAGTTGGGGATGGTATTTTGGAGAAGATGTGCTTTTAATAAGGCTTTGAAGTGGGGAGAGTGCTCATGTGGCTGCTAGAAAGAGGGAGGGTAAGAGGTAGAACGTGGGTGAGAGGTCGGTGGTGAGATAGACGAGATGGAAATTCATCGAATAGGTTGTGCAGGTTGGGTTGGAGTAGGAGAGCAGTGAGGAGAGACAGTAGGACAAAGCTAGATGATGGAGTGTTTTAAAGCCAATGGTGAGGAGTTTCTGTTTGATGCCGAGGTGGATGGGCAATCACTGGAGGTTCTTGAGGAGTGGGAAAACATGGATTGAATGTTTTTGTAGAAAAATGATCCTAGCAGCAGAGTGAAGTATGAACTGGAATGGGGAGAGAATACAAAGCAACAGAGTTGGTAGACATGGTAATAATGAATAATAATCTCATTTATTAAGTGCTTACTATGTGCAAAGCACTTCCCCTCTCCACAGCACCTGTATATATGTTTGTACAGATTTATTACTATTTATTTTACTTGTACATATTTACTATTCTATTTATTTTGTCAATGATGTGCATCTAGCTTTACCTCTATTTATTCTGATGACTTGACACCTGACCACGTGTTTTGTTTTGTTGTCTGTCTCCCCCTGCTAGACTGTGAGCCCGTTGTTGGGTAGGGACTGTCTCTATATGCTGCCAACTTGTATTTCCCAAGTGCTTAGCACAGTACTCTGCACACAGTAAGTGCTCAATAAATATGATTGAATAAATGAATGAATGAATACGACGTGATCAGGTTGTCCCACGGGGGGCTCACAGTCTTAATCCCCATTTTACAGATGAGGTAACTGGGGCTCATCAAAGTCACACTGCTGACAATTGGCGGAGCCGGGATTTGAACTCATGACCTCTGACTCCAAAGGCTGGGCTCTTTGCACTGAGCCATGCTACTTCTCTTTGCTGTTTCATGGTAGAAATGAAACACCATGGCCTAGGAGACAGCTAGGGCCTGGAAGGCGGAAGGAACTTGGTTCTCATCCAGGTTCTGCTACTTGGCTTGCTGTGTGACCTTGGGTAAGTCACTTAACTTCCCCATGCCTCAGTTTCTTCAACCTTAAAATAGGTATTCCTGTTCTCCCTCCTACTTAAGCTGTGAGATACATGCAGGCAGGGTTTGACATAATTATCAACATAATTAACTTGTAATAACATAATTATGTGTTCGACATAATTAACTTGAACCTTCCCCAGTGCTTGGAATGGTGTTTGACACATAGTAAATGCTTAACAAACAGCATGAAAAAAAATTCCCTGCCCACAAGGAGTTTACAGCCTAGAGGGGCAGACAGGCAACAATATTAAGAAATAAATTGCCAATGTGTACATAAGTGCTGCGGGGCTGAGGGTGGGGTGACTATCAACTTTTAGAACATTGAAGGGCTAGCTCAGGGAGAAGTCTGGGACAAGGAAAAGCTATGTGTTTGTGGAGTGAATTTTATGTCATCTTTTTTCGATGGTGCTCTGTGACTGCCTGTTAATCTGATGAAAGCTTATTAAATACCAGTTCCTGTTTACAATTCTGCTTACCACATCTACCAAACTTAATGCTAACACTTAGAGAAGCAGCCTAGTGGATAGAACCCTGGCCTGGAAATCAGGAGGCTCTGAGTTCTAATCCTGGCTCCATCACTGGTCTGCCTTGTGACCTCAGGCAAGTCACTTCACTTCTCTGTACCTCGGTTCCATTATCTGTAAAATGGGGATTAAGACTGAGCCCTATGTGGGACAGGGACTGTGTCCAACCTGATTAGCTTGTATCTACCCGAGAACCTAGTACAGTGCCTGCCTATAGTAAGCCTTTAACAACTACCATAAAAAGAGTCATTTTTAATAGCTTAGCTCATACAGACGGGAAAGCCCGGGTCCCTGGATGTTTGGGCGTCCCTACACCTCTCCTGGACCTCATCTCCCCGAACAATCGTATTCCTCCCAGCACTTTTACGGAGGGCAAGGAATGTGCCTGCTTATTGTTGTAGTGTACTCTCCCAAGCGCTTAGTACAGTGCTCTGCACACAGTAAATGCTCAATAAATCCGATTGAATGAATGAGTGAATGATTCCTGCTGAGAATTCTCCTGGGAGCTCCTGGAGCAGTGAATGTGGGTGAGCGTTTCCTGTTCAATTAAAAAATGGTCGAATCTCCAAGGTACTGACCATAGACATGCAAGGAGAACTGGCTGCTGCTGGTGTTGTTGGCAGTGTTGATATCGGCTCTGTAGGTTCCCACGTCCTCCAGGCTCAGGAGGCTGATGATCAGAGAGTAGTCGGTGGAGACGCTCAGTCGTCCCCTGTATCGCTGATGGGTGGCGATGATTTCAGGAGGGTCTCCCGGTCTTCCTGGAATCACCGTGGTGACGGCCCCATTGGAAGTCCAGGCAATGCTCTCGACCTGCCACCCAGCTAGGATGTCCAGGGGGAAGGTGACCGACCCCCCAATGGTCCCATTCAGCTCCCGCAGGGCTGTGGCACCTATGGGCCAGAACGGGAAATTTACCAGCAGATCCTCCTTAAGACCCCTCTCCCCCAAGCCCCCATCCCCGAGACCTGAGCTCAATGGTCCACAGCTGAGACTCATGGAAAACTCTCCCTTCAGGACTCTGCCCATCTAGCCCTGGAAGAAGCTCCATCTCTGAATCTCTCTCACACCAGGAGTAACCCTCTGCAGAATGCTTAGCACAGTGCTCTGCACACAGGAATCATTCATTCATTCATTCAATCGCATTTATTGAGCGCTTACTGTGTGCAGAGCACTTTACTAAGCGCTTGGGAAGTACAAGTTGGCAACATCTAGAGACGGTCCCTACTCAACAGTGGGCTCACAGTCTAGAAGGGGGAGAAAGACAACAAAACAAATTAACAAAATAAAATAAATAGAATAAATATGTACAAATAAAATAGAGTAATAAATACGTACATATTCATTCATTCATTCATTCAATCGCATTTATTAAGCACTTACTGTGTGCAGAGCACTGTACTAAGCGCTTGGGAAGTACAAGTTGGCAACATATAGAGACGGTCCCTACCCAGCAGCGGGCTCACAGTCTAGAAGGGGGAGACAGACAACAAAACATATTAACAACATAAAATAAATAGAATAAATATGTTCAAATAAAATAAATAAATAAATAGAGTAATAAATACGTACAAACATATATACATGTGCTGTGGGGAGGGGAAGGAGGTAAGGCGGGGAGGATGGGAAGGGGGAGGAGGCAGAGAGGAAGGAGTCAGTCAGTCACAACAGGTCACCAATAATAATAACAATAATGGCATTTATTAAGCGCTTACTATGTGCAAAGCACTATTCTAAGCACTGGGAAGGTTACAAGGTGATCAGGTTGTCCCACGGGGGGCTTACAGTCTTAATCCCCATTTTCCAGATGAGGTCACTGAGGCCCAGAGAAGTGAAGTGACTTGCCCAAAGTCACCCAGCTGACAAGTGGCGGAGCCGGAATTTGAACCCATGACCTCGGACTCCAAAGCCCGGGCTCCTTCTGCTGAGCCACGCTGCTGACCGAGCAGTTGGTCAACAGTTGGTGGGGGGCCCTGGGCGTACTTCATTATCACTTCATTATCATCAGCAGCAATGGTATTATTGAGCACTTACTGTACTAAGCGCTCAGGAAAGTACAAAGGACTCGGTAGACATGTTCCCTGCTCACAATGATCTTAGTTAATAGTATTGCGGGATTGAGTGGGTTCCTATTGATCCCTGACTCCAGGGAAACCTCTTCCCAGCCCAAAGCTCTGGAACCCTCAGGAGGGCTAGGGGTGTCCAGGGGGAACGGAACCAGCTGTGGGTTTTGGGGGGAAGCAGCATGGCTCAGTGGAAAAAGCATGGGCTTTGGAGTCAGAGTTCATGGGTTCGAATCCCTGCTCCGCCAGTTGTCAACTGTGTGACTTTGGGCAGGTCGCTTAACTTCTCTGTGCCTCAGTTACCTCATCTGTAAAATGGGGATTAAGATTGTGAGCCCCCCGTGGGACAACCTGATCACCTTGTAACCTCCCCAGCGCTTAGAACAGTGCTTTGCACATAGTAAGCACTTAATAAATGCCATTATTATTATTATTGTTATTATTATTATTATGGTGTAGTGGATAGAGGGCACGGGCCTGGGAGTCTGAAGGTCATGGATTCTAATACTAGCTCCATCACTTGTCTGCTGTGTGACCTTGGGCAAGTCACTTCACTACTCTGTGCCTCTGTTCTTTCAACTGTAAAATGGGGATTAAGACTGTGAGTCCTATGTGGGACAGGGATTATGTCTAACCTAATAAACTCTTGTCTACCTCAGCATTTAGAACAGTGCTTGACACATAGTACGTGCTTGACAAATACCACTATAATTATTACAAACAGAATCAATCCACCAGTCAGTCAGTGGGATTTATTGAGTGCTTATTGTGTGGAAAGCACTTGGAAGAGTACACTTAGTGTTTGGGAGAGTACACTATACCAGAGTTTTAAAATTTTTTTTAAATGGTATTTGTTAAGTATTTACTATTTGCCAGGCACTATACTACGTGCTGGGGTAGATACAAGCTATTCAGGTGGGACCCGGTCCTTGTCCCACATGGGGCTCAGAGTCTTAATCCCCATTTTACTGATAAGGTAACTGAGGTCCAGAGAAGTGAAGTGACTTACCCAAGTTCACACGGCAGACAAGTGGCAGAGTTGGGATTAGGACCCAGGTCCTTCTGACACCCCTTTCCGTGTTCCAATCAATAAGCCATGCTGCTTCTGGTAGAAGTGTTCCCTCCTTACAAGAAGACCTGGGTCCTCATCTCAGCTCTGTCCCTGGATTTCTGTGTGACCTTGGGAAGGTCCCTTCACTTCCCTGTGCCTCACTTTCCTCATCTGCAAAGTGGAGATTCGATACCTATTCTCCCTCCTCCTTAGACTCTGTCCCTCAGCACTTATGTATATACGTATTTATGTTTCACTCTATTTATTTATATTGATACTTGTATTGATGTCTGTCTCCCCCACTCAACTGTGAGCCCGTTGTGGGCAAGGACTGTCTCTCTTTATTGCTGTATTGTGCTTTCCAAGCACTTAGTACAGTGCTCTGCCCAAAGTAAGTGCTCAGTAAATACGATTGAATGAATGAATGAACTCTGAGCCCCATGTGGGACCTGATGAGCTTAGATCTGCCCCAGCCCATATGGGACCTGATCAACTTATAACTCCCTCAGCGCTTAGTACAGTGCTTGACAGAAAAAGCGCTTAACAAATACCCCATTTATTATACTTCCTGTGGTAGTTGACCCCACTGTGGCCTCATCTCTTTGGGTGGAGACAATCCTTGCTGTGTGGTAACAGGATGTGTGTAATATGGTCACTTCACCCCCTCCTACCTCACCTCCCTTCTCTCCTTCTACAGCCCAGCCCGCACCTTCCACTCCTCTGTCGCTAACCTCCTCACTGTGCCTCATTCTCGCCTGTCCCGCCATTGACCCCTGGCCCAAGTCCTTTCCCTGGCCTGGAATGCCCTCCCTCCACACATCTGCCAAGTTGGCTGTCCTCCTCCCTTCAAAGCCCTATTGAGAGCTCACCTCCTCCCGGAGGCCTTCCCAGACTGAGCCCCCTTTTTCCTCTCCTCCTTCCCATCCCCCCTGCCCTACCTCCTTCCCCTCCCCACAGCACTTGTGTATATTTGTATAGATTTATTACTCTATTTATTTTACTTGTACATATTTACTATTCTATTTATCTTGTTAATGATGTGCATATAGCTATAATTCTATTTGTTCTGACGATCTTGACACCTGTCGACATGTTTTGCTTAGTTGTCTGTCTCCCCCTTCTAGACTGTGAGCCCGTTGTTGGGTAGGGACCATCTCTATATGTTGCTGACTTGTACTTCCCAAGGGCTTAGTACAGTGCTCTGCACATAGTAAGTGCTCAATAAATACGATTGAATGAATGAACACATCTGGCCCAGCTAAGGAGCAATGGTGAAGAAGTAACTCTTCACCTCACTCACTGCAACTCATTTGCCATTGACCCCTTTCCCATTTTTTTTAATGGTTTTTGTAAGCACTTACTATGTCCCATGCACTGTACTTAGCTCTGGGGTAGCTACAAGCTACTCAGGTTGGACGTAGTCCTTGTCCCACATTTACAGATGAGGTAAACGAGACCCAGAGAAGTGAAGTGGCTAGCCCGTGGTCACACAGTGGGCAAAGGACGGAGCCGGGATTAGAATCGAGGTCCTTTTGATTCTTGGGCCCAGGCTATATCCACTAGGCTGCTTCTCTACAACCTCCACCTAGCCTGGAACTCTCTCTCTCTCTTTATGTTTGCCAGACCAACATCAACGACACCTTCAAAGCATTATTCAGGTCACACCTCCTCCAAGAGGCCTTCCCTGATTAAGCCCTCTTTTCCCCAGTTCACTCTCCCTTCTTGGATCTGTGCCCTTTGGGCATTTGATATTTGTCCCAACCCCATGGCACTTACGTACTTATCTTTAAATTTTATGTTATAAATTACTTATTTATTCACATCAACGCCTGTCTCCTGCTCTAGACAGTAAGCTCGTTATGGGCAGGCAACCCGTCTGCTAATTCTGTTGTATTCTCCCAAGCACTTAATAAAGTGCTCTGTGCAACAAAAGGGCTCGTTCAATCAATAAATCGACTCCCAAGCCCATGCTCTTTCCACTAAGTCATGCTGCTTCTCACTCCTACATTTTTACATTCCTTCATCAGTTTGGAGTGGCTCAGAAGCAGCGTGTCTAGTGGTTAGAGCACGGGCCTGGCAGTCAGAGGACTTGGGTTCTAATCTCGGCTCTGCCACATGTCTGCTGTGTGACCTTGGGTAAGTCACCACACTTTTCTGGGCCTCAGTTCCCTCATCTGTAAAATAGGGATTAAGAGAGTGAGCCCCATGTGGGACATGGACTGTGTCCAATTGAATTTGCTTGTATCCCTCCCAGTGCCTGGCACATAGTAAGTACTTAACAAATACCATAATAATAATAATAATAATTATCTACCCTGGCACTTAGTACACTGTCTGGCACATAAAAGCACTTAACAAATACTGTTCAAAAAAACAAAAAAAATAACAGCCAAAAAAAACCTCTCAGAGGTCATTGTCCATCATCTTCCATGGCCCCTGCTGGAAAAGTGTTAATCACTGGGGTATTAAGCACTTACTGTATGCCAAGCATTGTGGTAATTGTTGGGGGAGATGCAATATGAGTAGATCAATCGATCAATGGCATTTATTGTGCTCTTACTGTGGGCAGAGCACTGTACTGAGTGCTTGGGAGAGTTCAAAAGAAGAGTCAGCAGACATGTTTGGTGCCTGAGATCAGACAAAGTTCCTGGCCTGTATGGGGCTCACAGTCAAAGGGGAAAAGACAGCAGGTATCTGATTCCCATTTTACAAGTGAGGCTCAGAGAGGTTAAGTGACTGGCCCAAAGTCACACAGTAGGCAAGTAGCAGAGCAGGGATTAGAACCCAGGTCCCCTGACTCCCAGGCTCGGGCTTTTTCCACTAGGCGATGCTGCTTCTCCTTGCACTCCCTCTAGACCGTAAGCTTGTCTCTAGACTGCAAGCTCGCTTTGGGCAGGGAATGTGTCTGTTTATTGTTATATTGTACTCTTCCAAGTGCTTAGTACAGTGTCCTGCACACAGTAAGTGCTCAATAAATACGACTGACTGACTACCGGCATGTTCCCTGGGAGGACCAGGTGATGAGGGATTCCTATCCAAAATCCCTGGCCCATCCCAGACTGTTCCTTCTCCTGGGACCCCTGGGGGTCTGGCAGAAGCATTGGGGGAGACATGGGGGGGTCCCAGGGACCCAATCTTGCTCCTCTGTCAGGATCGGTGATGGGTTCCTGAGCGGGGTAGACAGAGGATGGGGGGTCCCGGGCAGCTGAAAGCAGGGGCCAAGCTCTGGACTCGTTGTGGGGGGTGCGCGGAGTCCCAACACCCAGCTCCAATCCCAGGACCTCTAAGGGGTGAATGTGTCCATAAATAACCCAGCACTCAGCAGCCGCTGCCAGCCAGGCCTTATCTCCCTTACCCAGTCCTGCTTCCCTCAGCCGGGGAAAGGAAATGTGGGAGGGCTCAGAAGACCCCGGAGAGGGTCGGGGGGTGGTCATTATCAGCTCTTCTGTCCCCCCACCCCAGCCTCCCGATTCCCCTTCTCCAACCTGGTAACCCGGGGATGTCACCTCCCAACTCTGCCCCAGCCCTCCCCCGAGTCCCAGTGGCCCGGCGGCTCAGGGGGTGGTCGCCTGGGGAGGGGACAGTCCCTTGACATCAGCCTGGGGACCCCCCACAAGAACCGTCTGATATGAGGAACCCACTGCTCGGGTCCGGGGAGAAGGGGAGGTGCAGAATCTCAGGCCCAATCTGATAAGCTTGTATCTACCCCTGCTCTTAGGATGGCGCCTGACACAGAGCATGCGTTTAATAAGCACTATAAACAAAACAAAATCAAAAGCAGTGAAGGAGCAGTTGGGGTGGTAGGGAGCCCCCTGGCACTTACCTGGTTGCAGGTGGAGAAGGGCCGGTAGCCATAGAAGCAGGGGGATCATGACTCCTCTCTCCCTCCCTCCCTTCTGCCTTTCAACATTATATGATGAGGGAGAGAAGCAGGGCGGATGTGACCCGGATGTGGGCCCCTAGGTTTTATCATATTTTGGTTGGTTCAGACCCTTCTGATTCTCCCATGACCCTGAACTCCTCTTCCTGTTACCGAAGCACCTCTGCTGCTCTGTAGTAAGGCCGGTCCGGATCTGTGACCCGGGAAGGGACGAGGGTGGGAGGACCATAGGCTGTGGAGCCTGCACAGCCTAATGAGGAAGTTTCTCACGACCCCAAACTTGTGGAACTATTACAGTTGAAATAATTTCTGGAGGTCTGGCCTGTGCACCGCAACCAGCCGCTGGGCCGAGTCGGGGAGGGTGGCCAGGAGAGGGGTCTGGGCCTGGTCCCCCGAATCCTGCCCCAGTCCTGATCCATCTCTAGAGAGAGGTGGAGTTGGGGTGGAGAGGGTGGGGATGGGGCAAAGGGAGGGGGCACCTTCCTCCTCCTCTTCCTCCTCCTCCTCCTCCTCCTCTTCCTGGGCTTGGGAACTTGAACAGGCATCAAAAGGAACAGTCCCTGCCCTTGAGGAGCTTACAGTCCAGTGGAGGGGTGGAGGGTGGTAGTGAGAGGAATCAGGCGTCCAATGCCTCAGTGAGGGAAAGGTGTCGCCCCTCACCCTGAGGAAGAAGTGGAAGCCGTTTGAGAGATAAAGAAAGCAAGGAAAGGCAGGGGAGGCAATCAGGGAAGGCCTTCTGGAGGAGGTGGAGTTTCAGTTGGATTTACCAGAGGTGGGGGGATGTAGTTGGCAGGGGGGCGGGGGAGTTAGTGCCCAGGGGGAGGGAGGTGGGAGAATGGGTTCGGTCAGTCCATCGATTGTATTTATTGAGCGCTTACTGTGAGCAGAACGCTGGACTCAGCAATGGGAGAATATAATAAAAAGATATAACAGACGCATCCCCTGCCCCCAGCAAGCTGACAGTCTAGAGGGGAGACAGACGTTAATGTAAATAAATGGCAGATATGGACATAAGTGCTGTAGGGCTGGGGGGAGGGAGGGATGAATAAAGGGGGCAAGCCGAGATGACGCAGATGGGAGTGGGAGAAGAGGAAAGGAGGAAGAGGAAGGGCTAGTCAGGGAAGGCCTCTTGGAGGAGGTGGGCTTTCAAGGTGGGCTTTGAAGGGGGGAATTTGGTGATGGGCTGGGAGGGCGTTGTGGGGTGGAGACTGGATCTGCCCAGAAACTGGGGAAACCCCTCCCGGTGGAGAACAACTTTCTCCTCGACCCCCTTCAGTCTGGCTTCCGTCCCCTACATTCCACGGAAACTGCCCTCTCAAAGGTCACCAATGACCGCCTGCTTGCCAAATCCAACGGCTCATACTCTATCCTAATCCTCCTCGACCTCTCAGCTGCCTTCGACACTGTGGACCACCCCAGTCTCCTCAACACGCTATCCGACCTTGGCTTCACAGACTCCGTCCTCTCCTGGTTCTCCTCTTATCTCTCCAGTCGTTCATTCTCAGTCTCTTTTGCAGGCTCCTCCTCCCCCTCCTATCCCCTTACTGTGGGGGTTCCCCAAGGTTCAGTGCTTGGTCCCCTTCTGTTCTCGATCTACACACACTCCCTTGGTGACCTCATTCGCTCCCACGGCTACAACTATCATCTCTACGCTGATGACACCCAGATCTACATCTCTGCCCCTGCTCTCTCCCCCTCTCTCCAGGTTCGCATCTACTCCTGCCTTCAGTACATCTCCATCTGGATGTCTGCCCGCCACCAAAAACTCAACATGTCCAAGACTGAACTCCTTGTCTTCCCCCCCAAACCCTGCCCTCTCCCTGACTTTCCCATCTCTGTTGACGGCACTACCATCCTTCCCGTCTCACAAGCCCGCACCCTTGGTGTCATCCTCGACTCCGCTTTCTCATTCACCCCTCACATCCAAGCCGTCACCAAAACCTGCCGGTCTCAGCTCCGCAACATTGCCAAGATCCGCCCTTTCCTCTCCATCCAAACCGCTACCCTGCTCATTCAAGCTCTCATCCTATCCCGTCTGGACTACGGCATCAGCCTTCTCTCTGATCTCCCATCCTTGTGTTTCTCCCCACTTCAATCCATATTTCATGCTGCTGCCTGGATTGTCTTTGTCCAGAAACGCTCTGGGCATGTTACTCCCCTCCTCAAAAATCTCCAGTGGCTACCAATCAATCTGCGCATCAGGCAGAAACTCCTCACCCTGGGCTTCAAGGCTCTCCATCACCTCGCCCCCTCCTACCTCACCTCCCTTCTCTCCTTCTCCAGCCCAGCCTGCACCCTCCGCTCCTCCACCGCTAAGCTCCTCACCATTAGGCCTCATTCTCACCTGTCCCGCCATCGACCCCCGGCCCACGTCATCCCCTGGGCCTGGAATGCCCTCCCTCTGCCCATCCGCCAAGCTAGCTCTCTTCCTCCCTTCAAGGCCCGAGAGCTCACCTCCTCCAGGAGGCCTTCCCAGACTGAGCCCCTTCCTTCCTCTCCCCCTCGTCCCCCTCTCCATCCCCCCATCTTACCTCCTTCCCTTCCCCACAGCACCTGTATATATGTATATATGTCTGTACATATTTATTACTCTATTTATTTATTTATTTATTTTGCTTGTACATATCTATTCTATTTATTTTATTTTGTTAGTATGTTTGGTTTTGTTCTCTGTCTCGCCCTTTTAGACTGTGAGCCCATTGTTGGGTAGGGACTGTCTCTATATGTTGCCAACTTGTACTTCCCAAGTGCTTAGTACAGTGCTCTGCACACAGTAAGTGCTCAATAAATATGATGGGTTGATTGATTGATTTTTTAATGGCATTTATTAAGTGCTTACTATGTGCAAAGCACTGTTCTAAGCAGTTGATTGATCTGGTCCCTTCCCGCAGGAAACGGGAGCCGGGGGAGGGGGAGCCTGCGACCGTCATTCATTCATTCATTCATTCATTCATTCATTCATTCATCCATCCATCCATCCATCCATCCATCCATCCATTCATTCATTCAATCGTATTTATTGCGAGCTTACCATGTGCGGAGCACTGTACTAAGCGCTTGGGAGAGTACACTACAATAATAAACAGATACATTCCCTGCCCACAATGAGCTTAAAGTCTCGGGGCCCCCCTTCCCCACCGCTTCCCATGAATTAACGCACCTCTCCTTTTCGGCTCCCTCCTCTGCCCTGTAGTTTCATCTCTCCCCTGCCCCCTACCTCTCCATTATTATCATCATCATCATCATTGCTGAGTACTTACTTTGGGCAGAGCACTGGACTAAGAGCCGGATGGGGAGAAAAGCAGCATGATGTGGTGGATAGAGCACAGGCCTGGGAGTCAGAAGGTCATGGGTTCTAATCCTGGCTCTGCCACTTGTCTGCTGTGTGACTTTGAGGAAGTCACTTCACTTCTTTGGGCCTCAGTTCCCTCATCTGCAAAATGATGAGTAGGACTGTGAGCCCCATGTGGAACTGTATCCAACCTCATTACTTTATCTATACCCCAATGCTTAGAACAGTGCTTGGCACCTAGTAAGCACTTAATAAACACCATAATTATTATTACTATTATTTGTCCTTGTTCTCAGCACCTGTTGCAGTGGCTTACTATATTCCTATTTCTAACTTTCTTACTTTTGCTATTCTGCTTAATTTCCTTCCACCTGCCTCTCTGCAGTGATCACCTGAGACCCAAGAACTACCCTACCCCTCAGAACCTGTCACTAGATACCAATATATTTCTGTTATCAGGGGGTGGGGTGAAGAGTGCAGTTTGCAACTTGCTAGACAACTTGTTAAATAGGATGCCCTATTTCACCAGGCTGAGCGAAGACCACTCAATAATTTTTGACACCAAAGACCATTCTGAATAACTATTCAGGGGGCCACAGACTAGAAGCTTTCTAAGAAAAGAACACAAAGGAACTGAGGTTTGTAGATTAGGGCAAATATGTGGATGAGGATCCGTGTGACGGTCAACAAGTAGAGTATAAGGACGGGTGAAAACTATCGCTGCTGCTGCTGGCTGATATCTGAAAGGATGGCAGAGTCAGGCAGGGCTGGAGGAGACTTTTTAGCTCGGGATGCCCACGCTGGTCTCGACTAGCAGTAGGAGAAATCTCATCGCCCCTGGATTGAGATCTTAATCCCACTGATCCTGGATTGAGTGTTTAATGGTGTCTGAAATCTGTGGCCCCTGGGTTGGAGGGCTCAGTGGAAACAGGATCCTTTACGATTAATGATTTGAGCATGCTATTAAGTGTCCTAATAAATGTTTCCTTACTTTAATACTGAATATCATGGTTTGTTCTATCAGTGAAGCTGAGTCATGCATGCCGTCGTCCCTAATAGGCGTTTTCGGGACATAATACCCCCTCGAGACTGTAAGCTTGTGGTGGGCAGGGAATGTGTCTGTTTATCGTTATAGTATACTCTCCAAGTGCTTAGTGTGGTGCTTTGCACACAGTAAATGCTCAATAAATACAATTGAATGAATGAATGATTAGTTGTCCCAGACAGGAAAAACCATTTAACTATGAGAATATTCATTTCTGGGCCCAGCCAACCCTGGATATTTTATTGATTTTATTTATTTAATAATGATGGTGTTAAGCACTTACTATGTGCAAAAGCACTGTTCTAAGCACTGGGGAGGTTACAAGGTGATCAGGTTGTCCCACAGGGGGCTCACAGTTTTAATGAATGAGTAGCTGGCCCAGACAGTAAAAGCCATTTAGCTATGAGAATATTCATTTCTGGGCCCAGCCAACCCTGGATATTTTATTGATTTTATTTATTTAATAATGATGGTATTTGTTAAGCACTTACTCTGTACCAAGCACTGTACGAAGTGCTGGAGTAGTTACAAGCTAATCGGGTTGGATAAAAGACTCTGCCCCACATAGGGGCAGAAACTCCTCACATGGCTTCAAGGCTCTCCATCACCTTGCCCCCTCCTACCTCATGTCCTTCTCTCCTTCTCCAGCCCAGCCCGCACCCTCCGCTCCTCTGCTGCTAATCTCCTCACCGTGCCTCGTTCTCGCCTGTCCCGCTGTCGGCCCCCGGCACACATCATCCCCTTGGCCTGGAATGCCCTCCCTCCCCACATCCACCAAGCTAGCTCTCTTCCTCCCTTCAAGGCCCTACTGAGAGCTCACCTCCTCCAGGAGGCCTTCCCAGACTAAGTCCCCTCCTTCCTCTCCCCCACCTCCCCCTCTCCATCCCCCCTGTCTTACCTCCTTCCCTTCCCCACAGCACCTGTATATATGTATATATGTTTGTACATATTTATTACTCTATTTATTTTACTTGTACATATTTATTCTACTTATTTTATTTTGTTAATTTGTTTTGTTCTCTGTCTCCCCCTTCTAGACTGTGAACCCACTGTTGGATAGGGACCGTCTCTATATGTTGCCAACTTGTACTTCCCAAGTGCTTAGTACAGTGCTCTGCACACAGTAAGTGCTCAATAAATATGATTGAATGAATGAATGAATGAATGAATGAATGAATGAATAGGGCTTGCACTGATACTGTCTCCATGGCAACAAGATGCTCAGGATTAATTGGGCTGCATTTACTCTCCTGGATATTCCCACGAGACTGGGGAAGACATCATAGCCTACTGGAAAGAGTTCGGGTCTGGGTGTCAGAGGACTTGGATTCTAATCCCGGCTCCACCACGTGTCTGCTGCGTGACCTTGGGCAAGTCCCTTGACTTCTTTGGGTCTCAGTTATCTCATCTGCAAAATGGGGATTCAGTACCTATTCTTCCTCCTGAAGATCTTGTATCTACTCCAGCCTTTAGAAAGGTGCTTGGCTGATAGTAAGCGCTTAACAAATACCACAATTCTTCTTCATCTTATTAGACTGTAAGTTTGTTGTGGGCAGGGATCATGTTTACCAACTCTAATGTCTTGGACTTACCCAAATGCTTAGTCAGTTAACTGCATTTACTGAGTGCTGTACTGAGAGCCTGAGAGAATACAGTATAACAATATAACGACACATTCCCTGCCCACAACAAGCTTACAGTCTAGAGGGGGAGACCGACATTAATGCAAATAAATACATTATAGATATGAATGTAAGTGCTTTGGAGCTGAGAGAGGGGTGAATTAAGGGAGCAAATCCAGGTGCAAGGTTGACACAGAAGGGAGTGGGAGAAGAGGAAAGTAGGGCTCAGTCAGGGAAGGCCTCTTGGAAAAGATGTGCTTTAAAAAAAGGGTTTGAGGGTGGGGAGAGCGATCATCTGCCGGACATGTCAGACATGGTCTGTTGCTCTGCACGGAGTAAGTGCTCAATAAATATTATTGATAGGTTGAATGATTAGACACAGTTCCTACCCTCGAGGAACTTACAGTCTAGCCGGGGTGGTTGTGGGGGTGGCAGGTGCAAAATAATTAAGATAGAAATTATTGTCTGCTGTGTGACCATGGGCAAGTCACTTAACTTCTTTGTGCCTCAGTTACTTCATCTGTAAAGTGGGAATAAGACTGTGAGCCCCACGCGGGACAACCTGATTACCTTGTGTCCACCCCAGTGCTTAGATCAGTGCTTGACACATAGTAAGCACTTAACAAATACCATTATTATTATTAGAAGAGAAGAAAAAACTGAAAATCCTCTAAGCAGTGAAGTACAGATAGTGACGTCAATGAATAAATAATAATAATGATGATGGTATTTGTTAAGCGCTTAGTATGTGCCGAGCACTGTTCTAAGCAATGGGGTAGATTCAAGGTAATCAGGTTGTCCCACGTGGGGCTCACAGTCTTAATATTCATTTTACAGTTTAGATAACTGAGGCATAGAGAAATTAAGTGACTTGCCCAAAGTCACATAGCTCATAAGTGGCAGAGCTGGGATTAGAACCCATGACCTCTGACTCCCAAGCCCGTGCTCTTTCCACTAAGCCACGCTGCTTCTGTAATGAACAGCATTTATCTAGTGCTTACCGTGTGCAGAGCACTGTAGTAAGCGCTTGGGAGAGGATCATACAATAGCATCGGTAGGCATGATTCCTTCCTACAAGGAGTTTATGGTTGAGTGGGGGAGACAGACATTGAAATAAATTAGAGCTAGGGGAAATGGGAGATTATTAGACTACAGATGTAAATGCTGAAGGGCTGGGAGTGGGTGAGTACCAGAGTACAGATCCAAGGGTGACCTAGTGGCTAGAGCCTTGACATGGGAGTCATTAGGACCTGGGTTCTAATCCTGTCTCTGCCACTTGTCTGCTGTGTGACCTTGGGTTAATCACTTCACTTCTCTGTGCCTCAGTTACCTCATATGTCAAATGGGGATTAAGACTGTGGGCCCCATATGGGACATGGACTGTCTCCAACCTGATTAGCTTGTATCTTCCCCAGTGTTGAGTACAATGATTGGCCTATAGTAAGTACTTAACAAATACTATAAAAGAAAAAAAGTGCATAAGTGACGCAGAAGGCAGGGGAGATAGGGTGGAGAAAAGAGAGGCTAATCGGGGAAAGCTTCTTGAAGGAGATGGAATTTCAATCGGGCTTTGAGGTGGGGAGAGGGGTGGTCTGTCTGACATGAAGGGGAAGGGAGTTCTGGGCCAGAGGGAGGACGTGATCGGGGGGCTCAGGGGTGAGACAGAAAAGTTCAAAGTTCAGTGAGTAGTTTGGTGCTGAGAGAAGAGACCCAGATAGGCTCTTGGGAGGCCAGGCCTGCTGAGGTAGCAACTTTGGACTGAGGAGAAAATGGACTGAAATGTCTTCAAGGAAGAGGGGGTGCTGGCTGTCCTGTTGGGGAAGGGGGCCTGTCAAGGGGTGGATGGGGGGGATAGGGATGCAGGGTCTGTGTGCTTCTGAGGAACCCTAGACCACCTGGCTCCCTGCGGCCTTGCCTTCCTGCTTTGAGCCGCTCTCCACCCTACAGGCTTGGGAGGCTGGCATTCTCCAGCTGCCCAGGGTTGGCCTGGCTCCAGGGCCAGGACCTGACTCCCTGTGGCCTTGCCTTGTTAGGCAGTTGTTGGGTAGGGATTGTCGCTATCTGTTGCCGAATTGCACTTTCCAAGCGCTTAGTACAGTGCTCCGCACACAGTAAGTGCTCAATAAACATGATTGAATGAATGAATGCTTCCGGCCGCTCTCCATCCTACAGGCTTGGAAGGCTGGTGTTCTCGCCTCCCACTGCCAGGGATCGGCCCGGCCTCAGAGCCAGGACCCCTGCCCTCCTCTTCTCTCCAGGGGTCCTCCCCCACCCTTTGACAGGCTCCCAGCAGGGGACGAACCCCGGGAGATCCTGCCCAGCCAGAGCTGCTGAGGCCACGGTGGTCTGGAGCCCAAGACACCCCCATCTCCCTCCCTCTTCCGAGTCCCGAGGAGGGGTGTGGTGGCCAGGTCGGTGGTCCTGATGTGCCCCCTGGCTTCACCGCCGACCTTGAGTTGTGGGGGGGCTCAGATGGCGTATTTATCAGTAGGTTTCTCCGGAGCTGCGACACCCGTCTGCTGGAAACTGACATTTTTCACCCGGGTTGGGAGGACAGATGGGAGGGCATCAGTCTTGGCAGCTGTGGGTGGGGGCTTCTGGGGGAGAGATAGAAGGGCGTCAGTCATGGCAGCTGGAGGGAGCTTGTGAGAGAGAGATTCATTTATTCTATTGTGTTTATTGAGTGTTTTACTGTGTGCAAAGCACTGTATTAAGCACTTGGGAGAGTACAATATAACAATAAACAGATACATTCATTCAATCGTTCATTCATTCATCCAATCATATTTATTGAGTGCTTACTGTGCAGAACACTGAACTAAGTGCTTGGGAGAGTACAACACAACAACGAACAGACACATTCCCTGCCCAAAAGCTTACAGTTTAGAGGGGAGATAGACATTAATATGAATAAATAAATAAATAGCAGATAAATGACAGATATGTACGTAAGTGGCATGGAGCTGGGTGGGGGGGATGAATAAAGGGAGTAAGTCAGCATGACAGAAGGAAGTGGGAGAAGAGGAAAGGAGGGCTTAGTCAGGGAAGGCCTCTTGGAGGAGATGGGCTTTCAATAAGGCGTTGAAGAGAGGGAAGAGTAATTGTCTCTCGGATATGAGGAGGGAGGGCGTTCCAGGCCAGGGGCAGGATGTGGGTGACAGGTCGTGAGACTGAGGTCCAGTGAGAAGGTTGACATTAGAGGAGGGAAGTGTGTAGGCTGGGTCGTAGTAGGAGAGTAGTGAGGTGAGGTAGGAGGGGGCGAGCCGATGGAGGGCTTTAAAGCCAATGGTGAGGAGTTTTTGTTTGATAAGGAGGTGGATGGCAACCACTGGAGGGTCTTGAGGAGTGGGGAGACATGGCCTGAACGTTTTTGCAGGAAAATGATCCAGGCAGCAGAGTGAAATATGGACTGGAGTGGGGAGAGACGGAAGGGTAGGAGGGTGTTAGTCAAAGCAGCTGGTGTGTTTGGGGGGCTTTTGGGGGAGAGATGAAAGGGTGTCAGTCATGGCAGCTGTGGGGAGGTGACTTCCAGGGGAGAGATAGGAGGACGTTAGTCACGGGAGCTGGTGGGGGGCGGGGGCTTCTGGGGCAGAGATGGGAGGGCTATGCCTGCTCTCAATCAATCCATCGACGGTATTTTTTGAGTGCTTCCTGTATACAGAGCACTGTAGTAACCTCTTGGGCGAGTACAATATATGTGGGACATTACCTGTGTCTGATCTGATTATCTTATATCTACCCCAGTGCTTAGCATGGAGTAAATGCTTCATATATGATGATGCTGATGATGCAGAAGGGCCAGCCAGAGGAGAGCCTTGAGTTTTTCAAAGATCTGGTTCCAGGAACTGGGGCTTCTTGTGAGTTGGGCCCTGGTTCAGAGGGCTTAGGTACCCCCAAAGCCCCCTACGCCCCTCCCCGTTTTAGCCGGGCCTCCAGCCAGCCGGGATGGGGGGGCAAGGGGGCAGCACGCCCGCAGAGGAGCCGGTCCCTCCAGGGGTCGATCCAGGGACCCCGAGGCTGGGCTGGAAGTAGTGGACAGGGCCCCGGTCCACAGAATCAGGCCTAGGGAGGGGCAACCCGGGGATACCCCTGCAGAGGTGGAAACGGGGGATGGAAGAAGGTGAGATTTAGGTGTAGGGGTCGAGGGGGAGGGTCTTACCCCTTTGGGGCTCTCAACCGTGGAGTAAATCGTGTTCACAGCTTTTTCCTTCACGGGATCCAGCTTGGATGGCAGCTGTCAGACACAAACTAAGCGTGAGCCCAGGGGGCGGCGGGGAGGAGAGGACCCCTGGGGCTTCTGAGGATGGGAGGGGTCACCTGGAAGGGCGAGGGAGGAGGGTTTAGGGGAGGGGCGGATGGGGTCGGATGGGGTCATTCATTCCTCCAATCGTATTTCTTGAGCGTTTATTGCGGGCAAAGGACTGTACTAAGCGCTTGGGAAAGTACACTATAGCAACAGACACATTCCTGCCCACAGCGAGCTCACAGTCTAGAGGGGAAGATAGACATTAATAGAAATAAGTACATAAATGGATAAATAAATTATAGATATATACAGATGTGCCGTGGGAATTGGAGAGAGGATGAATGAAGGAGCAGGTAAGAGCGGGCCGAAGGGAGTGGGAGAAGAGGAATGAAGGGCTTAATCAGGGAAGGCTTCTTGGAGGAGAGAGGTCAGCAAGGGGAGTGAGGGAGGAGGGTTTAGGGGAGGGGCTTCTGGGGATGGGGGGGGTCACGGGGGAGGAGGAGGGAGGAGGGATTAGTGGCGGGACTGCCAGAGACCCACCTTTTCGGGCTTGCTGATGCGGAAGTACAGCGTGTTTCCATCCCTGTCCGGGAGACCCTTAGCCAGGTTTGGGCCCACTTCGTCATACACCCTGACCTCTGTAGCGGGTTCTGCAGCACATCAGGCCGGGCCGGTGACCCCGGGGTCGCGGGGGTGACGACCACCCCTCTTCCCCCTCCCCAACATTCCCGGGATCCCGCCGCGTCCCCGCCACCTCCTGGCAGAGGCGTTTTTGGAAAGGGGTCACCGTGGGCGCTCCATAAATCCGATGGACTGATTGATAGAGTCCCCCGTCTCCCGTCCCTCCCGGAGGGCCTTGGGCAGCTCAAACTCACCGGGATTCTTAGGCCACTGGGGCTTGTTGGTACCTGCGGAGTCGGAAGGATGGAGGTTGTGACCGTCCCGCATTTCCGAGCAGCCAGACATCCGTGGAGACCCGCTCGATTACCGGACAACCGTCCATCACGCCGCGGTTACCAAGGTAACTGCCCTCCGCACCGCGGGTACCAGGGAAAGTATCCACCGCGCTGTGGTTACCAAGCTAACTGCCCATCACACCGCGGGTACCAGAGTAATTGTCCGTCGCACGGCGGTTACCAAGGTAACTGCCCTCCGCACCGCGGGTACCAGGGAAAGCATCCGTAGCTCCGTGGTTACCAAGGTAACTGCCCATCGCACCGCGGGTACCAAGGCAGTTGTGTCCCGCCCCGCGATCCCCATCATCCTCCCCGCGGAAGAGAGGGAGTGCGAATGGTGCCGTGCAAGCCGCCAGCCCCATCATCATTGCTTCCGCAACGGTTCTCCCTCCTGAAGCCCGAGAGACTCCACTTGAAACTCGATCGCCTTTAGGGTGGGAGACTCCTTCAGCATCGATGGAGGGGGGAGGGGCTGGAGTGGGGGAGGCGGGGGCAGATGAAGAGAATCTAGGATGGATTATCTCCTCCTCCTACCGCCCCCCCCCCCCCACCAGGCCCCCGGCTTTCAACGTGTTGGGAGTTGGGCACACCTTGCCCCCTCCCCAGGCCTCGGGGGAGCCGAGCCAGAGTTTGGCAGGGCGGGGGATGGGGAGGAGGATCTGGGAGCTTTCACCTCTCGGGAGACCTTACCTTTCCAGGTCTTCTTGTAGAACAGGAGGTACCCCAAGAAAGCCCCGACCAGGGCCATCAGAATGGCCAGGGCGGCCAACCCAGCCTTCAGTGGGGAATGGAGCGGGTCTGCGAACGAAGGATACGCTTAGAAGAGAGAAGGGATGGTGAGTCAGAAGAGGCTGTCCCTGGGGCGGGGGGAAGAGGGTGCTCTCTACCTCACCCTCGCCCCCCCACACCCGGCCTGGAACCCCCTCCCTCTTCCTATCCGGCAAACGATTCCCCCCTCCCCACCTTCGAAGCCTTATCGAAGGCACACCTCCTCCAAGAGGCCTTCCCCGGCTAGGCCCTCCTTTCCTCTTCTCCCGCTCCCTTCTGCGTGGCCCTGATTTGCTCCCTCTGCTTCTCCCTCCCTCAGCCCTCCAGCACTTAAGCCTATATCCATCATTTATTTCTATAAATCACTGTCTCCCCCTCTAGACTGTAAACTCGCTGTGGGCAGGGAACATGTCTACCAACTCTGTTATATTGTCCTCTTCCAAGTGGTTATCCAGCGCTCCACACACAGTAAGCGCTCAATAAATAGGATTGATTGATTGGAATCTGGGCGGCTACCCCCTCTTTCCCTCCCCTGCACCTTCCTTCCCTCTCTTCTCCCCCGATCCCTTCCTGGGCTTTATCGGGTGATGTACGTAGCACCGTGGAGGGAGAAGATTTGAAGCCTGGCTCCCGGGTCAACCCGGAAAGGGGTCGGGGGACTAATTTGATCCAAGAGTGGGCTCCATTGTCGGGGGGTGTTGGCTTGGGTTTGGTCCTCCTTATTACAGAGGACTCACTGCTCTGTCCTCCCTCTCTCCACAGTAGCAGCCTGGCTTAGTGGAAAGAGCCCGGGCTTGAGAGTCAGAGGTCATGGGCTCTAATCCCGACTCCGCCACGTGTCAGCTGTGTGATCTTGGGCAAGTCACTTCACTTCTCTGTGCCCCGGTTATGGCAATTAATGGCGATTAAGACTGTGAGCCCTACGTGGGACAACTTGATAACCTCATATTCACCCCAGCACTTAGAACAGTGCTTGGCACATAGTAAGCGCTTAACAAATGCCATTATTATTATTATTATTATTATTATTATTATTATTATTATTATTCATTCAATCATATTTATTGAGCACTTACTGTGTGCAGAGCACTGTACTAAGCGCTGGGAAAGTACAATTCGGCAACAGATAGAGGCAATCCCTACCCAACAACAGGCTCGCAGTCTAGAAGGGGGAGACAGACAGAATAGTGCTTGGCACATGGTTTTTTGAAAAGCAGCGTGGCTCAGTGGAAAAAGCTCGGGCTTTGGAGTCAGAGGTCATGGGTTCAAATCCCGGCTCCGCCACGTGTCAGCTGTGTGACTTTGGGCAAGTCACTTAACTTCTCTGTGCCTCAGTTACCTCAGCTGTAAAATGGGGATGAAGACTGTGAGCCCCCCGTGGGACACCCTGATCACCTTGTAACCTCCCCAGTGCTTAGAACAGTGCTTTGCATATAGTAAGCGCTTAATAAATGTCATTTAAAAAACAACAAGTAGACAGGCCCCGTGTTTCATCTACAAGTCCCAGCAGCCTCGGGGCTGCTTTAGGTTGGGGCTCGAGGGCTGCCATGGAGCGACCCCAAGGTTGCGGGTTGGGGAGAGGGAAAGTCGGTGGGGAGGTCTGGTACCTGGACAGAGAAGTTCATCAGAGTCAACGATCTCGTAGCTCCTGGTGATGGAGTTTGTGGCCGTGCAGGTGTAGTATGTGTGACCATCTTCGGGGCTCCGGTAGACTCTGAGGATGGAGCCGTTGGTGGACAGAGCCTCCCCCAGCCCCTGAGATGACCAGCTGTACGTGATGTTGGCCCCTCCACCGACCACGGAGCATGTCAGGGTGAAATTGCAGGTGCCGTTCTCACCGCGGCTGATTTTTCGGGTGATCTTTGGTTTGGACAGGGGCTCTGCGTAGGTGGTGGAGGAAAGACACAGACTGTGAGGATGACGGTAATGACAACTGTGGAATTTGCCAAGTGCTTACTATGTGTTAAGCACTGTATTAAGAGCTGCAGTTGATACAAGATCATCAGGTTCCACACGGGTTTTACCATCTGCGGAGGAGGGAAAATAGGTATTGAAATGCCATTTGGCAGATGAGAGAACTGAAACACAGAGAAGTGAAGTGACTTGTCCAAGGTCACGTAGCAAACAAGATCTCAGGCCTGGGCTTCTTCCACTAGGCCGTGCTGCTTCTCTCCTCCATCCCTGATGGGTTTCCCGCAGCTCCCCCCGGGAAGGGGAGCGTGAGTGGGGCTGAGCTGGACGCTGAGCTTAGCCCCTTTAGCCCCGCCTCTCTAAGGGCCAGTAAATCAGTCGATTGTATTTATTGAACGCTTACCATGGGCAGGACGCTGTCCTAAGTGGTTGGGAGGGTACAATTCAGCAATAAACAGACACATCCCCTGCCCTCAGTGAGCTTATGGTCTAGAGCAGCGTGGCTCAGTGGAAAGAGCCTGGACTTGGGAGTCAGAGGTCGTGGCTCTGACGCTTGTCTGCTGTGTGATTTTGGCAAGTCACTTCACTTCTCTGTGCCTCAGTTACCTCATCTGTAGAACGGGGTTTAAGACTGTGAGCCTCACGTGGGACAACCTGATTACCTTGTATCTATTCCAGCGCTTAGAACAGTGCTTTGCACATAGTAAGCGCTTAACAAATGCCATTATTATTATTATTAGAGCAGAGGGGACTGGGTGAGGTCTGGAGGTGATAGGAGCTTCCCTGATTTATGAGGCAGATTCCCAAAGGGCCGGCTGGTCTCCCCACCCCGTTGCCTCACCGTAGATCTGCAGGGTGTACGTCCTAATGATGGTGGCAGAGGCACCGACCAGATTGATCTGGGCTTTGTAGAGTCCACAATCCTCCATCTTCAGGTCGCTGATGTGCAGGATGTAGCTCTGGTTAGAGACGCTCACACGTCCCTGGTAACGACTGTCCGTCACGAGAACTTTGGGGGGACTCCCTGCCGTGCCCGGCTGTACGACGGCAAGAGACACATGGGTATTCCAGATGATGTTGGCAACCTCCTTTCCGGCCGGGATCTCTGGGGACAGCTGGACCGACTCCCCTTTTACTCCCATCAGTTCTGCCGAGGCTGTGAACCCTGCAGACACGGAAGAGGAAACTGTCATCAATCGATATTGCATTTACTGAGCACCCACTGCACGCGGAGTAATAGTAATGATAATAATAATGATTGTGGTACTCGTTAAATGCTTACTATGTGCCAAGCACTGCTTTAAGCGCTGGGGTAGATACAAGACTGGACACAGTCCCTGTCCCACGTGGGGCTCACATTCTCAATCCCCATTTTGCAGATGAGGGAACTGAGGCACAGAGAAGTGAAGTAACTTGCCCAAGGTCACAGCAGAGAAGAGGTGGAGTGGGATTAGAACCCATGACCTTCTGACTCCCAGAGCCGCACTCTATCCACTATACTATGTGGCTTCTCGGTACTGTGCTGAATCTATGCTGAACACTGTACTAAGCACTTGAAGGAAGGTGTTAGGACTAGCTTTGATGAGATGAGAACCCAGGACCTTCTGATTCCCAGGCCCGAGCTCTATCCACTTGGCCTTGCTGATTCTCAACCAATCAATCGAATTTTCCAGAGGCAGATGGTATTTGTTAAGTGCTTACGGTGTGCCAGGCACTGTAGTAAGCTCTGGGGTAGATACGAGCTAATCGGATGTTTGAAAGTCGATGCGAGCCCTAGGAATCTGAGAGAAACGTGGAAGAGGAAAATCCAGAGTATCTGAGGAGCTCTAGGGGAGCAGTATGGTCTAAAGGGCAGAGCCCAGACCCGGGAGTCAGCAGACCTGGGTTCTAATCCTCTAGACTGGAAGCTCCTTGTGGGCAAGGAACAAGTCTGCCAACTCCGTGATACTGTCCTCGTCCAAGTGCTTAGTACAGTGCTCTGCACACAGTAAATGCTCTATAAATACATATTGATTGATTGATACCCCGCTCTGCCAGTTGCCTGCTTTATGACCTTGGGGAGAGTCACTTCACTTCTCTGCACCTCAGTTTCCTCCTCTATAAAATGGGGATTCATTGCGGTTCTTTCTTCTACTTAGACTGTGGTCCCCCCATAAGAGACTGGTGTTTTGTCTGATCTGAAGCAGCGTGGCTCGGTGGAAAGAGCATGGACTTTGGAGTCAGAGGTCATGGGTTCAAATCCTGGCTCGGCCAATTGTCAGCTGTGTGACTTTGGGCAAGTCACTTAACTTCTCTGGGCCTCAGTTACCTCATCTGTAAAATGGGGATTAAGACTGTGAGCCCCACGTGGGACAACCTGATCACCTTGTAACCTCTCTAGAGCTTAGAACAGTTCTTTGAATATAGTGAGTGCTTAATAAATGCCATTATTATTATTATTATTGTATGTATCCTAGGGCTTAAGACAGTGTTTGATACATAGTAACTGCTTAATAAATACAATAGTAATAATGGTGGTAATAATCCAAGATCACTTCCCCCACAAAGACACACTGGTGATAGGAGAAACCATTGAAATCAATCATTCAATCACATTTATTGAGCGTTTATTGTGTGCATTCATTCATTCATTCAATCATATTTATTGAGCACTTACTGTGTGCAAAGCACTGTACTAAGTGCCTGGGAGAGTACATTGCAACAACAGACATATTCGCTGTCTTCAACAAGCTCACAGTGCTGTACTAAGAGCTTGGGAGAATACAATATACCTGTCCACAATGAGCTTACAGTCTAGAGGGGGAGACAGACATCATTATAAATAAATTAATTACAGATCTGCGCATAAATGCTGTGGGATGAATAAAAGGTGCAAATCAAAGTGCAAGGGTGATGCAGAAGGTGGTGAGAGGAGAGGAAATGAGGGCTTAGTCGGGGGCTAGGCCCCTTGTAGGAGATTGCTTTAAATATGACTTTAAAGTGGGGAGAGCATTAGTCTGTCAGATACAAAGGGGTAGGGGGTTCCAGGCCAGAGGCAGGATGTGGGCGAGAGGTCGGCGGCGAGATAAACAAGCTGGAAAGAACAGTGAGTAGGTTGGTGTTAAAAGAATGAAATGTTCAGGCGGGGTTGTAGTTAAACTTTTATTTAGAAAAATGATCCGGGCAGCAGTGAAGTATGGACTGGAGAGGGGAGATACGGGAGGCAGGGAGGTCAGTGAGGAGGCTGAGGCAGTTACAATAATAATAATAATAACAATAATAGTATTTGCTAAGCACTTGCTATGTGCCAAGCACTGGTCTAAGTGCTGGGGTACAAGGTAATCACGTTGTTCCACCTGAGGCTCACAATCTTAATCCCCATTTTACAGATGAGGGAACAGAGGCACAAAGAAGTGGAGTGACTTGCCCAAGGCCACAGCAGACAAGTGACAGAGCCGGGATTAGAACCCATGACCTCTGACTCCCAAGCCCGTACTCTTTCCATTGAGCCACACTGCTTCTTGGTCAAGTAATCAAGGCGGGAGAGGATAAGTGTTTTGATGAATGCAATAATAATAATGATAATAGTAATTATGGTACTTGTAAAGCTCTTACTATGTGCCAAGCACTGTTCTAAGCGCTGGGCTAGGTTAATCAGGTTGGACGCAGTCCCTGTCCCACATGGGGCTCACATTCTTCATCCCCATTTTACAGCTGAGGTAACTGAAGCAGAGGAGTGAAGTGACTTACTTCTCCCTTCTTTCTCTTTCCCTACTCTCTCCTCTTCCTCTCTCCCCTCTCTCTTTCTTCTCTCCCCCTCTCTCTTCTCTCTCCTCCTCACTCTTTCCCTTCTCCCCTTTCCTCTCCTTTCTTCTCTCTCCTCCTCTCTCCCTTTTCTCTTTTTCCCCTTTCTCTCCTCCTATCTTCATTTATTCATTCAATCAATCATATTTATTAAGTGCTTACTGTGCATAGAGCACTGTACTAAGCGCTTGGAAAGTACAATTCAGCAACAGATAGAGACAATTCCTACCCAACAATGGGCATTCCCTTCTCCCTTCTCTCTCCCCCCTCTTCTCCTCTCCTCCTTTCCCCTCTTCCTTCTCCTCTCTCCTCCTCTCTCTTTCCTTCCTTCTTTGCCTTCTCCCTTCTGCTCCTCCTCTTTCCTGCTCCTCATCTTTTTTATGGCATTTGTTAAGTGCTTGCTATGTGCCAGGCCTGGTACTAAGCGTTGGGGTAGATACAAGATGATCAGATTGGACAAAGCCCATGTCTCCATTAATCCTCATTTTACAGATGAGGTAGCTGAGAGACGAGAAAGTGACTTGCTTAAGGTCACACGGCAGACAAGTGGCGGAGTCGGGATTAGAATCCAGGTCCTCTGACTCCTAGATCCTTGATCTATCCACTAGATCACGCTGCTTCACTTTCTCCTTCTCCTGCCTTCTCCTCCTCGCCCTCCTCCTCCTTCTCCTCCTCTTCTTCTTCCTCCTCTTCCTTCTCCTTTTCCTCCTCTCCCTCCTTTCCTCCTCTTCCCTCCTCTCCTCCACCTCAAAATACCGGGGCAGATACAAGACAATCCTATCGGACTCAGCCCCTCTCCCACCATTTTAAATTCTATCACTCTTCCCTCGTCTATAATTTATTTCATCATCTCTCTCTCCGCCTAGACCGCAGGGTCCTCAAAGGCAGGGATCATGCCTGCTAACTATTGGACTTGCCCAAATGCTCAGTACAGTGTTTTGGACCCCGTAAGTGCTCAGACTGCGACTGTGTTTACTAGTCTTTAGTAACGAGGAAGTGAGATGGGGTGTGTCACTCTTGAGCTGTCGAGTTCTGAAAAACAACAACAGTGGCAAAGTGGCAGAGGCAGAGGGCTCGGAATAATAATTCATAATAATAGCTGTGGTATTCGTAAAGCGCTTACTGTGTGCCAAGCACTGCACTAAACACTGCGGGATCGTCCGGTCCCTCGTGGGGCTCACAGTATAAGGAAGAATCCCATTTTACAGAACAGGAACTGAAGCCAAGGGAAGTGACTCACCCAAGGTCACTGTGACTCAACCATTGCATTCAACGGGGATGATGGTTTAAAGCCCGGTGGTCCGGTCCTGCGTGGCTCAGCCCCAGATCTAGGGTGGGGCTGGTGGTCACTAACGATCCCTGATTTGCAGAGGTCCAGACCAAGTGCCCCCTCCCCAAAAGTGACTCACGACGACTTCCTCTTTCCATGTGCTCGCTTCCTCTCCACGCGTCAAGTCCGAGACACCCCTGCCCATCTTGGTTCCAGGAGAACTGACCCCACCGCCCATCGAGAGGGGAACGAATCTTCCAGATTTCAGATTCCCCTCTTCGCTCACCCCTCCTCCCAACCCCCAAAGTGCTATCTATCAATCAATCAATCAATCAGTGGTATTGAGCGCTTACTGTGTGCTAATCACTGTCCTGAGCACTTGGGAGAGTGCATTATAAGAGAGTTGGGTTTTTTATGGTATTTGTTAAGTGCTTACTATGTGTCAGGCCCTGCTTGTCTTTTAGACTGTAAGTTTGTTGTAGGAAGGCAGTATGTCTGTTTATTGTACTCTCCCAAGCGCTTAGTACAGTACTCTGCACACGGTAATAATAATGATGGTATTTGTTAAGTGCTTACTATGTGCAAAGCACTGTTCGAAGTGCTGGGCGCTCAACAAATACGACTGACTGATTAAGAGCTGGGGTTGGCACAAACTAATCAGGTTGAAGGCAGTCCGTGTTCCACCCGGGGTTCATGGTCTTAATCCCCATTTCCCAGATGAGGAAACTGTGTCAACAGAGAATTTAAGGCACAGAGAATTAAAGTGAATTACCCAGCATCACACAAGGGACAAGTGGGGGTGTCAGGATTAGAATCTAGGTCCTTCTGACTCCCAGCCCATTGCTCTGTCCACTAGACCAGACTGTTTCTCCGACTTGGTAGAAGTGTTCTCTGCCCATGAGGAGCAAACAGCCTAAGAGAGGAGCTTAAGAAGAGTTGGGTGGTCCTTCAATCAATCAATAAATCAATTATAATTATTGAGCGTTTGCAGTATGCAGAGCACTGTTCTAAGCACTTGGGAAGGTACGCACTTCTGAAGGACAAACTAAAGGACCCCCTTTGCCTATCCACCTTCCTTCTTCCTCCTCCCAGAGTCAGTCAGTTGCATTTATTGAGCACTTAAACAGTGTGCAGAGCACTGTACTAAGCACTGGGAGAGTCTTTTCTTGTCTTATGCCACCTAGTCATTTCCGACCCTTAGCGATCCCGTGGCAAAACTCTCCCAAAATGTCCCACCTCCACCTGAAATTGTTCTGGTAGTGGATCCAAAGAGTTTTCTCCATAAAAATCCAGTAGTGGTTCACCACTACCTCCTTCTGTGCAGTAAACATTAGTCTCCGCCCTTGACTCTTTCCCGTGACTATGCTTACCAGTGCAGGTGAGTTTTGACAGGTGGAAGATGGCCTGCCATTTGCTAGCCACCACCCAAGCTAGGAAGGGAATGGTTAGGCTTCTGTTCGACTCTACCTCCCTTAGCCGAGACTGGTAGGGGACTAGAAACTCTCCAGGTGCCATCCTGAGAGGGGATTGGGAGAGGACAATATAACAATATATCGGCCAAGTTGCCTGCCCACCACAAGCTTACAGTTTAGAGGGGGAGACAGGCATTAATAGAAATAGACAAATGACAGATATGGACATAAGTGCTGTGGGGCTGTGGGGGTGGTGAATAAAGGGAGCAAGTCAGAGTGATGCAGAATAGAGTGGGAGAAAAGGAAAGAGGAGTTTAGGGAAGGCAGACCTCCCTCCCCCCAACACACCAGCCCCCAAGGACAAATCGGAGCTTCTGGAGGGGACGGATTCTGTTGCCGATTCATCGTGGTCACTTTCCGCCCCTTCTGTGCTGGCTGATAAGGACCACAGGGCCTCTTCTTTTTTTATGGCCTGTGTTAAGCACCTACTATGTGCCAGGCACTGTTCTAAGCGCTGGGGTAGATACAAGGTAATCAGATTGTCCCACGTGGGGCTCACAGTCTTAATCCCCATTTTATAGATGAGGTAACTGAGGCATAGAGAAGTTAACTGACTTGCCCAAAGTCATACAACTGATAAGTGGTGGAGCCGGGATTAGAACCCATGGCTTCTGACTCCCAAGCCTGGGCTCTTTCCACTAAGCTACACTGCTTCTCTAGGTCGGAAGCAGTCTACGTCCCACGTGAGGCTCACTGTCTTAATCCCCATTTTACAGGTGAGGGAACTGAGGCCCAGAGAAGTGAAGTGATGTGAAGTGAAGTGAGAAGCAGCATGGCGTAGTGGATAGAGCATGGGCCTGGGTGTCAGAAGCTCATGGGTTCTAATCCTGGCTCCACCACTTTCCTGCTTTGTGACCTAGGGAAAGTCACTTAACTTCTCTGTGCCTCAGTTACCTCATCTGTAAAATGGGTATTAAAACCAAGCCCCATGTGGAACAGGGACTGTATCCAGACTGATTAGCTTGTATCTATTCCAGGGCTTAGAAGAGAGCTTGACACATAATAAACACTTAAATACCATCATTATAATTATTTGCCCAAGGTCACACAGCCAACTTAGCCTGTTGTACATATTGAGCACTTACAGATTCATTCATTCAATCGTATTTATTGAGTGCTTACTGTTTGCAGAGCACTGTACTAAGCGCTTAGCACTGTACTAATCACTGTGCTAAGTGCTAAGAGGACAATATAACAATGAACAGACACATTCACTGCCCCCCTACAAGCTTACAAGTGGCAGAGCCGGGATATTATTATTATTATTATTATTAATAATAATAATAATGGTGTTTGTTCAGCACTTACTTTGTGCCTAGCACTGTTGTAAGCACTGAAAACCCAGGTCCTTCTGATTCTCAAGCCTGGGCTTTATCCACTAGGCCACACTGCTTCTCTTCTCTCCTCTTTGGGTTTGAGTAATTCTGTCCTAACTGCCCCCACCTCTGTCCTGCTGCCTCATCCCCAATTTTCTCTCGTAATGACCAGCCATCTTCTTAGTAAGAAGAGTCTGGCTGAATCCTCTTTCAGAGGAAAAACCACAGGTTATTTCAGAGATAACTTGGTTCCCTCTTTGAGAGCCCTGGGGGTTCTTCCAGAGGAGAAGAGGCTAAGGAGGATATTCAGGCAGCCCCCATTCACCTGGGCTGGTGGCGTGAGGGGAGCAGTGAGGTGTATTGAGGTGTGAAGGGGTGTACTGTACTTTCCAAGTGCTTATTACAGTGCTCTGCACACAGTAAGTGCTCAATAAATAAGAGAAGAAGCGTGGCTTGGCAGAAAGAGCACTGGCTTGGGAATCAGAGGACGTGGGTTCTAATCCTGGCTCTGCCACTTGTCTGCTGTGACCTTGGGCAAGACTTCTCCATGCCTCAGTGATCTCAACTGGAAAATGGGGATTAAGACTGCAAGCCCCACGTGGGACAATCTGTTCACCTTGTATCTAGCCCGGAGCTTAGAACAGTGCTTGGCACATAGTAAGTGCTTAACAAATACGATAATAATGATTATTTATTAGTATTAATAAATACAGATGAATGAATGATTGAACTCCGTTAGGGGACGGTGATTAGGTGCACACCGCCCCTCAAATACCAGACCAGAGATCACACAAATATTCACCAAAGCTCTCCCCATTTACGTCTTTAGCACTCTCTCACCTTCGCTTCACAAAAAAGGGTGACAAAGATAGAGCCAGGAAGACACCTCGGCATGTGGGGAACGATGGGTGTGCAGGGAGACATATCTCTTCCCAACTTCAAAGCACCCCAAAAAGCCACCTCCTCCCACAAGCCCCAATTTAACGCCCTGCTCCCCATCTCGGGCCGCCTTTAGCATTTCTGTTATTTTTTTTTCCCACCCCAACCCTTGAGCACTTAGTACAGTGCTCTGCACACAGTAAGTGCTCCATAAATACCACTGAATGAATGAATGAATGAACCCCCACGAGGTGAGATTGCTGATGGTTGATGGCTGATGACTGGATTCCGCCGATCTCTGGAAATGTTTGAAAACTTTCAGTGGAGGCCCCCGACGTCGGAGAACTCATTCTGCACCTCCAGTGGACTTTCCACAGTGCTCAGTACAGTCCGCGGCACCCACTTGGATGCTCAGTAAATGCCACCACCACCACCACCACCGTCCAAGGGCTAGGGCGGTTAATTGCACCTAGTGGAATCACAATCAAGGCCCTTACTATTAATAATAATTATGGTATTTCTTAAGTGCTTACTAGGTGCCAAACACTGTTCTAAGCACTGGGGTAGATACGAGATAGGTTGTCCCACATGGGGCTCACAGTCTTAATCTCCCCTTTCCAGATGAAGTCACTGAGGCCCAGAGAAGTGAAGTGACTTACCCAAGGTCGCACAGCAGATAAATGGCGGATCCGGGATTAGAACCCACGACCTCTGACTCCCAAGCCTGTCCTCTTTTCATTGAGCTACGCTGCTTCTCCTGAAGTAGGTGGGACTGGTTGACTGAAATTTCTACCCATTTTTGCAAATCCATTTTCCCCACACCCTCCCTTCCAGTTGGGGTGTAGTCTGAGATCACATAAAATGATACCTCAATTTTGAGAATCCATTTAGGTTTTTTAATGCATTCTTTTCTCAGGTTATAATTCCCTCCCTGCCCAAGCTGCTGGACATCAAGAAAGCTATTAGGTTTATAAAGCCAAAAAACACATTCTCAGTTGCACTAAAGCACCTTTATTACAACTACCACCAGCCCTAACACTACCCGCTGCTCGAGTTCAGAGACACGGATTCCCGGGGACTGTAGACGGTAGTCAGTCAGTCATACCTACTGAGCGCTTACTATGTGCAGAGCACCATTCTAAGCGCTTGGCACTGTACTAAGCACTTAGAATGGAGAGGTCCGTGGAGAGGGGAGAGTCGGCAGGAGCCCACCAAGACATGCCCGGATGGGTCCAGGGGAAAGCCCGGGGCTTCAGGGAATCAGGAGACTTGGGTTCTAATCCCGCCCCAGCCAGTTATCTGCCACGTGATCTTGGGCAAGTCACTTCCCTTCTCTGGACCTCAGTTCCCTCATTTGATAAATGGGGTTTCAATCCCCGTTCTCTCTCCTGCTGGCAATGTGAGCCCCCATGTGGGACCTGATTGGCTTGTATCTATCTCAGTACAGTGCTTAGTACACAATAAGTGCTTAACAAATAACAAATACCACTATTATTATTATGTCACCCCGAGCCCTCACTCACTCACTTTTAGCCATTTCTCAGAGTCTTGAGATCCAATTCAGCATCGCCCCCCATCCCCAAAATGTGTCTCAAGGGACCCCTCACCTCCAGCCTGGGCAGGGGAAAGGCCGATGTCAGTCAGTCAATGGCATTTATTGAACACTTACTCTGTGAAAAGCACTGTACTAAGTGCTTGAGACACATTTCCTGCCCATGAGTTTGCATTCATTCATTCATTCAGTCTTCATTTTTACTTATTGAGTGCTTACTGTGTGCAGAGCACTGTACTAAGCGCTTGGAAAGTACAATACGGCAATAAAGAGAAACAATCCCTGCCTGCAATGGGCTCACAGTCTTGGGGAGCGGGGAGGGCAGGGGAGACAGACATCAAAATAAGCAGTCATCAGTGTAAATAAATAGAATTATAGGTATATTCAGAAGTGCTGTGGGGTGGGGGGAGAGGAAAGGGAGCGAGTCGAGGTGATGCAGAAGGGAGGGGGAGCTGAGGAAAAAGGGACTTAATCTGGGAAGGCCTCTTGGAGGAGGTGAGTCTTCAGATTGTTCAGTGGATTTGAGGAGAGAGGGCGTTCCAGGCCAGAGGTAGGTTGTGGGCCAGGGATCGAAGGTGGGACAGGGAACGAGGCCCAGTGAGGAGGTTAGCAGTGGCAGAGGAGTGGAGGGTGCGGGCTGGGCTGCAGAAGGAGAGAAGGGAGGTGAGGTAGGAGGGAGTGAGGGGATGGAGAGCTTTGAAGCCGAGTGTGAAGAGTTTTGCTTGATACGGAGGTTGATAGGCAACCACTGGAGATTTCTGAGGAGGCCAGTGACATGCTCTGAACGTTTCTGTAGAAGGATAATCCGGGCAGCGTAGTGAAGTATAGACTGAAGCGGGGAGAGCCAGGAGCTTGGGAGTTCAGAAAGGATGTTGATGCGGTCATCCAGGCGGGACAGGATGAGTGATTGCACCAAGGTGGAAGCTGTTTGGATGGAGAGAAAAGAGCGGATCTTGGCGATGTTGCGAAGGTGAGACCGGCAGATTTTGGTGACGGATTGGATGTTGGGATGAACGAGAGAGCAGAATCAAGGATGACACCAAGGTTATGGGCTTGTGAGACAGGAAGGATGGTTGTGCTGTCTACCGGGGGCGGAGGGAGTAAGACACCTAGGCTGGGGACCGCTGATAGTTTTGCTTCTTTTGCTCATCCTGGGAGAGACTAAGGGCTGACAGGGTGCTGAACCCTGTGCAAAGCACTGGGGCCAGTGACGACCATCAGCTGGGACCCAGTCCCTGGGCTCCTCGGAATAGAGGAAATCTTCTGCCCATTTCCCAGATGGGGAAAGTATTTCAGCTCCCCTAGTCTCCATTTGGTGCCCTTCCCAACCCCCTGCCTGGAGTTCATTTGTCTACCAAGTGACTTCGGGTGAGTCATTTCACTTCTCTGTATCTGAATGCTATCTCAGTATATATAGATAGCATTCAGATATGTGTATATATATATATATATATATATGTATATATATATATCTGAATGCTATCTCAGTATATATAGGTAGCATTCAGATATATATATGTATATATATACATGCATACATATATATATTTCCTCTAGACTGTAAGCTCACTGTGGTCAGGGAATGTGTCTATAATTGTATTGTACTCTCCCACATGTCTAGCACAGTGCTTTGCACACAGTAAGCGCTCAATAAATATGATTGAACGAATGAATTAAATTCTTTAGGCCTCAGTTCCCTCTTCTATAAAATGGGGAGAAAGGCCAGGAGCCCCATGTGGAACAGGGACTGAGTCCAATCAAATTAGCTTGGATCTACCCCAGAGCTTAGCACATAGCAAGTTGTTAACAAGTAGCATAAAAAAAGAAAAAAGAACTGGACACATGCTATCATAGCGCAAAATTGAACATCTGCTTCAGCTTCCCCTCTCTATTTCCCTTCAAGACACCACAACCCTTCTCTACTTGTAAAGTTTTGTGGAAGAGAGGGACAATTCTCCATGCCAACAAAGAGCTGACAATAAATCCTTTGTGGTCTTTACAAACGGCTGCGTGGCCTAGATCTGAGAGCACGAGATTGGGAGTCAGGAGACCGGGTTCGATTCCCAGCTCGGACACTGGCTTGCTGTGTGACCTTGGGTGAGTCATTTCACTTCTCCAGGGATCAGTTTCCTGATCTGTAAATGTGGTTTCCCTTCCCCTGGGACTGTAAGCTCAATGTGGGACAGGGACTGTGTCTGATCTGATTACCTGGTATCTATTCCAGTGCTTAGCATAGAGCTTGCCACATATCAGGTCTTAGAAGAGTGCCTGGAACATAGTAAGTGCTTAACAAATACCATCATCATAATCATATCAATCAATCAATCAATCAATGGTGTTTGTTGAGCACTCACTATGTGCAGAGCACTGTACTAAGCAGTTGGGGGAGTAGAGTAGAACAGAGATGGGTATACACACTCCTTGTCCATAAAGGACTTACGGTTTAGAGAGGGAGACAGACATTAATATTGACAATTAATACCTACTCCAAAGCTCAGCACAGATCAATCAGTGGTAATAATAATAACAACAATTGTGTATTTGTTAAGTGCTTACTACATGCCAGGCACTGTACTAAGCGCTGGGGTGGTTACAAGCAAATCGGGTTGGATACAGCCCCTGTCCCACGTGAGGCTCACAGTCTCAATCCCCATTTTACAGATGAGGCAACTGAGGCACAGAAAGGAAGTGACTTGCCTAAGGTATTTATTGAGTACTTACTGTGCGCGGAGCATTGTACTGAGTGTCTGGGAGAGTATGGTACAATAGAGTTTGTTAGAAACATTCCCTGCCCTATATATACATAAGTGTTGTGGGGATGAAGGTGGGGTGAATATCAAGCGAAGAGCAAGTAGATGCTTTTTGTTTCTTTTTAAAAAAGGTATTTGTTAAGCGCTTACTATGTACCACTCACTGTACTATGTACCCCCTCCTCCCCCTCCCCATCCCCCCGCCTTACCTCCTTCCCCTCCCCACGGCACTTGTATATATGTATATATGTTTGTACATATTTATTACTCTATTTATTTATTTTACTTGTACATATTTATTCTATTTATTTTATTTTGTTAATATGTTTTGTTTTGTTGTCCGTCTCCCCCTTCTAGACTGTGAGCCCGCTGTTGGGTAGGGACCGTCTCTATATGTTGCCGACTTGTACTTCCCAAGTGCTTAGTACAGTGCTCTGCACACAGTAAGCGCTCAATAAATACGATTGAATGAATGAATGAATATTGTTACAATTTCCTCGTGGGACAGGAACAGGATCCAGTCTTGATGATGCTAAATCTGCCTCCTCTCTAGATCGCAAGCGAGCTCGTTGTGGGCAGGGAATATATCTGTTTACTGCTTTTTGGGACTCTCCCAAGCGCTTAGTACAGTGCTGTGAACATATTAAGCACCCAACAAATGTGATTGAATGAATGAATGAATGAATGAATGAAGGGCACTCTGGCGTATAATAAGGCGTAAGCACATAATAAATGCCATTGGTACTGTATCTGCACCCTTTAAGCACCCCTAGGCTGTAAACTCCTTGTGAGCATGGAATGTGACTGCCAATTCTACTGTACTGTACTCTCCCAAGCATTTAGTACATAGTACACACTCAATAAATACCATCGATTGAGGATATTCACTCCCACTCAGCCCCAAAGCACGCCCCTAATTCGTTTTAACGTCTGTCTCCCCAACTAGACTGTAAGCTCGTTGCGGGCAAGGAATGTGTCTGCCAGCTCTGTTGTCTCATACGCTCCCAAGTGCTTAGCATAGCGTCTTGCACACAGTGAGCACCCAATAAATACCATCGATTAAGCACTTGGGAGAGTCCAATATAACAATAAACAGTCACATTTCCCTTCCACAACGAGCTTACAGTCTAGAGGGGGAGACAGACATGAATAGAAATAAAGAAATGATAGAGATGGACATAAGTGCTGTGGGGCTGGGGCGGGGGATGAATAAAGGGAGTGAGTCAGGGTGACGCAGAAGGCCGTGGGGGATGAGGAAAAGTGGAGCTTAGTCAGGGAAGGCCTCTTGGAGGAGATAGGCTCTGAAGGGGCCATGGGGGGAGAATCGTTGTCTGTCGGATGTGGAGAGGGAGGGCATTCCAGGCCAGAGGCAGGATGTCGGGGAGGGTCGGCGGCGAGAGTGAGGTTAGGGGTGGGGGCCGACAGGGGGGCTTTGGAAAGTTCCAGGCTGATATTTTCATTTCTAGTTATGAATTACGTCCCGACCTGCGCATTTTTCCTTCCCTCCTCTCCAACACTCCCTCCCCCGCCAAATCCCCCCGCTCTGTTCCTGTGGAGGCCCCCCGAGCCAGGGTGACACAGACACCCCCTGCTCGGTGACAGTGCCCCCCCCTCCCCCCCACCAAGTCCCTTTGGACTGTAAACTTGGTGTGGTCAGGAAATATGCCTGTTAATAATAATGGTATTTGTTAAGCGCTTAGAACAGTGCTCGGTGCTTAGAACAGTGCTCAGTGATTAAAGCAGTTCTTGGCAAATAGTAAGTGCTTAACAAATATCATCATTATTATTGTTATTGTTTTCCAAGCACCGTTCTAAGTGCTGGGGTAGAGTCAAGGTAATCAGGTTGTTCCAAGTGGGGCTCACAGTCTTAATCCCCATTTTACAGATGAGGTCACCAAGACCCAGAGAAGTTAAGTGACTTGCCCAAAGTCACACAGCTGACAAGTGGCAGAGCTGGGATTAGAAGTCAGGTCCTCTGACTCCCAAACCCGTGCTCTTTCCACTAAGCCGCGCTACTTCTCTATTATCCTCTCTCAATCGCTTAGTACAGTGCTCTGTACACAGACAGAGCTCAATTAATATGATTGACCGACCCTCAGAGAGCATGTCTCTGCTTTATCGAAACTCTGATGGCTTGTAGAGCAACCAGAGGAGTTGCTCTGTGCTCTCCCAAATGCACAGGTATTGCTATGATATTGCTACCGATGTCTGTTTACTTGTTTCGATGTCTGCCTCCTCCCTTCTAGACTGTGAGCCCGTTATGGGCAGAGATTGTCTCTATTTGTTGCTGAATTGTACTTCCCAAGCACTTATACAGTACTCTGCACACAGTAAGCACTCAATAAAATACGAATTCCCTAAATTCTAGTACCATTACACACAGACGGAGTGGTTACCCCTTTGCCAACAATATTGTTTTTGCTCTGCCAACGATAAGTGCTTAATCAATCGATCCAGCAAGGAATTGCATTTATCAAACACTTACTATGTGCGGTGCATTGAATTAAGTGCTTAGGAGAGTTCAACACAACAGTTAGCAGACGTGTTTACAGTCTAGAGGGCGAGACGGGCAAGAAGATGAAGAAATAAGGATGGTTATGGACGTCAGCGCCGTGGGATTGAGGGAGGGGTGGATAAAAGGGGCAAACAGAGACAGAGGGGCAGAGATGGGATCCTGGGGAGGGGTCGGTGGAGGTGTGAGGCGGGGGGCTTACCTGAGCATGGTTCCATGGCCAGGAGCCAGATAGCTAGGAGCCAAGGGCTGAGCAGAGACATCTCCTCCGTGTTCAGGTCTTGGCTCTGGAAGTCGCAAGAGGAGGTAGGGAGGAGATGGTTTATCGATCAATCAAGCAGGGCTGTTTAATGAGTGATTTCTGTAGGCCGACCACTGTATTAAGTGCTCTCTTCTAGGCTGGTGCTTGGTTTCCTCTGAGGGGCCAGGGACAGCAGCATTTCTGCCTCCTCCCCTTCTTGTTTTACCCCGCCTCTGGTGGAGGGGCCTACACTCTCAGAGAGGTGTGGGTGAGGGCTCAGATTGCTAGAGGTCCAAGCCAAGCTATCCTGCCACCCATCTGGGGGACTGACTGGGCACCTGGCTTTATCCAGACCACTGTTCTAAGCCTCTGGGAGAGCAGAGTGGAGGTAAGAATCAAGGCTTTTGCCCTCAAGACATTTCCAGGCTCACACTTCTTCATCTCCAAGAAGGAAAAGGGACAGGGGAGTTAGAGATAGCCGATGGAAGTAGAGGCAGAATGAGAAAAGGAGAGAAGGAGAGAGACCAAGGAAGAGAGGCAGAAAAAAGGAGAGGGAGGCAGAAGGGGAAGAGAGACTGAGGAAGAGACAGGAAAAAAGAGAGGGAGATGGAATAATAATAATAATGATGGTATTTGTTAAGTGCTTACTGTGTGCAAAGCACTGTTCTAAGCGCTGAGAGAGCAGAGAGACACAGAGAGGGAGAGGGAATAATAATAATAATGATGGTATTTGTTAAGCGCTTACTGTGTGCAAAGCACTGTTCTAAGCGCTGAGAGAGCAGAGAGACACAGAGAGGGAGAGGCTAGGGAAGAGGCAGAAAGAGGGAGACAGAATGAGAAAGGAGAGAGAAAGATAAGAGAGACTGAGGAAGAGACTGAGATAATAGGGAGACAGAATGAGAGAGGGAGAGAGATTGAAGGAGATACAGAAAAAGGGGAGATGGGATGAGAGAGAAAGAGGAGGAGTGAGACAGAATCAGTCAATCGTATTTATTGAGCGCTTACTGTGTGCAGAGCACTGTACTAAGCGCTTGGGAAGTACAAGTTGGCAACATATAGAGACAGTCCCTACCCAACAGTGGGAGAAAGAGAGTAGAAAAGGAGATGAGTAAAAAAAGAGAGATACAGAGAGGGGGGAGATTGAAGAAGATATGGAAAAAGGAGAGGGAGATAAAATGAGAGAGAAAGGGAGAGAGGCTGAGAAAAAGAGAATAAAAGAGGAGGATAAAGAATAAGAGAGGGAGACGGAGAAAAGAGTGATAGAGACAGGAAGAGGAAGCAAGGGGACAGAAAGGGAGAGAAAAAAGAGGAAGCAGGGCAGAAAGGGGGGAGACAGAAAGAAAACAAGACGGAGAGGTGAAACAAGCCAGAGAGAGGGGAGAAACAGAGATAGCAGAGACGGATTAAGTCCGTCTCAATGAAACTATTAGGGAGCCAATGTAGACGGGCCTGCTTGAGACCTCCAGAAGGTGCGGGGGAGAGTCTGGACCACATTCCGGCTGGACAGATGGTGGCATTTGACACCGGTCAGGTAGGGGAGCGGAGAGGGGCCGGGGCAAAGACCCCCAGGGCCCGGACCCTCTGAGTCCAGCAGGCTCCAGTGGTGGCTTCGTGGAGATATCCCCGGCCGCGTCGCCAGCCAGAGTGTGTGCACGTGGGGGCCCAGCCAAGGGCTCTGGTAGCCTGGAGTCCCCCGGTGGTGGCCATAGTTGGGGGGGGAGGTTGGGGGTCCCCCCACCCCAGGAAGGAGGGAGGAGAGGAGGGGACAGATGGAGGAAGCCATGCTGGGGCCCATGGGGGGACCAGGAGCTGACTGGATCTGGAGAAAACCCGACCCGCTCCAAACCTGGAAATCGACCTCATCCTCTCACCCCAGTAATAAGAATAATCACTATGGGATCTTTCAAGAGCTTACTATGAGCCAGGCACTGTACTAAGCGCTGGGGGAGATTCATTCATACACTGAGCGTTTGTGGTGTGCAGGGTGCTGTACTGAGCGCTTGGGAGAGGGCAATGCAACAGTAAACAGACACATTCTCTGCCCACAACGAGTTCACGGTCTACAGCGGGAGATGGATATTAATAGAAATCAATAAATGACGGTTATGGACGTAAGTGGTGTGGGGCTGGGAGGTGGGGTAGAACAAAGGGAGAGGGAGAAGAGGAAAGGAGGGGCTTAGTATGGGAAGGCCTCTTGGAGGAGATGCACCCTCAATAACTCTTTGAAGGAGAGGCGAGTCATTATATGTCGGATTTGAGGGAGAGCGTTCCAGCAAATGAGGTTGGACACACTCCCTGTCCCACGTGGGGCTCACAGTCTTAATCGCCATTTTGCAGATGAGGTAACTGAGGCCCAGAGAAGTGAAGTGACTCACCCAAGGTCACCAGCAAAGTGGCAGAGGCTAGTCCTTCTGTCTCTCTATCCACTAAGCCATGTGCAATTGATGGTATTTATTGAATGCTTCCCGTTTGCGGAGTACTATACTAAGCGTTTGGGAGAGTCCAGGGCAGCAGAGTTGGTAGACACATTTTTAGATGGGGAGACAGACATTCATATAGCAGTGTAATTAGCATTGTTATTATTTGCAATAATCAGTACGTTTGGCCTAGGGAACGGAGCGTGGGCCTTGGAGACAGGAGATCTGTTTCTGTGAATTGCTGTGTGACTCAGGGCAAGTCGCTTGACCTCTCTGGGTCTTGGTTTCCTCATCGGTACAATGGGGATAAAATGGACTGTGAAATCCGTAGATTGCAAAGCAGTGTGGCCTAGTGGCTAGAGCCCGGGCCTGAGAGTTGGAAGGACCTGGTTCTAATCCCAGCTCCATCGCTTGTCTGCTGTGTGACCTCAGGCATGTCACTTCACTTCTCTGGGCCTCACTTACCTCATCTGTAAAATGGAGATTAAGACTGAGCCCCACGTGGGACAGGGTCTGCGTCCAATCTGATTAATTTATATCTCCCCCTGCGCTTAGAAAAGTGTTTGACACATAGAAAGCACTTAACAAATGCTATTATTATTAAGGATTTGCTATGCGACAAACACTGTACTCAGAGTTGGGGGCAGATACAAGATAATCAGGTTGGATATAGTCCCTTTCCCACATCCCGGGCTTGGGAGTCGGAGGTCGTGGGTTCAAATCCCAGCTCCACCGCTTGTCAGCTGTGCGACTTTGGGCAAGTCACTTCACTTCTCTGTACCTCAGTTACCTCATCTGGAAAATGGGGATGAAGACTGTGATTCCCACGTGGGACAACCTGATAACCCTGTATCTACCCCAGTGCTTAGAACAGTGCTTGGCGCATAGTAAGCGCTTAACAAATGCCATCGTTATTATTATGGATCTTCCAGCCTCAGTTACCTCATGTGCAAAATGGGGATAGTGATTCTGACCCCATCGTGGGACAGGGAGTGTGTCCAACCTGATTAGCTCGTATCCACCTCGGCACTTAGTACAGTGTCTGGCACGCAGTAAGCTCTTAACAGACACCATTATTATGATTACTATTACCTCTCAATTTTAGAATTCAATGGCGGCACCCTTGCCCTAGCAGTGTGTGAAATTTTCATTGTTTAAAAGTTTCAAATCTTCAAAAAGGAAAAATAGAAGGCCGTCCATTTCCCAGAGATGGAGTGATGGTATAGAGGAAAGGAGCTAACATGTCCATGGTGGACAAGCAGTATGGCCTAGTTGAATTGTACTTTCCAAGTGCTTAGTACAGAGCTCTCCGCACAGTAAGCGCTCAATAAATATGATTGAGTGAATGAATGAATGATAAAGCCCGGGGCCTAGGAGTCAGAAGGATTTGGGTTCTAACCCCGGCTCTGCCACTTGTCCGCTGTGTGACTGTGGGCAAGTCACTTAACTTCTCTGGGCTTCAGTTCCCTCATCTGTAAAATGGGAATTAAGACTGTGAGCCCTTTGTGGGACAGGGACTGTGTCTAACCTGATTAACTTGGACTAGTAATAATAATAATAATAATAATAATGGCATTTGTTAAGCGCTTACTATGTGCAAAGCACTGTTCTAAGCGCTGGGAGGTTACAAGGTGATCGGGTTGTCCCACGTGGGGCTCACAGTCTTAATCCCCGTTTTACAGATGAGGGAACTGAGGCTCAGAGAAGTTAAGTGACTTGCCCAAGGTCACACAGCAGACATGTGGCAGAGCTGGGATTCGAACCCATGACCCCTGTCTCCAAAGCCCGGGCTCTTTCCACTGAGCCACGCTGCTTCAGTGTCGGGCACATAGTAAGCTCCAGCTCATTTTGGGCAGGGAACGTATCTGCCAAATATACTGTACTCTCCCAAGTGCTTAGTATGGTGCTCTGCACATTAGAAGTGCTCAATAAACATCTTTAATTGATTGATTAACTAAATTGATTAATTGAATATCATTTTATTAACAAAGAACATATTAAAAAAAAGAAGTTGATCCCCATTGAGAAGATTCCCCTTCAGTCCTGCTCCCAGCCCGACAATGACCCCGTGCGCGGGAAGATCCACTGTGACCCACAATCTCCCGGGGCCGGCGATGCTCGGTGGAGGTTGCCATGGAAACTGGTGTGATGCAAGAATTGTGGTCCCTAAGCACTGAAACAATGGTTCCAGCGTCCGGAGCCCAGTCTGGAGCAAAAAGGGGAGAGATCAGTGAAAATTGGATGAAAAGGCACCCTGAGTGTCCCAGAAGCCCAGGTGGAATTAACCCAACAGCAGGGCCTACTGGTCCAGAGAAACAGTATGGCCTAGTAGATAGAGCCTGGCCCTGGGAGTCAGAGGACCTGGGTTCTAATCCTGCTCTGTCCCGTGTATGCTGCATGACTTTGAGCAAGTCATTTCATTTCTCTGGACCTCCGTCACCTCATCAATAATAATAATTGTGGTATTTGTTGAGTGCTTACTATATGCCAGGCACTGTACTAACCGCTGGGATGGTTACAAGCAAATCAGGTTGGACACAGTCCCTTTTCTATGTGGGGCTCATAGTCTCAATCCCCATTTTATAGATAAGGTAACTGAGGCGCAGAGAAGTGAAGTGACTTGCCCAAGGTCACATGGCAGACAAGTGGCAGAGCCGGGATTAGAACTCTTATAAATAACGTTATTACTATTATTATTATTATTCTTTGTGCCTCAGTTCCCTCATCTGCAAAATGGGAATTCACTACCCGTTTTCCTTGTGGGACCCGATTACCTTGGATTTACCCCAGCGTTCAGTACAGTGCTTGACACGTAGTAAGCGCTTAACACATACTACTCTGCCCATCCCCCATCAGCACGAGGCTACAAACACCCCCTTGGCGACCCCCAATCCAGGCCCAGAAACATCCCCACTCTGGACCTTCTCCCCTCAGAGAAACAGAAAGCCAGGGGCGAATCCCCCTTTTTTGTATGGTATTTGTTAAGCGCTACTAGGTGCCAGACACTGTACTAAGCGCCGGGGTAGGTACAACCTAATCAGGTTAGAAACCGTCCCTGTCCCAGAAGGGGCTGTCAGTCTTAATCCCTAGTTTACAGATGAGGGAATTGAGGCCCAGAAAAGTGAAGCGATTCTCCCAAGCGGATAAGTGGCAAAGTGGAATTAGAACCCAGGTCCTTCTGGCTTCTGATAGCCTGGGCTCTATCATTCATTCATTTAATCGTATTCATTGAGCGCTTACTGTGTGCAGAGCACTGTACTAAGCGCTTGGAACGTACAGTTCAGCAACAGAGATAATCCCTACTCAACAACGGGCTCTATCCATTAGGCCATGCTGCTTCCCTAGTCTTCAGTGTGGTTCAGGTTCATTTCCAGGAGGTGGCAAAAATTCCCACCCGAATCCAGCCACCAGTGTTCCTCTCCCCCAATCCTCCGACACCCCGCTCTCTGCCCCCCTGGGCTCTCATTCCTCCAGTTCTCGGAAAGCCACAGGATTTTCCCAGCCCAGAACCCGGGAGAAATCTCAGTTCCCGCTATCCTCCCCCTCCGTGGTGGGATCCCTGTCAGAAGAGAACTCGAAACCAAAGCGAAATCCAGGTTGTTCTGCAAAAGGCGGAGATGGGGAGGGAGGCCAGGAGGCCTGGGGCGGGGGAGAGGGGAGAGCCGACAGGAAAACCATGATCCCCCTTTTCCCGTCTGTTCCCAGAACCCGGCTAGGCCTCCTCTGGGCTCCCGGCTCCAAGCAGGCCCCAAGATGTTGGGGCAGGAGGATGGACAGACGGACAAACGGGATCAGGGATACGCCTCTGCGGAACTCCAAGAAGGCAAGTGACAGACCGTTTCAGGCCACTGGGATGAATCAATTTCTCTGAAGAGAAAGAATGGCTAACGGATGTCTTCTATTATACTGTTGTAGCCTATCTCTCCCAAGCGCTCAGTACAGTGCTCTGCGCACTGTGAGCACTCAATAAATGCCACTGATTGATTGATTCTACACTGTAAGCTCCTTGTGGGTTGGCAACGTGTCGACCAGTTCTCTTGTTTTGAACTCTCCTAAGTGCTTAAGCGCTTAACATAGACCGTTATTATCATCATTATTATTACTATTAGACTGTCCCTTTTAGACTGTGAGCCCACTGTTGGGTAGGGACTGTCTCTATATGTTGCCAACTTGTACTTCCCAAGTGCTTAGTACAGTGCTCTGCACATAGTAAGCGCTCAATAAATACGATTGATTGATTGATTACTATTACAGTGCTCAGCACACAGTAAATGCTCAATAAATACGATTGATTGATTAATTCTAGACTGTAATCTCCATGTGGGCAGGGAACCTGTCTACCGGTTCTGTTGTATTGAACCCTTTCAAGTGCTTAGTACAGTGCTCTGCACACAGTAAGCGCTCAGTAAATATCACTGGTTGACTGATAGATAGATTGATTCTAGACTGTAAGGTCCAAGGCTATGAGCTCGTTGTGGGCAGGGAATGTGTCTGTTTGTTGTCGTATTGTACTCTCCCAAGCGCTTAGTACAGTGCTTTGCACATAGTAGGTGCTCAATAAATACGATTGAATGAATGTGAGCAGGGAACGTGTCTACCTGCTCTGTTGTCTTGTACTCTCCCAACTGCTTAGTACAGCTCTCCTCACACAGTAAGCGCTCAATAAATGACATCGATTGATTCATCGATTGTGTCTGAACCGATTATCGTGTATCTATCCCAACGCTTACTACAGTGCTTGGCCCAGAATAAGCAATTAACGAATGTCGTTATTGTTATTATTTTTATTATTAGAGAAGCAGCATGGCCTAACGGAAGGAGCATGGGCCTGGTAGTTGGAGGACCTGGGTTCTAATTCTGACTTTTCTACTTACCTACCATGTGACTTTGCGCAAGCCACTTAACTTCTCCGGGTCTCAGTTTCCCCATCCGCACAATGGAGATTCAATACCTGTGCTCCCTCCTACTGTGAGGGCATGGGGGACCTGATTATCTTGCATCTACCCCAGTGCTCAGTACAGTGCTTGGCATATAGTAAGTACTTAACAGATACCACTTTTATTGTTATTATTCTTGTTTCTCTTTTCTCCTCTTTTCTTCCCCTGATTTCCCTTCCCTTCCTTTCCAAGTTGTCCACATGGTGTAAGTATGGGGTGGCCTAGTGTCTTCAGCCTGGGCTGGGAGTCAGGAGGACCTGGGTTCTAATCCCGGCTCCGCCACTCGTCTGCTGTGTGATCTTGGGCAAGTCGCTTCACTTCTCTGGGCCTCGGTTCCCTCATCTGTATAATGGGGATTAAAGCCATTAGCCCCATGTGGGACGGGGACTGCATCCAACCTGATTAACTTGTGGCTGATTAGCTTGAGAAGCAGGGATTGCCTACTGGATAGATCCCAGGCCCGGGAGGCAGAAGGACCTGGGTTCTAATCTCTGCTTCTCCACTTGTCTGCCGTGTGACCTTGGACAAGTCACTTCACTTCTCTGGGCCTCAGTTCCCCCGTCTGTAAAATGGGAATTAAGACCATGAGCCCCATTTGGGATGGGGACTGTGTCCGACCCGATTATCTTGGATCTACCCCGGCGCTTTGAACAGTGCCTTAGTAAGCGCTTAACAAATACCACAGTTATTCTTACTATTACCTACCACAGTGCTTGTTATATACTTAGTTCTTAACACATACCCCAATTGTTATTTATTATTGTTATTCTGCCTTTTTTCTCCTCTCCTGGCCTTCCCCTGATTTCCCTCTACTCTCTGTGAAGTATGTTCACGTGGTGTAAAAGCGTTTCAAAATTCCCGGTGGCGGAGGTAGCGATGATGGGGATGATGATGACTTGGGGGGCAGAATTGGGTGGGAAGCCCCGAGGGGTCTCTCTGCTACCCCCGGGGGCCCTGCCCCGGGTGCCGGCCTCTACCTCTATGCTCCGGTCAGGGGGGAGGGCTGCCTAGTGGAGAGAGCTATGAGTCAGGCGATCTGGATTCTAATCCTGCTAGGTCACTTTTCTGCTGTGTGTCCTTGGGGAAATCACCTCCCCCCTCTGGGCCTTCCCTTCATCCTCTGTACAGTGGGGGTGAGCTCCCCACCGCTCGCCCTCATAGAGGAGGGGACCCCAGGGGAACGGACAGGGACTTTGCCCCATCTGAGCTCTGGTCGCACCCCCCGGTCCCACCCCTAGCGATGCCCCTTTGAATGCCCCCAACCCCCAGAGGTCCTGCCCCAGGACCCGTTTCCCGATGGGATCCTGCCGGGGCAGTTACTCCTCCCATTTCACAAGCAGGAAAACCGAGGCCGAGAGAGGGAGCGGTGGGGCGTGGATCCTGGGTTCGAATTCCCATTCCCTTCTTGGCGGCTCATCGCCCCATGGTCCCAGGGTCTCTGGAATACATTGGGGCCGGGGGGGAAGCGGAGGGGAGGTTCCGACCCCCTCGGACCGCCGGGGTCCCAACTGTCTCCGAGCAGGATGGGCGAGGTCCTCAGCCGGCCCGGGCCTTGGTCTTTCCCCTCTGTAAAATGGGCGCAGCGCCCGGTCACCCCACAGGTGGTCGTAGAGGGGTGTCCTCTCTTCAGGAGGACTGTCGGGGGTGGGTAGTGTCGCTTACTGGGAACGGGGAAAGACCCCAGAGGGGTAGGGCGATGGTGGCGGTACCCTCAGGGTGGGGTCAAAGTTCACGAAGTCAGGTAGGCCCTTCTGTGGATTGCTCGGGTCGGAGCGGGGGTCAGCTGTCCGGGTGCGTCACGCTGGCATAAACTGTCATGGGGCTGCAGCTCTGGAGGGGAAGGGGGGTGACAAAGGGGACAGGAAGGATCTGTGAGCCGGGGGGCGCTGGGGGGAGGATGCAGGGGGAACCTACTCGAGTTGGGGGGTGGGGGAGTGGTGTTAATTCCCCCCCGAGCTCTCCCCAATCTCGACTCAGTTTGACGGCGCTGGCGGGTGGGAGTGGGATCAACCCGGGAAGACTTCCCTGGGGTGGGGGTGGGGGGCGGCAGCGGCCGGAGAGGGCGGGAGGGAATGACGGGGTGGGGGAGGAGGCGAGATCACTCAGGGAAGGCTTCCCGGAGGCAGCAGGAAGGGCCTTGGGGAAGGAGGGTGGGAGGGAGTGGCAGGGGAAAAGCAGGTGGGATCAATCCGGGAGGGCTTCCCGGTGGCGGCAGCAGGAAGGGCCTTGGGGAAGGAGGGGTGGGAGGGAGGGGCGGGGAGGAAGGAAGTCCTTTAGATTGTTAGCTCACTGTGGGCAGGGAATTTGTCAGCCAATTCTGTCGTATTACTCTCTTCCGAGCGCTTAGTACGGTGCTGTGCACATGTAAGTGCTCAATAAATATCATTGCTTGATTAATGGGATGCTTGATTCATGGAGTTTGTGTGCTGGCTTTTGGACCCAAGACAAGATTTGGAGGGGCTGGGATGAGGCTGGGGGCTGTTTGGGTTGGGGGGGTCTACCCGCTGGGTTTGTCCACCTACACCCCCTCCCCTCTGGGATTCCTATCCCTCCCTCCCCAGTGCCCTACAGCTCTGACCCTCGCTTCACTGCCCCGCCTCTGGGCACCGAGTTCGAATCCAGCCCCGAGGGAAAGGAACTGATTGGTCTGAACCCCACAGCTCCATCCGGGAAGATGGGGTATTTTTGTTGGAGGGTCCCATACCTGGGTTTGGGGCGGGGGCGGGGACCCGGAGGGCTGCACGGCGGTGGCAGCCACGTAGATGGTAGAACACGGGTCCTTGTCCGTGGGGGACTCCGGCTTCTTCTTGGGCTGCACGGAAAAGTCGAAACTGTAGAAGACCCTCCTCTCACGGCTTCCCCCAGAGCCGACCCTGGGCCCCCCTCCCCCCTGCTGCCCACCTCCCCCCATTTGGAGGGGCCTCGGAAGAGGATGGGATGAAGAGGAATTATTTATTATTTATTTAATGGTATTTGTTAAGCGCTTACTATGTGCCACACACTGTTCTAAGCGCCGGGGTAGGTGCAAGCTCATCAAATTGTCCCACGTGGGACTCACAGTCTTCATCCCCATTTTCCAGATGAGGTCACTGAGGCCCAGCGAATTGAAGTCACCTGCCCAGAGTGTCACCCAGTGGACAAGTGGTAGAGTTGTGATTAGAACCCATGACCTCTGACTCCCAAGCCCGGGCCCTTGCCACTAAGCCACGCTGCTTCATTCTTCTCATTCTTCTTGGAGAAGCAGCGTGTCTTAATGGAAAGAACCCGGGCTTGGGAGTCAGAGGACGTGGGTTCTAATCTCGACTCTGCCACTCGTCTGCTGTGTGACCTTGGGCAAGTCTCTTAACTTCTCTGTGCCTCAGTTCCCCCCTCTGTAAAATGGGGATGAAGACTGTGAGCCCCACGTGGGACCACCTGATGACCTTGTATCTACCCCAGCGCTTAGAACAGTGCTTGGCACATAGTGAGTGCTTAACAAATACCATCCTTATTATTATTATTATTCTCATTGGTTGGAGCCCAACACAGATTAAGGTCTGGGAATCTCAGGACTCCCCAACAATTGTTGGGGCTGCGGGATGGTGCTGGTTCCCCCCCCCCCCCCCAACCTTTGGGAGTGGGTGGTCGCAGTGGGGGCGGGGGGCACTTACAGGAGCTCTCTGCACCTGGGCGTAGATGGTGAGGACCGGAGGCTGGAAGTGGGCTGACTTGCCTGTGGAAGGAAGCCCACCATGGTGGGCGTAAAGAAGTGGCTATGGGGTCGTGGAGGGGGGGATTCCTCAGACTCAGGGTCGAGCTGGGGCTTCGTGGGGGGGTGTCCAAGCCATCACCGGGGCAGAAGATGGAAAGGAAGGGGTCATCCTGGTTCCAAAGGTCAGAACTCGGAGCATGGTCTCTAAACTGTAAGCTCATTGCGGGCAGGGACCGTGCCTGTTGACTGTTATAGCGGACTCTCAATCAATCAATCGTATTTATTGAGCGCTTACTATGTGCAGAGCACTGTACTAAGCGCTTGGGAAGTACAAATTGGCAACACATAGAGACAGTCCCTACCCAACAGTGGGCTCACAGTCTAAAAGGGGGAGACAGAGAACAGAGACAGAGACAGAGACAGAGAACTAAGCGCTCTCCCCAGCGCTTAGTACAGTGCTCTGCACACAGGCCCCCCAGCCCTCTCCCCTCAGGATCTAGCCCAGGCTGGACCATCTCCAAGGAGACCCTAGCGGAAATAGCAAACATCCCCTGCAAGCGGACGCTGGATGGGAATAATAATAATAATAATAATAATAATAATGATGGCATTTGTAAAGCACTTACTATGTGCAAAGCACTGTTCTAAGCGCTGGGGAGGATACAAGGTGATCAGGTTGTCCCACGTGGGGCTCACAGTCTTCATCCCCATTTTACAGATGAGGTCACTGAAGCACAGAGAAGTCAAGTGACTTGCCCAAAGTCACACAGCTGACAACTGGCGCCTACTATGCGCCAGGCACTGTACGGGGTTGGAGAAGGGGAAAGGGGAGGCCGAGGGGACGAAGCTGGAGGTCTGAGGGGTGGGCTTACTATTATAATAATAATAATGTATTCGTTAAGCACTTTCTATGTGCTGACTACTGTTCTAAGCGCTGGGGTAGATACAAGATAATCAGTTTGTCCCACATGGGGCTCACGGTCTTAATCCCCATTTCACAGATGAGGGAACTGAGGCACAGAGAAGTTCAGTGGCTTGCCCAAGGTCACACGGAAGTTGGATGGCACGAGGTGCCGATCGATTAACCAATCAATTGGTCAATCAGGGGGTTTATCGAGCGCTTACTAAGTGTAGAGCACTGGACTAAGCGCTTGGGAGAGTAAGGTTGAGCGAGTAGATACATGGCCATCTAGCAGGGGAGAGTAATTTGCCAATTTTCTTCCCACTCTTCCCCCAGTAAACCCGGTGAGCCGTGTATTGGGGAGCTACCTAATACTCTCACCTCTAGACTGATAGCTCGTGGTGGGCAGGGAACGTGCCTACCGACCCTGCTGTATTGCACTCTCTCGAGCGCTTAGTACAGTGCTCTGCACACGTTAAGTGCTCAATAAATAGGACGGATGATGATGACGATGTCCCCCTCCGGAATGTAAGCTCATTGAAGGCAGGGATCGTGCCTACTGACTCTGTTGGATTGGACTCTGTTGTTGGAAGGCCCTGCTGAGAGCTCACCTCCTCCAGGAGGCCTTCCCAGACTGAGCCCCTTCCTTCCTATTTCCCTCGTCCCCCTCTCCATCTCCCCATCTTACCTCCTTCCCTTCCCCACAACACCTGTATATATGTATATATGGTTGTACATATTTATTACTCTATTTATTTATTTATTTTACTTGTACATTTCTATCCTATTTATTTTATTTTGTTGGTATATTTGGTTCTGTTCTCTGTCTCCCCCTTCTAGACTGTGAGCCCACTGTTGGGTAGGGACTGTCTCTATGTGTTGCCAATTTGTACTTCCCAAGCGCTTAGTACAGTGCTCTGCACATAGTAAGCGCTCAATAAATACGATTGATTGATTGATTGACTCTCCCAATCGCTTAGTACAGTGCTCCGCACACAGTAAGCGCTCAATAAATACCATTGATTGAGTGATTACCTACAACTCCTCTCTTTAGTATACATCGGCGTCCATTTTCCCCTCTACACTGCAAGCTCCCTGAAGGCAGGGATTTGGGCTGTAATGGACTCTCCCAAGCGCTCAGTGCAGTGTTCTGCCCTCACAGTAAGTGCTCAATAAGCACCATTTCGACGATTACTACGACTGTCTGTGATTTATTTTCTCCCCGCGTTGGATCGTAAGGTCCTTGAGGGTAGGACTCTGGTCTTTTATTGGACTTCCCCAAGTGTTCAGTACAGTGCTTTGCACCCAGTAGACGCTCACTCTATCGCTTTTGTTGGATTGATATTCCCACTGTACTTTAAGCTCCTCAAGGGCTTAGGTCATATCTTCTCACCCTATTATTTATTCTATAAATCACATTTAAATTATTGTCTATCTCCTCTAGACCGTAAGCTTGTTATGGGCAGGGGATGCATCAGCTAATTCTGTTGTATTGTCTTCTCTCCCCAACGCTTAGTACAGTGCTCTGCACATAGTAAGCACCCAATAAATACCGTTGATTGATGGACTGAAATTGGACTTCCCCAACCTGTCAGTACACTTGAGAAGCGGTGTTTCCTAGCGGAAAGAGCACGGGCTTGAGAGTCAGAGGACGTGGGTTCCAATCCTTACTCCGCCACTCATTTGCTGTGTGGCCTTGGGCAAGCCACTTCCTTTCTCTGTGCCTCAGTTCCCTCATCTGTAAAAATGGGGATGAAGACTGTGAGCCCCACTTGGGACAACCTGATCACCTTGTATCTCCCCCGGCGCTTAGAGCAGTGCTCGGCACCTAGTAGGTGCTTAACAAATACCATAATTATCAGTATTTATTATTATTACACACTAGTGATTGATGGTGATTGAGGGGACGGGATAGGGGGTGGCGATTGCTGATTCCACCGACGAGGCCACACGGGAGGTTGGCCGAGGGGTGAGGGGACAGGTGGAGCTCAGTGCAGTGCTTCGCCCACAGTAAGCGCTCAGTAAATAGGATTGCGTAAATATGACTGAATGAGTGGTTTTTTTCCAGGGGACGGTGACGACCCGAAGCCAAAGAAACGGGAATCTGGACGGAGCGCCCCATTTTCCCCTCCCCTCAGCGGACTCTCCCCTCCCTTTTCCCCCCAATCCCAGGGGAAGGATTGACACCTACTCTTCTTTCTGGACACGAGGGCGATCGCCAAGATCATGGCTAAGGCCGCCAGGCATACGAGGGACAGTGCCAAATATATTGGCCACCGCGGGGGCTGGAGAGAACCATCTGGAGAGAGAGACGGGATGGGAGGAAGAGAAAGAAAGAGAGAGAGAGAAAAAAAATAAAGGGGGGGAAGGCAAACCAGCTAAGCATCTCTTAATAATCATGGTATCTGTTAAGCGCTTACTATGTGCTAAACCAAATTTAGCTAAGCTAGTGGCTAATGGCTAGAACCCGAGCCTGGGGGTCAGTAGGACCCGGGTTCTAATCCCAGCTCCACCACTTGTCTGCTGGGTGACCTTGGGCAAGTCACTTTAATTCTCTGGGCCTCTGTTCCCTCCTCTGGAAAATGGGTGTTAATCAATCAATCGTATTTATTGAGCGCTTACTGTGTGCAGGGCACTGTACTAAGCGCTTGGGGGTTAAGAGTGGGAGCCCCATGTGCGACAGAGACTGTGCCCAATCTGATTAATTTGTCTCCACCTCGGTGTTTAGAACAGTGCTTGGCACATAAGCACTAAGTACCGTAATAATAATTATACTACTAATAATGTTAATAATAATTATAGTAATAATAATATACTCTCCCAAGTACTTCCCAAGCGCTTAGTACAGTGCTCTGCACACAGTAAGCGCTCAATAAATACGATTGATTGATTGATTGATTGATTGAAAGCCCGCGTGGCTTAGTGGCAAGAGCCTGGGTTTGGGAGTCAGAGGTCGTGGGTTCTAATCCCAGCTCCACCACTTATCTGCTGTGTGACTTTGGACAAGTCACTTAATTTTTCTGTGCCTCAGTTACCTCATCTGTCAAATGGGGATGAAGACTGTGAGCCCCACGTGGGATGATCTGATTACCTTGTATCTACCCGAGCACTTAGTTCAGTGCTTGGCACATAGTAAGCGCTTAACAAATGCCAATATTATTATTATTATGATTATTACCTACTGGAAAGAACACGGACCTGGGAGACAGAGCACCTGGGTTCTAATCCTGGCTCGGCCAAATGCTTGCTGTGTGATCTTAGACAAGTCACTTCACTTCTCTGTGCCTCAGTTCTTCTGTTCTCCCTCCTACCTAAACTGTGAGCCCCAGGCGGGATAGGAAGTGTCCAAGAGCACAGACGTGGGAGTCAGAAGGACCTGTGATCTAATTTCGGCTCTGCTACTTGTCTTCTGTGTGTCCCTCTCTTATTATGGTATTTGGTAAACGCTTACTATGTGCCCAGCCCAGTTCTAAGCCCTGGGGTAGATACAAGGTCATCAGGTTGTCCCACGTGGGGCTCACAGTCTTCATCTCCATTCTACGGATGAGGTAATTGAATCACAGAGAAGCGAAGTGACTTGCCCAAGGTCACACAGCAGACAGGTGGCAGAGCTGGGATTAGAACATAGGGCTCACACACTTAATCCCCATTTTACAGATGAGGTAATTGAGGCCCAGAAAAGCGAAGGGACTTGCCCCAGGTCCCACAGCAGACATTTGATTGAGTCGGGATTAGAACCCAGGTCCTTCTGATTCCAGGCCCGGACTCTAGCCAGTGTGCTACGCTGCTCTCTCTGTGCCTCAGTTCCCTCAACTCTAAAATGAGGATTGAGATTGTGAGCCCCACATGGGACAGAGATTGTGTCCATCCCAGTGCTTAGTACAGTGCCTGGCACTTAGTAAGTGCTTAACAAGAACCATAATTATTACAAGAAGCAGCTTGGTGTCATGGATAGAGCACGGGCCTGGGAGCCAGAAGATCATAGATTCTAATCCCTGCTCCGCCACCTGTCTGCTGAGGGACCTTGGGCAAGTCGCTTCACTTCTCTGGGCCTCAGTTCCCTCGTCTGTAAAATGGGGATTGATACTGTGAAGGCTACATGGGACAGAGACTGTGTCAACCCAATCTGCTTGTATCCACCCCAGGATTTAGTACAGTGCCCAACACATAGTAAGCACTTAACAAATTCCATTATTATTATTATTATTATTGGCTTCTATTTGTATTAATGACCAAAAAGTTGGAGTTGCCGGCACCCGATCAGCCTTTATGAACCAGATCTCTTGGGCCGAAACCTGCTACCCCCGATGAAGAAAGGTCTCCTGATGATGACCTCAAGCCAACTCCGTTAGGTTTTAAAGACTGAAAGAATTGTGTAAAATGTGCTAACTTGTCTAAGAGTGTACATAGAACAAGTTTGGTTAGATTAACTGGTTAGGGCGATGGAATAGTTTCAGAGTGTGTATTGTGCGTGTTATGCACTGATTACGAAATTCCTAATTCCTATTTAGGAAATTCCTAAGGAGGAAACTGAGTTACTCCACAGTTCAGGAGTTATCACTTCTGTGGCGGGGGGGAAGGGAATGTGGGGGAAGGTATCTCCCTCAAGCAAATGAAAACTCCCATTACTGTGAAATGTGGCTCTCTTGATTGGAAGCATTAGCCAAGGTGCGAAAAAGCAAAGCGGTAATTAAGAGTCGCCCAACTACTCCGGCAAAAATGTCTGCAGGGGTGGCGACCAGTACAAATCTAACAAAGAGATCTTTAAGCAGGTTAGGAACGGTCAACTTTACTGTCGGCTAGGTTCGAGCCAAAAAAACCCTGCTTTGAGAGATTCACCAATGAATTAACAATGTGTTGTTGAAAAAAATAGTATGCCTATATGCCAATACAAAAAGTAGTTAATTGTACAAAAATAGTCTTACTGAATGATGTTGCTGGGTTCTTAATCTATGGTTGAGATTGTAACTCCCTAGATTTTAGCCCATTGGCTTGAAGACAGGATCCACTGCTCAGCTGCTTCGCAGAATTCTATTTATTTTGTTAATGATGTGAATCTAGCTTTATTTCTATTTATTCTGATGACTTGACACCTGTCCACATGATTTGTTTTGTTGTGTGTCTCCCCCTTCTAGACTGTGAGCCCGTTGTTGGGTAGGGACCGTCTCCATATGTTGCCAACTTGCACTTCCGAAGCGCTTAGTACAGTGCTCTGCACACAGTAAACGCTCAATAAATACGATTGAATGAATGAATGAACACCCGTCTTGAGTCCGTATTCCCACCAGAAGACCTGGTCCTGGAGAGGATTTCGGTACCAGTGTCTGCGTGGGGATGAGCCACAAACTATAAATGTGCGGGTGGGAAAAAAAGTGTTATAAGTGGTGGATTTATGTTCATTGATAATTGTGGGTAATAGAAAAGGTTGTGACTCTAGTAGAATCTCCCAAGTTGTTGTTTTTGTGGAAATGCAAGAACTTTCCTTAGATCCCCCCTATTGGTCCTGCTGTTGCTTAGCCAAATGAAAAGGAGGAAATGGAGAAAACCCTACATCCCAGTGTCGTTATACTACTAGAGCAAAAACTCCTCGCTATTGGCTTCAAAGCTACCCATCCCCTTGCCCCCTCCTACCTCACCTCCCTTCTCACCTTCTTCATCCCAGCCCGCACCCTCCGCTCCTCTGCTGCGCCTCATTCTCACCTATCCCGCCGTCGACCCCCGGCCCACATCCTCCCCCTGGCCTGGAATGCCCTCCCTCCACCCATCCGCCAAGCTAGCTCTCTTCCTCCCTTCAAAACCCTACTGAGAGCTCACCTCCTCCAGGAGGCCTTCCCAGACTGAGCCCCCCCTTTCCTCTCCTCCTGCCTCTGCCCTACCCCCTTCCCCCTGTCTCCCCCTTCTAGACTGTGAGCCCACTGTTGGGTAGGGACTGTCTCTATATGTTGCCAACTTGTACTTCCCAAGCGCTTAGTACAGTGCTCTGCACACAGTAAGCGCTCAATAAATACGATTGATTGATTGATTGATAGGGACTGTCTCTATGTGTTGCCAACTTGTACTTCCCAAGCGCTTAGTTCAGTGCTCTGCTCACAGTAAGCGCTCAATAAATACGATTGATCGATTGATTCCCCTTCCCGCAGCACTTGTGTCTATTTGTACATATTTATCATTATTTCTTTTATTAATTATGTGCACATATCTCTAATCCTATTTATTTATATTGATGCTATTGATGCCTGTTTACTTGTTTTGATGTCTGCCTCCCGCCTTCTAGACTGTGAGCCCGTTGTTGGGCAGGGATTGTCTATTTGTTGCTGAACTGTACTTTCCAAGCGCTTAGTACAGTGCTCTGCACACAGTAAGCGCTCAATAAATACGATTGATTGATTGATTGATAGGGACTGTCTCTATGTGTTGCCAACTTGTACTTCCCAAGCGCTTAGTTCAGTGATCTGCTCACAGTAAGTGCTCAATAAATACGATTGATCGATTGATTGATTCCCCTTCCCGCAGCACTTGTGTCTATTTGTACATATTTATCATTATTTCTTTTATTAATGATGTGCACATATCTCTAATCCTATTTATTTATATTGATGCTATTGATGCCTGTTTACTTTGTTTTGATGTCTGCCTCCCGCCTTCTAGACTGTGAGCCCGTTGTTGGGCAGGGATTGTCTATTTGTTGCTGAACTGTACTTTCCAAGCGCTTAGTACAGTGCTCTGCACACAGTAAGCGCTCAATAAATGCGATTGAATGAATGAATGAATGAATGAATGAATGAATGAATGAACAAATACCATCATCATTACTATTATTATTATTATTATCAGAACCCGGTGACTCCTGAGTTGTTTCCCCAGGGGAAGCCGCCGTTCCCGGGCTGATCCAGCAGGGGGCGCAGCGAACCCACAGATCCAGTCAATCAATCAATCAATCATCATCATCATCATCAATCGTATTTATTCAATCAATCGTATTTATTGAGCGCTTATTGTGTGCAGAGCACTGTACTAAGCGCTTGGGAAGTACAAGTTGGCAACATATAGAGACAGTCCCTACCCAACAGTGTCCCCCCACCCCCCCTCTGGGCCAGAATCATTTTCCTGCTCCCTCAGGGACACCCCCTCCACCAAAAAAAATCCCCTTCCTGACTTTCCTCCTTCTGACCCACCTTCTAACCCACTTCTTCCCCTGGAAATGGCTACACTCCACCCGGTGAGTGACTGACAGACTCTGCAAAACAGTTCTTTTCTCCCCCCTAACCCTTTTCTCCCCCTCCCCGCCCGACCCAGTGTGGGGGCTGAGGAAGGAGCAGATTCCCTGACCACAGACCCCTGGATAATGATAATGATAATAATAATAATAATAATAATGGTATTTATTAAGCGTTTACTATGTGCCGAGCACTGTTCTAAGCTCTGAGGTAGATGTAAGGCAGGATAATGATAATAATAATAATAATGGTATTTGTTAAGCGTTTACTATGTGCCGAGCACTGTTCTAAGCTCTGAGGTAGATGTAAGGCAGGATAATGATAATAAACAATAATAATAATAATGGTATTTGTTAAGCGTTTACTATGTGCCGAGCACTGTTCTAAGCTCTGAGGTAGATGTAAGGCAATCAGGTTGTCCCACGTGGGGCTCACAGTCTTAATCCCTATTTTCCAGATGAGGTAACTGAGGCACAGAGAAGTGAAGTGGCTTGCCCAGGGTCACACAGCAGACGAGTGGCAGAGCCGGGATTAGAACCCGAGTCCTCTGACCTCCAAGCCCGTGCTCTTTCCACTGAGCCACATTGCTTCTCTATAATAGTAATGGTATTTGTTAAGTGCTTATTCTGTGGCAAGCACTTTTCTAAGCGCTGGGGTAGATACATGGTAATCAGGCTGTCATTCATTCATTCATTCAACCGTATTTATTGAGCGCTTACTGTGCGCAGAGCACTGTACTAAGCGCTTGGGAAGTACACGAGGGGCTCACAGTCTTAATCCCCATTTTACAGATGAGGGAACTGAGGCACAGAGAAGTTAAGCGGCTTGCTCAAGGTCACACAGCAGATAAGTGGCGGAGCGGGATTAAAACCCACGTCCTCTGACCTCCAAGCCCGTGCTCTTTCCACTAAACCACACCGGATCTTTCCCCTTAATCTGAGCGAGGGGCTGGATTAGTATTAGCTGTTAATAAATACTCTTACTACTACTACTGGCACACAATAAACACTTAACAAATACCATTATTATTATTATTATTATTATTACCTGCTACTGCTACTATTACTGTTAGCTACTACTGCTGTTACTGCTACTATGAAGCAGTGTGGTTTAGGGGCAAGAACATGGGCTCGGGAGTTGGAGGACGTGAGTTCAAATTCCGACTCTGCCACTTGCCTGCTGTGTGACCTTGGGCAAGCCACCTAACTTCTCTGGGCCTCAGTTACCTCATCTGCAAAATGTGGATTAAAACTGTGAGTCCCACGTGGGACAGCCTGATTACCCCCATGAACCTCAGCGCTTAGAACAGTGCTTGGCACCTAATAAACGCTTAACAAATACCATTATTATTATTATTATTACTTTTCCTACCACTTCTGCTGCGATTACTACAGCCACTGCCGCTGCTACTAATTCTGCTACTATAATTACGATCTCTGTTAAGCGCTTACTAGGTGCCAGGCAGAGAAGCAGCGTGGCTCAGTGGAAAGAGCCCGGGCTTTGGAGACAGAGGTCATGGGTTCGCATCCTGACTCCGCCACATGTCTGCTGTGTGATCTTGGGCAAGTCACTTAACTTCTCTGGGCCTCAGTTACCTCATCTGTAAAATGGGGATTAAGACTGTGAGCCCCACGTGGGACAACCTGATCACCCTGTAGTCTCCCCAGCGCTTAGAACAGTGCTTTGCACATAGTAAGCGCTTAATAAATGCCTATTATTATTATTATTACTAAGCGCTGGGGTAGATGCAAACAAATCGGGTTGGACACAGTCCCTGTCCCACGTGGGGCTCACAGTCTCCATCCCCATTTTCCAGATGAGGGAACTGAGGCCCAGAGAAGTAAAGTGACTTGCCCAGTGTCGCACAACAGATGAGTGGCAGAGCTGGGATTAGAACCCAGGTCTTTCTAACTCCTAGTCTACCCACTAGGCCTACCCTTCTCCTCTCTGACCCTCATTTTGTGCCCAGGATCCCTTCTGTGGGTGCTAGTCTGGCCCTTTCCCTGCCTCCAGGACTGGAAAACCTGACAAGGACCCCCCTGTTGGAAAAGTTGATGCTTTTGAGCGCTTCCTCTGGGCTGAGCCCCGGGGCAAACACGGGACAAGTGAGTCACTAACAGCCCCTACCCGCTCCCCAACCTCCGCCCACCAAGGGAGAGAGAGCGGGGATCAGATCTCTGTTTCACAGGGGAGGATGCAGAGGCTCAGAGAGGTTAGGTGTCTTGCTCAAGGACGCACAGCCCGCCCCAGGGGTAGAGCTGGGATTAGAACCCCGGTCTGCTGACTCAGAGCCCCCATCCTCTTTCCACTATGTCACGATGTTTTTCTTGTTCTTTTCCTCCTCCCGCCCCCACCCTGGCCCCGTTCTGGAGCGACCAGAAGGTACGCGGCCTAGTGGATAGAGCCCCAGAAGGACCTGGGTTCTAATGCCGACTCCGCCACATGTCTGCTGTGTGACCTTGGGCAAGTCGCTTCACTTCTCTGGCCCCGTTCTGGAGCAACCAGAAGGTATGCGGCCTAGCGGATAGAGCCCCAGAAGGACCTGGGTTCTAATGCCGACTCCGCCACACGTCTGCTGTGTGACCTCGGGCAAGTCGCTTCACTTCTCTGGGCCTCGGTTCCCTCATCTGTAAAATGGGGATTGAGATCGTGTCCAACATGATAAGCTTGGATGTACCCCAACACTTAGTACAGTATCCAGCCGATAGTAAGCGCTTATCAGATACCATAAGAAAAACCCACAAACAAACAACAAATACCCAAGTCTTTGCCCTGTCCAGAACTTTCTTAGTTATTCAGTGCTCTGCACACGGTGGACACTCAGCACACGTTCTGTACACACACCTGGGAGTCGGACTTGGGTTCTAATCCTGGCTCTGCCACTCATCTGCTGTGTGACCTCAGGCAAGTCACTTCACTACTCTGGGCCTCAGTGACCTCATCTGTAAAACGGGGATTGAGATTGTCAGCCCCCCCGTAGGACGGGGACTGTGTCCAACCCAAATTGCTTAGATCCCCCCCAGCCCGGAACATAGTAAGCGCTTAACAAATACCACGATTATTATTACGTGCTCTGCACCCATGGAAGGCGCCCAGCACAGCTCTCTGCACACAGGACCCTTGGTGTCTTTACCATTTTCTCCCTCCCCTCACCGCTCCAGCTGATCTGTCTAAAACTGTTTTGCTTCCCCTTTCTCCCACCCCTCACGTGTCAACTGGGTGTGGACATCCGATTTGGGTATTTTCATCCCTTAAAAAAAGATCAGTATTTCTATTTCTAGGTCACACCATTGGGGCCCTTTTATTAGCTCTACAACAGCCCAGGGCTGACTTTTTTTTTAATTGGTACTTGTTGAGCGCTTACTATGTGCCAGACACTGTACTAAGCGTCGGGGTAGATCCAAACTCATCAGGTTGGACACAGTCCCTGTCCCCCACCGGGGTGGGGCTCAGAGCCTTCACCCCCATTTTACAGACGAGAGACCTGAGGCCCAGAGAAGTGAAGCGACTTGCCCGAGGTCACACAGCAGACAGGAGGTGGTGGAGGAGGGTTAGAATCCAGGTCCTTCTGACGCCCAGGCCCGGGTTCTAACCACTAGGCCACACTGCTTCTGGTCATTCTAAAAGGGCGGTGGTGGGGAGGGGGCTCCCCGTCTCGGGCCATGAGATGCTGTAACCTGCCTGCTCGTTGCTTCATCTTGAAGAGAAGCGTATTAATCGCTCAACCACTCGATTGATTGTATTTATTGAGCGCTTACTGTGTGCAGAGAGCTGTACTAAGGGCTTGGGCCAAACCATAAGTTCTTGAGGGCGGGGAATGAATCTGTCGATTACTGTATGGCTCTCTCGCAAGCGCTTAGTACAGTGTTCTACACCCTGTGAGCACTCACTAAATACCATTGCTTGATTGAAGACTGGCGGAGAAGGATCCTCGCACCCCGCCCCCAGCCCCTGCGTGACCACAGGAATTCACAGGGAGAGGAAGACCCCAAGACGGAGACCACCAGACAACTTTGTATCTATTCCAGCGCTCAGTACAGTGCCTGGCACGTAGTAAGTACCTAACGAATATCAAGCCTGTTTACTTGTTTTGATGCCCGTCTCCCCACTTCTAGCCTGTGAGCCCGTTGTGGGCAGGGATTGTCTCTATTTGTTGCTGAACTGTACTTCGCAAGCGCTTAGTACAGTGCTCTGCACACAGTAAGCGCTCAATAAATACGAATGAATTAATTAAGAAAAAACGTAGTGCATCCTAGTGGGTAGAGCGTGGGCCTAGGAGTCAGGCCTGAGTTCTAATCCCCGCTCTGCTTCGTGTCTGCTGAGTGACCTTGGGCGAATCATTTCACTTCTCTGGGCCTCGGTTTCCTCGTCTGTAAAATGGGGGTGATGACTGTGAGCCCCATGTGGGACAGGGACTGTATCCGACCTAATTAAGCTGTATCTACCCTAGCGCTTAGTACAGTGCCCGGCACATGTAAGTGCATAATAAGTATCATTAAAAAAAGAATGCTGTGGGGCTGAGGAAGGGGTGACTAAAGGGTACAGGTCCAAGGGCAAAGGCGACACAGAAGGGAGCAGGGAATAGGAGAAATGAAGGGTTAGTTGGGGAAGGCTTCTTGGAGGAGGCGTGATTTTAATAAGGCTTTGAAGGTGGGGAGAGTGGAGGCTTGTTAAATATGAGAAGCAGAGAAGCAGCGTGGTTTAGTGGAAAGAGCCTGGGCTGGGAGTCAGAGGTCGTGGGTTCTAATCCCCGCTCCGCCACTCACCAGCTGTGTGACTTTGGGCAAGTCACTTCACTTCTCTGGGCCTCAGTTCCCTCATCTGTAAAATGGGGATTAAGACTGTGAGCCCCATGTGGGACAACCTGATGACCTTGTATCTACCCCAGCGCTTAGAACAGTGCTTGATTGGCACATAGTAAGCGCTTAACAAATACCATCATCATTATTATTATTACTATTATATGAGGTGGGAAGGGGCTCCAGGCCAGAGCCAGGACGTGGGCCTGTCTCACCTTCCTTGCTGACCTCTCAACCTCCTGCTTTTCCCCGCTCCAGCCCCTAATTCACTCTGCTGCCTGGATTATTTTTCTACAAAAACGTTCAGTCCATGTTTCCCCACTCCTCAAGAACCCCCAGAGGTTGCCAACCCACCTCAGTAGCAAAAATAAATGCCTCACAATAGGCTATAAAGCCATCGATCTCCTCACCCCCTACTACCTCACCCGGCTACTCCTACCCAGCCGGTACACTTCGCTCACCTAAAGCCAACCTTCTCACTGTCCCCCCATCTCGTCTATCTCGTTTAATCCCGGCTCCGCCACTTACCAGTTGTGTGACTTTGGGCAAGTCATTTAACTTCTCTGTGCCTCAGTTACCTCATCTGTAAAATGGGGTTTAAGACTGTGAGCCCCATGTGGGACAATCTGATTACCTTGTATCTACCCCACGGCTTAGAAGAGTGCTTAGCACATAGTAAGCGCTTAACAAATGCCATCATTATTATCTTGCCGCCGACCCCTTGCCCACATCCTGCCCCTGGCCTGGACCTCCCTCCCTCCCCGTGTGCAATAGATGATCACTCTCACCCCTCTTCAGAGCCTTATCGAAGGCCTTCTCCTCCAAAAAACCTTCCCTGACTAAACCCTCTTTTCCTCTTCTCCCGCTCCCTTATGCGTCACCCTGACTTGCTTCCTTTATTCATCCCCCCGTTCCAGCCTCACACCACTTACGGCCATATCGGTAATTTATTGATTTCTGTTAACGTCTATCTCCCCCTCTAGACTGTAAGCTCGCTGTGGGCAGGGAATGTGTCTGTTCTATTGTTATATTGTCCTCTCCCAGGAGCTCAGTCCAGTACTCTGCACACATTAAGCACTCGATAAACACCACCATTGATCTGCTGTCTACTTGTTTTGTTTTATTTAGACAAGCCTGTCAACTTGTTTTGTTTTGTTGTCCGTCTCCCCCTCCTAGACTGTGAGCCCGTTGTTGGGTAGAGATTCTCTCTATCTGTTGCCGAATTGTCCTTTCCAAGCGTTTAGTACAGTGCTCTGCACACAGTAAGCGCTCAATAAATACGACTGAATGAATAAATACGATAGAATGAATGAATGAATGATCGACTGGGAGGTCGGCGGCAAAAATGATGGTATGGATGAGGCACTTTCTCCGGGCTAAACACCGTGCCAAGCACTGGGGTAGACGGATTGAACCTGGTCTTTGTCCCGCGTAGGCCTCAGAGCCTAAGAGGAGGCCCTATTTTACAAGCAAGGAAAAGGGGGACCAGAGAGGTTAAGGCACTGGGCCGGGGGTCACACAGCAGGCTGGGGTCAAGGGGTCAGAGCGGGGACAGGAACCCGAGTCTCCCAACTCCCACCCTGTAGGCCGAGCCACCCCGCCCTCCCCAACACTTACAAAACGCCCCAGTATCTCCCGGCCCCCTGCACGCACAGGAAATAGAACCGCAGATCTACAGGAAGCCGTCGCGTTCCCATGGCAACGGGGTGATGGGGTGAGGGGAGGGAGGAGTAGCCCAGCACCCCCTTTTTCCAGCTGGCTGTTTGAGCTGTCTCAGCAGGGAGGGAGGAGGGGCAACAGCTGAGGATGCGGAGTCTGAGGCTGGGGAGGAGCAGAGGGGTTTTCTTTCCCCATTGGGGTCTCCACCAATTCCCCTGGGAGGGGCAGGACAGATGCGGCTTAATTGACAGCGGCCCCCCGAAGGGTACAGCTGGCTCTGGGGTGCGCCCGCCCTGGCACCGCCGGTTTCCCAGACGGGTAAGGACGCACAAAGGACACGTCCGGAATATTGGGAAGGATGGGGATGGAGCCCCGCCCTCATAAAGGACTATAATGATGATGATGGTGGTATTTGTTAAGCGCTTACTACGTGCAAAGCACTGTTCTTAGCGCTGGGGAGGTTACAAGGTGATCAGGTTGTCCCATGGAGGGCTCACAGTTTTAATCCCCATTTTACAGATGAGGTAACTGGGGCACAGAGAAGTTAAGTGACTTGCCCAAAGTCACGCAGCCGACAGTTGGCGGAGCTGGGATTTGAACCCATGACCTCTGACTCCAGAGCCCGTGCTCTTTCCACTGAGCCACGCTGCTTCTCTAGTAAAAATATACCGCGGGTCATAATAATAATGATGGTATTTGTTAAGCGCTTATTATGTACCAGACACCGTACTAAGCCTGGTACTAAGTATCCTGGGATGGATACAAGCAAATCGGGTTGGACACAGTCTCTGTCCCACATGGAGCTCACGGTTTCAATCCCTATTATCCAGATGAGGGAACTGAGGCCCAGAGAAGTGAAGTGACTCGCATAAGGTCACACAACATTCATTCATTCATTCAATCATATTTATTGAGCGCTTACTGTGTGCAGAGCACTGTACTAAGCATTTGGGAAGTACGAGTTGGCAACATCTAGAGACGGTCCCTACCCAACAGCGGGCTCAGACAAGTGGCGGAACTGGGATTAGAACCCATGACCTTCTAAAACAGTAATGAATAAGGCCATCGTTAACGAAGCCAGTGTAATAATAATTGTGGTATTTGTTAAGCGCTTACTATATGCCAAGCGCTGGACTAGGCGGTGGGGTAATTGCAAGATCCTGGGGGTCACAGTTTAAGTAGGAGGGAGACCAGGTATTAAATCCCCATTTAGCAGATGAGGGAACTGAGGGCCAGAGAAGTGAAGTGACTTGCCCAAGGTCACACAGCAGAAGAGTGGCAGAGCGGGGATTAGAACCCAGATCCTTCTGACTTCCAGTTCTGCGCACCATCCAGTAAGCCACATTGCCCTCTAGTCTGCCAGCTCGTCGTGGGCAGGATATGTGTCTTCTTATTCTTACGGTGTACCTTCTCAAATGCTTAGTACAGTGCTCTGCACACAGTAAGAGCTCAATAAATACGACTGAATGAATGAATGAATGAATGAATATAGCATCCTCTCCCCAACGCTTAGTTCAGGGTTCCGCACACAGTAAGCGCTCAGTAAATATGACTGACTGACTGGAATCGGATCCTGACTCCACCTCCCCTTTTGGTGACATCGTGAGCGATAACGGCGCCAGCCCACGGCCCCACCCTTCGAAATTTCAAATTTGAAATTTCAGGCCCCGGTGGCTTGAAATCGTAATCATTCATCCAATCGTATTCATCTGAGCGCTTACTGTGAGCAGAGCACTGTACTAAGCACTTATAACTGGGCTACTTGTTAAGTGCTTATTATGTGCTGAGCGCTGGCGGGGGTGGTGGTATGCCAGAGTTCGACCACACAAGGTTCCTGTCACTCGTGGGACTCAATCAGTCAAACAGTGGTATTCACTGAGCACTTACTATGCGCAGAGCACTGTACTAAGCGCTTGGAAGAACACGTCTCCCGCCCTCCACGAGTTTCAGGTCTAGAGAGGGGCTTGTGGTTTTACTCATAGTACAAGGGGTAGGATGAGAAGCAGCATGGATTGGCGGACAGAGCCCGGGCCTCGGAGTCAGAGGACCTGGGTTCTAATCCTGACCTTGCCACATGCCTGCTGTGTGGCCTTGGGCAAGTCACTTACCTTTTCTGGGCCTCAGTGACCTCATCTGGAAAATGGGGATTAAGAGTGTGAGCCCCATGGGGGACGGGGACTGTGTCCAACCTGATTAATTTAGCCCTTAGAACAGTGCTTGGCACATAGTAAGTGCTTAACAAGTGCCATTGTTATCAGTCGTTATTGTATCATTGCCAATAGGTCAATTATAAGTATTGTAGTTACAGTGCTATAAATAATGATAACAGTAATAATGACGGTGTTTTGTTAAGCACTAGTATAATAATAATGATGATGATGATGATGATGGTAATTTGTTAAGCGCTTACTATGTGTCAAGCACTGTTCTAAGCGCTGGATATGCTGAGCACTGTGTTAAATGTTGGGGGAGGAATCAGTTAATCAGAGCAACAACAGTCCCTGGCCCTGTCAAAGGGCAAAGGACAAACAGCAATCGAATCCCCGTTTTACAGTTAAGGAAAGAGAAAACCAGAGAAGTGAAGCGACTTGCCCTAGGTCTCACAGCAGACAAGAGGCGGCACCAGAATTAGAACCCGCATCTCTTGGGGGCCAGAGGGCTGGCTGGAGTTAGGGAATCCAGTCCTGCTTGAGGGCGTTGGGATAAGCCGTGTCACCCAGTGGGTAGAGCCACTGAAGAAGAGAAGAGAAGAGAAGAGAAGAGAAGAGAAGAGAAGAGAAGAGAAGAGAAGAGAAGCAGTGTGGCTCAGTGGAAAGAGCCCGGGCTTTGGAGTCAGAGGTCATGGGTTCAAATCCCGCTCCTCCAGTTGTCAGCTGTGTGACTTTGGGCGAGTCACTTAACTTCTCTACGCCTCAGTTACCTCATCTGTAAAATGGGGATTGAGACTGTGAGCCCCCAGTGGGACAACCTGATCACCTTGTAACCTCCCCAGCACTTAGAACAGTGCTTTGCACATAGTAAGTGCTTAATAAATGCCATTATTATTATTATTATAGAGCCCGGGCCTGGGAGTTAGAAGGACCTGGATTCTCCTCCCAGCTCCTCTGCTCGTCTGCTGGATGACCCTGGTCAAGTCACTTCACTCCTCTGGGCTTCAGTTTCCTCAGCTGGAAAATGGGGATGATGACTGTGAGCCCCACATGGGCCAGGGACTGTGTCCCACCTGATTAGCTTGGATCTACCCCAGCGCTTAGTACAGTGCCCGGCTCGTAGTAAGTGCTAAAACCCAAAAAGCCCAAAACTCCTTTGATTGACGGATTGATTGATGAATGGGAGGGGAATCTCAGAAGCCCAATCCAGGTTATGACTTTGGATCCGTTTCCTTTCTTCCTCTCCCCGCTTCCCATCCCCACTTCCTGGCTCTCCTGCCTCCTCCCCCTCCCCGGCAGGACGGGGTATTCTCCAGGCCGGTGGTCGGAGGCTGGACGGACACTGACCTCTGACCCTGCAGCGGTCCCAGGAGCTGAAGAAGTGGGTTTCGGCGGAGCTGACGGCGTTGTAGGCGATACAGGTGCAGGAGAAATTGGGAGCCACCGGCGTGAGGGTGAGATGCAGGATGTTTCCTTGGAGCCGGGGGGTCCAGGCCCCCCCACCCACCGTCCAGGTCCAGTTGAAGCCCACGGGCTCCTTGCTTTCCGTCCGGCAGGCCAGCGTCAGGTCGCAGCTGCCGTTCCCCAGCGTCAAGTTGACTCCGATGGACGGCGCCGAGACCCGCTCTGATCGGAATAATAATAATTATGATGGGGTTTATTAACAACCATAATAATGATGGCATTTGTTAAGCGCTTACTATGTGCCGATCACTGTTCTAAACGCTGGGGGAGATACAGGTCATCAAGTTGTCCCAAAGGGGGTTCACAGTTTTAATCCCCATTTTACAGATGAGGAAACTGAGGCACAGAGAAGCGAAGTGACTTGCCCCAAATCACACAGCAGTCAAGTGGCAGAGCTGGGACTAGAACCCACGACCTCTGACTCCCAAGCCTGTGTTTTTTCCACTAAGCCCTACTGCTTCTCCTAATAATAATTTGAGTATTTGTTAAGAGCTTACTATGTGCCAAGCGCTGTACTAAGTGCTGGGGTGGATACAAATCTGGTTGGACACAGTCCCTGTCCTACAAAACAGTCCCTGTCCTGTCTGTTGTATTGTCCTCTCCCAGCTCTGTACACTACATGCACTCAATAAATAATACCATTGATTGATTTACAGGTGTCGAATCCCCATTTTCCAGAGGAAGTGGAGGCCCTGAGGAGTGAAGCGACTCACCCAAAGCCACACAGCAGGCAAGAGAAGAAGCAGCAGGGACCAATGGAAAGAACCCAGGACTGGGAGTCAGGGGCCCTGGGTTCTAATTCCAGCTCCGCCAACTGCTTGCAGTGTGACCTTGGGCAAATCACTTCACGTCTCTGGGCCTCGGTTACCTCATCTGGAAAATGGGGATTGAGACTGTGAGTGCCACGTGGGACAACCTGATTACCTCATATCTACCCTAGTTCTGAGAACAGTGCTTGGCACCTAGTAAGTGCTTAATAGATACCATCATTATTTTTATTATCATTATTAATAAACTGAAGAGAGAGACAGAGGGGGCGAAGAGAGGCAGAGAGTGATGGAGAGAGAGAGAGGCCTCCCTATTCCCCCCAGGGTCTCCTGCTGACCCCAGAGCCCCCCCAATTTCCACCCAGGACCCAGGACCCCCGCCCCCCAGCTTACCGAACAGCTCCAGCTCGAGACAAAACTCCTTGAACCAGTCTCCGGCCTCCACGGAGACCTCGTAGGTGCCGGCGTCGCCATAGGAGGCCTCGGCGATCTCCAGCGATGAGTTTTCGGGGAAGAAGGTGTAACGGGCCTCCAGTTTTCCGACCAGGTTCTTCTTCTGCCCCGAAAACACCTTCTTCTTGTTCTGCTGCCCCCGGCTCTGCAGCTTGATGGTCACCGGTGTGGTCTCGTTGGCCCCCTCCAGGACCAGGGGCAGATGCACCCGGGATCCCACCGTCCCCCGAACCCTCTCCGGGTTGGAGCAGCTGGAGGTCCGTCCTGCAAAGTGGGGGTGACGGTCAACTTTGGGCCCTGATGGCGGAGGCCCGGGGGGTACCGGCGGGAATGGACGGGAGGAGCGGGGAAGGCCTTCCCTGTAAGACTGTCTAGCAATCAGGCTGTCAGGACGTCCCTTTGCACTCAGTAAACGTTCAGTACAGCGCATGGCACTCTGCAGGAGCTCAATACAGCACAATGTACTCAGCAGGTGCTCAGTACAGCATATTGCACTTAGTAGGAGTTCAGTACAGCAAATAACACTCAGTAGGCAGTCAGCACAGCGCGCTACACTCAACAGAAGCTCAGTGCAGCACATTGCACTAAACAAGCACTCACTAATAATAATAATGATGGCATTTACTAAGCACTGACTATGTGCAAAGCACTGTTCTAAGCTCCGGGGAGGTTACAAGGTGATCAGGTTGGCCCATGTGGAGCTCACAGTCTTCATCCCCATTTTACAGATGAGGCAACTGAGGCACAGAGAAGATAAGTGACTTGCCCAAAGTCACACAGCTAACAATTGGCGGAGCTGGGATTTGAACCCGTGACCTCTGACTCCAAAGCCCGTGCTCTTTTACACTGAGCCACTCTGCTTCGGTACAGTGCATGGTGCTCATAGCACTTCCCTTCCACCGGCCTCCCCTCTCACCCCACCATTGTCCTCTTCCCTGCCGTTACGGGGCTCATGTCGAAGACTCTTCATTTGAAATCCACATTGACAACGCACTTGAGCAGGTGCCCAGAACTGTGCTGAACACCTCATAGATTCCAGATAATTAACCGGATGCAGTCCCCTTCCTGATCGGAACTCGCCATCCGGGAGGGAGGGCAGGGGAGATCTTGTTCCCATTCTACAGAGGAGAAACCCAAGGCCCAGAGAGGTTCAGTGATTTGCCCGAGGTCACACAGCAGCCCGGTGGTGAAGGCGGGGCTCAAACCCGGGACTGCCAGCTCCTGGGCATTACCAGCAGGCCACGCTGCCTCCCCAGGTAATAATAATAATAATCATCATCATAACTGTGGTATTTGTTAAGTGCTTACTATGTGCCAGACACTGTACTAAGCACTTCCCCCTGCAGCGGTCGGGGGTCCCTGGAACTTCTCCAAGACCCCCTGGCCGATGGTGGTGGGTCGGGGGGCGGGTGTGTGGAGAGGAATTGATCAGCACCTGAGACTCCAACCAAGTTGTCTGCATATGACCCTCATCCCCTCTCTTAGACAGTAATAATAACAATAATAATAATAGTAATAATAACAACAATAATAATAGTAATAATAACAATAATAATAATAGTAATAATAGCAATAACAGTGGCATTTGTTATGGGCTTACTATGTGTCAAGTGCTCTGGGGTAAGTACCATAATAATAGTAATAATGAGGCTATTTTTTAAGCTCTTACCGGGTGGCAGGCACTGTACTAAGTGCTGGGGCGAGTACAAGCTAATCGGGTTGAACACAGTCCCTGTCCCCCATGGGGCTCACAGTCTCCATCCGCATTTTCCAGATGAGGCAACTGAGGCCCAGAGAAGTGAAGTGATTTGCCAAAGGTCACCCAGCAGAAAAGTGGCAGAGCAGAGATTACAAGAGAAACAATGTGTCCTGAAGGATAGGGCCCAGAGCCTGAGAGTCAGAACGACCTGGGTTCTAATCCTGACTCCTCCTCTTGCCTTATTATGTGACTTTGGGCAAGTCACTTCATTTCTCTCTGCCTCAGTTCCCTCATCTGTAAAATGGGGATTAAGACAGCCAGCCCCATATGGGACAGGGATTGTGTCCAACTTGAATCCACCCCAGTGCTTGGTACAGTGCCCGCCACCCGGTAAGCGCTTAACAAATACCTTATAAAAAAGATATATTAGATTTGTCCCTTTCCCACATGGGGTTTGCAACCTAAGTAGGTGGGAGAATGGGTATTGAATCCCCATTTTACAGATGAGGAAACTGAGGACTAGAGACAGAGCTGGGATTAGATCCTAGCTCTTCTGACTCGCAGGCCTGGGCTCTTTCCGCTAGGCCCCTGGTAACTGCGGGGGAAGTCAGGATGAGGGGGACGGTGCAGGAATTGGGGGCTCAGAGGGGACAATGGGGCGGGTAAATCCGAGGCCGTGGGAGAGGGGTTCGGGGGGAAGGCAGCCGGGGACGGAGGCGGGAGGGGGAAGGGGCGAGGTGGGGGAAACGCTCAGTTTACAAGAAACGAGGCGTCACGGCTGGCTGGCTCGTCACGGCTCACCCTTTCCGTGGGCACACTCGTTTCCGTCCACAGCTCCTGGGAGTCCTCGCCGGGGGCGACGGGCCCAAATCAAAACCCCCCACACATCTTCCCCGCTGTTCCGACGTGGCTACTTGGGGGCTGAGGCAGGGGACGGGCCAGGGCGGGCCGGGGAAGAGAAGACAGGCCCCCACATGGGGAAAGGCCCTGGGAAGGCTTCTGGGAAGACTTCAGGTTTGGTACCCAAGATGGGCACTTCAGGGGGGGACCAGCATGGTCAGGTGAGGCGGTCCCCTTCTGTCTCTGTTCTCTGTCTCCCCCTTTTAGACTGTAAGCCCACTGTTGGGTAGGGACTGTATGTGTTGCCAACTTGTACTTCCCAAGCGCTTAGTACAGTGCTCTGCACACAGTAAGCGCTCAATAAATACAATTGATTGATTGATTGAGGGAGGGGATGGGTCAGGGCAGGGAGGAGAGGAGAACACTGGCTCCCTGACAGTGAGAGTCTCCCAGAGGCGTCGGGGAAAGCATCGGGTTTGGTACCCGAGATGGGCACCTCGGCGGGAGGACCAGCCGGGGAAGGTGACTCCATCCCCTGGGGGCTGAGGAAGGTGACGAGGAAGGAAGGAGTAAGGAAGGCCGAGGACAGAGCAGGGAGAGGAGGAGAAGTGAGGCCCCCGGGGGCTTCCGGGAAAGCTTTAGGTTTGATACCTAAGATGGACACATCGGGAGAAAGAAGGCCCGGCGGATCAGGTGGTTGGTCCCCTGAAGCCTGAGGGAGGGTGGGAATCTCTGTAGGGTCTGGGAAGTGATGGTGAAGGGGAAACTGAGTCCTGCGGGCTATGATCAACCAATCAACCCATCAGTCATTGGTACTTACTGAGTGCTTACTGGGCATGGAGCACAGTGCTAAGTACTTGGGTGAGGAGAAAGCTGATAGACACTTTCCCTTCCTACGGTGAGAAGCAGCATGGTGCTTTGCACATAGTAAGTGCTTAATAAATGCTATCATTATTATTATTATTATAGAGCACGGGCCTGGGAGTTAGAGAACCTCATCTCAGCTCTGCCAATTAATAATAATAATAATAGTAGTAATAATGATGGTATTTGTTAAGCGCTTATTGGCTTGACATGTGTCCTTGGGCTAGTTGCTTCACTTCTCTGTGCCTCAGTTTCCCCCTTTCCACCAATTTAGACTGTGAGCCCCAAGTGAGACAGGGACTGTGTCCGACCTGATAAACTTGTACCTCCCCCAGCGCTTAGAAGCAGTGTGGCCTAGTGCAAGGAGCCCGGGCCTGGGAGTTGGTTCTAATTCTGGCACCATTTACCTGCTGTGTGACCTTGGGTGGGTCACTTCACTTCTCTGTGCCTCACTTCCCTCATCTGCAAAATGGAAATCCAGTGCCTTTTCTCCCCGCAACTGTGAGTCTGATGTGGGACCTGATTATCTTTTATCTACCCCAGCTCTTAGTACAGCGCTTGACACAGAGTAAGCGCTTAACACAGAGTAAGCGCTTAACAAATACCTAAACAAGGGAAGCACCGTGGCCTAGGGGAAAGTGCCTGGGAGTGAGAGAACCTGGCTTCTAATCCCGGCTCCGCCACTTGTCTGCTGTGTGACCTTGGGCAAGTCACTTCACTTCTCTGGGCCTCAGTCACCTCATCTGGAAAATGTGGATTAAGACTGCGAGCCCCACGTGGGGCGAGGACTGTGTCCGTCCTGATTAGTGTATATCTACCCCAGTGCTCAATACAGTGCCTGGCACAGAGTAAGCACTTAACAAATGCCATGAAAAAAAGTACTAGAAAGAAAACCCAACAAAAAATAATCTTCCAGTCTAGAGGGGGGAGACAGACATTGATATAAATAAATAAATCTGGAGAAGGACATAAGGATTGTGGGGCTGAAGGAGGAGAGGAGACTGTAAGCTCGTTGTGGGCAGGGAATGTGTCTGTTTCTTGTATTGTACTCTCCCAAGCTCTTAGTACAGTGCTTCCTGCACACAGTAAGCATTCAATAAATATGACTTGAATGAATACCAAGTGCCCAAAGGGTGCATGGATGATGCAGAAGATAGCTCTGGAGCCGTGGAAAAGTGTTTAAAATCCTGGAGGATGGGACGTGGCAAGTGCTTAGTACAGTGCTCTGCACGCAGTAAGAGCTCAATAATAAATGCGATTGACCAATGGGGAGAGATGCTTGTCTGAGATGTGTCTCCCCATATAGACTGTAAGCTCGCTGTGGGCAGGGAACCTGTCTCCCACTCTCTCAAGTGCTTAGTAGTAATACTAATCATAACAATGATGGCATTTGTTAAATGCCCTGTTCTAAGCACTGGGGTAGAGAAGCAGCGTAGCTCAGTGGAAAGAGCCCGGGCTTTGGAGTCACAGGTCATGGGTTCAAATCCCGGCTCCATCAACTGTCAGCTGTGTGACTTGGGACAAGTCACTTCACTTCTCTGTGCCTCAGTTTCCTCATCTGTAAAATGGGGATTAAGACTGTGAGCCCCTCGTGGGACAACCTGATCACCTTGTAACCTCCCCAGCACTTAGAACAGTGCTTTGCACATAGTAAGCGCTTAATAAATGTCATTATTATTATTATAAATGACCTAGGTCATAAATACGATTGAACGAATCAGGTTGTCCCACGCGGGGCTCACGGGCTTAATCCCCATTTTACAGATGAGGTAACGGAGGCACAGGGAAGTTAAGTGACTTGCCCAAAGTCATACAGCTGATAAGTGGCAGAGCCAGGATTAGAACCCATGACCCCTGACTTCCAAGCCCGTGCTCTTGCCACTAAACCATGCTGCTTCTCTAGTACAGTGCTCATAACATAGTAAGCGCTCAATAAATACCACTGATTGATCGATTATAGCATGAACTTCCTCTAGACTGTAAGCTCCTTGTGGGCAGAGAACATTTCTACCAACTCTGTTCTGTTGTACTTGCACATGCGCTTAGTACAGTGCTCTGCACACAGTAAGCACTCAATAAATACGATTGAATAAATAAATGCTACCGATTGATTGATCATAGCTTGAACTTCCTCTAGACTGTAAACTCATTGTGGGCAGGGAGTGTGTCTACCAACTCTGTTGTATTGTGTGCTCCCAAGTGCTTAGTACAGTGCTCTGCACACAGTAAGCACTCAATAAATACCACGGATTGTCCGATGTGCAAACTCGAGGGTGCAGAGTTCGACAGAGGGGAGGGCGGCGGAGGTGGGCGTGAAAAAGGGTCCCCAATCTGAGGCTCCTTTCATTCTCTTGCTCTCCCCCACCCCCACTCCCACCTCGGACATGGGGGTCCACCACTCCTCTGGAGGATCCAGAATTTGGGGGTGCAAACCCTCGACCCTGAGCTTGCCATCAACTGTGGCGATCAAAATTATCATCATCATCATCATCATCAATCGTATTTATTGAGCGCGTACTATGTGCAGAGCACTACTAAGCGCTTGGGAAGTACAAATTGGCAACATATAGAGACAGTCCCTACCCAACAGTGGGCTCACAGTCTAAAAGGGGGAGACAGAGAACAAAACCAAACATACTAACAAAATTAAATAAATAGAATAGATATGTACAAATAAAATAAAAAAATAAATAGAGTAAAAAATATGTACAAACATATATACATATATAAAACATATATACATATATAAATTATGGGATTATACTAGGCGCTGACTCTAAACTGAGCTCTTTACTAAGCGCCAGGATGGGTGCAAGGCCATCCGATCAGACACAGTCCCCAGCCCGCAGTCTGAGGGGGAGGGAGAATGGGGATTTTCTCCCCATTTTAGAGATGAGGAAACTGAGGCCCTTTCCCACAAGGCCTTGCAGCTGCCGGTGGTCCAGTGATGGGGCACAGGACTGGAATTTAGGCGGCCTGGGTTCTTTCCCGAGCCCCCGTCCCCTTGGTTGGAGATTGGGGCCCCGAGACCCCTCCCTCAGGGGGCTCTTTCTTGCAGACCACCTGAGCCTGGCAAGCCTGGATCATGGCCGTCCCAACCGTTCAATGCATCAATCGTATCTGTTGAGCACCTAGAGAAGCAGTGTAGCTTAGTGGAAAGAGCCCAGGCTTGGGAGCCAGAGGACATGAGTTCTAATTCCGGCTCCGCCACTTGTCTGCTATGTGACCTTGGGCAAGCCTCTTCACTTCTCTATGCCTCAGTTCCCTCTGTAAAATGGAGATTAAGGCTGTGAGCCCCACGTGGGACAACCCGATTATTTTGTATCTCCCCCAGCGCTTAGAGTAGTGCTTGGCACATAGAAAGCACTTAACGAGTACCATAATTATTGTAATTATTATTACTGTGGGTAGAGCACTGTACTAAGCGCTTCGGTGAGGATGATAGCAACAGAGTTGGTAGATACGTCCCTTGCCCACAGTGAGCTTTCTGCTGGACACGGGTCCTCACCTAGAAGCCCTCTTGTCTACGCCTCTGAAACCCTGAGAAACCCCAGTCTTCTCCCTCCCCTCACCCCCTGGGGGTTGAGGGACGGGGGACAAGTTAGGGGCTCTTGGGAGGAGAGAACCCCAACCCCTATTCCTCCCCTTTTCCATCCAAAGTCCGCTCCACTGATCATTTCCTCTCCCTCCCCTTCCGACCGCCGGCTCTGAGACGGGAATCCCCGATCTTTTGTTTTCTTCAACGGTGTTTGTTTACAATAATAATAATTATGGTATTTATTAAGTGCTAACTAGGTGCGAAGCACTATTCTAAGCGCTGGGGTAGATACAAGGTAATCGGATTGTCCCACGAGGGACTCACGGTCTTAATCCCCATTTTATAGATGAGGTGAGTGAGGCACAGAGAAGTTAAGTGGCTTGCTCGAGGTCACGCAGCAGAGAAGTGCAGCGTGGCTTAATGGAAACAGCTCGGGTTTGGGAGCCAGAGGTCATTTGGTCTAATCCCCACTTCGCCACTTGTCAGTTGTGTGACTTTGGGCAAGTCACTTCACTTCTCTGTGCCTCAGTTACCTCACCTGTAAAATGGGGATTAAGACTGTGAGCCCCCCATGGGACAACCTGATCACCTCGTATCCCCCCAGCGCTTAGAACAGTGTTTCCACATAGAATAGTAAGCGTTTAACAAATACCATCAGGACCCACATCCTCTGACTCCCAAGCTCATGCTCTTTCCGTTAAGCCACACTGCTTCTCCGTTAAACTCTTACTATGCACCGGGCACTGTACTAAGCTCTCAGGGTAGATACAAGATCATCAGGTTGGACACAGTCCCTAGCCCACATGGGGCTCACCGTCGTAATCCCCCTTCTGCAACTGAAGGAGGCACAGATAAGTGAAGCGACTTGCCTGAGGTCACACAGCAGATGAGTGGTGGAGCCGGGATTAGAACCCAGGTGCTCCGATGCTCAGGCCGGTGCTTTTTCTACTAGACCACGCTGCTTCTGAGTTTTCTTTTCCCTGCCCTGGTCAGACATTCAGGATCCCCCAGGTGGGAGTGAGGCCCAGCTGACTAAGTGACTAGCCACCAGGCTACTTATTCCCTCTCCTGTCCTGAACCTTAACTGTTCCTTCAGTTTAGGATCCGCTAGAGTGTGAGCTCATTGTGGGCAGGGAAAACGTATACCAATTCTACCGACTTCATCCACCTCAAGTTTATCCTTGCATACTTTAACTCTGCCCTCTCCCCTACCCGACCAAACCATTTCTCTACCCCCATGCCCTTCACCTTTGCCAGTTGGTCCAGACATTTAACTCCCTTCTCAGCCCCCCTGACCCCCCGCCTCACCCATCCTTTGCCCCCAGTGACCCGGGCATCTACTTGATTAAGAAAATTGACAGTATCAGGCGCGATCTCCCAAAAATCTCCCCTGCCCCTCCCGGTACTTCCCCCCTCCTGCCCGTTCTTCAATGCTCCCATCTTTCCCTGCAGTATCTCTAGAGAAGATCTCCTGCTTTCTCTCAAAATCCACCCCCTCCACCTCCCTTCAACCCTATTCCTTCGCACCTTCTCAAAACACTTGCCCGCTCCCTCCTTCCCTCCCTAACTGCCATCGTCAACCCTTCACTCTCCAGTGGCTTCTTCTCCACTGCTTTCAAACATGCCCACGTCTCCCCTATCCTAAAAAAACCCTTCCTTGACCCCTTGGCTCCTTCCAGTTATTGTCCCATCTCCCTTCTACCATTCCTCTCCAAACTCCTGGAACGAGCTGCCCACACCTGCCGTCTCAAGTTCCTCTCCTCCAATTCTCACCCTGACCCACTTCGGTCTGGCTTCTGCCCTTTCACTCCACAGAATGTGCCATCTCAAAGGTCACCAATAATCTCCTTCTTGCCAAATCCGAGGTCCTCTGCTCTATTCTAATCCTCCTCGACCGCTCAGCTGCCTTTGACACTGTCGACCAGCCCCTTCTCTTAGAAACATTCCCCAACCTCGGCTTCACTGACACCATCCTCTCCTGGTTCTCCTCCTACCTCTCTGGCTGCTCATTCTCAGTCTCTTTTGCAGGCTCTTCCTATGCCTCCCACCCCCTAACTGTGGGGGTCCCTCAAAGTTCAGTTTTGCATCCCCTTCTATTTTCCAACTAGCTGCACTCCCTTGGAGAACTCTTTTGCTCCCAAAGCTTCAACTACCACCTCTACGAGGATGATAACCAAATCTCCACCTCCAGCCCTGCTCTCTCTCCCTCACCACAGTCTAGCATTTCCTCCTGCCTTCAAGACATCTCTAGTTGGATGTCCTCCCATCCCCTCAGACTTAATACGTCTAAAACTGAACTTATCTTCCCACCCAAACCTTGTCCTCCCCACAACTTTCTCATCACTGTAGACGGCACCACCATCCTTCCTGCCTCACAGGCCTGTGACCGTGGCATTATCCTTGACACCTCTCTGTCAGTCAACCCACATAATTAAGTCGTCACTAAAACCTTTCAGTTCTACCTTCACAACATCGCTAAAATCCATCCCTTTCCCTCCATCCAAACTGCTACCCCGTTAATACAAGCACTTATCCTATCCTGCCTTGATTATCGTAACAGCCTCCTCGCTGACCTCCCTGCCTCCTGTCTCTCCCCACTGCAGTCCATTCTCCGTTTTGCTGCCTTGATCATTCTCCTTAAAAACATTCAGACCATGTTTCCCCATTCCTCAAGACCCTCAGTCGTTGCCTATCCACCTCCACAACAAACAAAAGCTCCTCACCATTGGCTTTAAAGCACTCAATCACATTGCCCCCTCCTATCTCACCTTGCTACTCTTCTACTACCCAGCCCACGCACTTCATTTCTCTAATACTAACCTTCTCATTAGACCTCGATCTTGTCCATCTCGCCACTGACCTCTCGCTCATGTCCTATCTCTGGTCTGGAATGCCCTCCTTCCTCATATCAGACAGTCAATTGCTCTCCCTGACTTCAAAGCCTTACTGAAGGCCCATCTCTTCCAAGAAGCCTTCCCTGACTAAGCCCTCCTTTCCTCTTCTCCCACTTCCTTCTGTGTCGCCCAGACTTGCTCCCTTCTTTCTTCCCCCCTTCCATCCCCGTGGCACTTATGTACATATCAGTCATTTATTTATTTATTTACTTATCTATATTAATGTCTGTCTCCCCTTCTGGACTGTGAGCTCGCCGTGGGCAGGAATGTGTCTCTTGTTGCATTGTACTCTCTCAAGCGCTTAGTACAGTGCTTTGCACACAGTAAGCGCTCAATAAATACTATTGAATGATTGAATTCAATCATTCCTTCCTTTCCTTCCCCTCCTTCCTCTCCCCCTCCTCCCACTTCCCATCCCCCCCGCCTTACCTCCTTCCCCTCCCCACAGCACCTATATATATGTTTGTACGTATTTATTACTCTATTTATTTATTTATTTTATTTGTACATATTTATTCTATTTATTTTATTTTGTTAATATGTTTTATTTTGTTGTCTGTCTCCCCCTTCTAGACTGTGAGCCCACTGTTGGGTAGGGACCGTCTCTATATGTTGCCAACTTGTACTTCCCAAGCGCTTAGTACAGTGCTCTGCACACAGTAAGCACTCAATAAATACGATTGAATGAATGAATGAATGAATGAACTCTGTTACACTGCCCTCTCCCAAGAGCTTAGTACAGTGTTTTGCACACAGTAAGTGCTCAATAAAGACCATTGATTGACTGATTATAGTTTGAACTTCCTCTAGATGGTAAACTCACTGTGGGCAGGGAACATGTCTACCAACTCTGTTATGTCGTCCTCTCCCTGGTGCTTAATACAGTGTTCTGCACACAGTAAGTGCTCAATAAATACTATTGATCCATTCTTGGTGAACTTCTCAGAGAGATCCTCCCTTGCCACCTTCCATTTCACCCCCGACCCTTCCCCGACCCCAGCCCTGACCTAAATAATCTTGGCAGCATTGTTCTAAGCAGGATGGCCTAATGGGTAGAGCAAGGACGTGGGTTCTAATCCCGAGTCTGCCATTTGTCTGCTGTGTGAACTTGGACAAGTCACTTCACTTCTCTGGGCCTCGGTTACCTCATCTATAAACTGTGAGCCCTATGTGGGACGGAGACCGTGTCCAACCTCGTATCCACCCCAACGCTTAGTACAGTGCCTGGCACATAGTAAGCACTTAACAAATCCCATGAATATAGTGGAAAGGTCCCGGGGACAATTTTCCCCATCCAGGTCAGGTTCTTCGTCCGACCTCTCCGCCAGCGCTCAGCACAGTGCTTGGCACAGAGTAAGCGCTTAACGAATGCCACCATTCTCATCATCTTTATGTCCCGGGTGGAGCCGGGCCCCTGGAGCTCCCCGGTCATGGGCTCACCTCCGCTGGGCGACCCCAGGCGACTCGCTGAACCTCTCTGGCCTCGTCCTCTTCTGTCAAACGGGGCCAAGAGGGGCCCACCCTCCCTCCCTCTTCATCAGGTGGGCCCCAGCGTTCGGCACAGTGCTGGCACCCCTCCTTAGTACTGTGTTTGACCAAGAGGCCCAGAGGTCGGTACCCCCGCCAGGGCCGGAGGGGCCTCGATCTGGAGGTGAGGAGGGGGTGTGAGGAGGATGGCAGAGGGGAAGGGGATCTGGAATAGCACAATCAGGGGTCTCTACAGCGGTCCCCCCCTTCCAGCCGCCCCACCTATCCACCCCAGAGCCAGCCGCACTTACCGGCTTTGCAGTGCAGGACCAGGGCCAGGGAGAGGAGCAGCAGGATTCTCACCATGGCTGGGCCAGGAGAGGAATCGGGGGGCCCGGCCTCTGGGGGACTAGGGGAGGAGGAGGAAGAGGAGGAGGAGGTGCAGTGGGGGGGAGCACTGCTGTCGAGCTTTGAGAAGCAGGTGTGCGTCCTCCTCCCCAGGGCCGGGGGTGGGGAAAGGGCGGCCCATCCCCCAGCCTTATGCTTCCTGTCTGTTGGGGTTTTCTCCAGCAGAACGGGTTGCCGGCTCATCCCCCCCTCCTGCCTCTTCTCCTCAGGCCCACTCACCCTTCTGGAGAAAAGGTCCAGTCACCCAGGGCCATTCCCCAACTCCCCAGGCCCCGGGGAGCCCTGGTTTCCAAGCAGGGTCCCCCACTCTTCCCCCACCCCCTGTCCCTTCCTCTGCCCCCCTCCCCATCCTCCCCTGGATCCTCCGGGCCCCAGCCCACGTCCCTCCCCCCTACCCCGGCTACCGGGGCTCCCCGAGCCGCTCTGCTGGGAAGGTATCCCAGAGACTAGAGCTGCCGGGACTCCAGGGTTTCGGTTCCCCTTTGCCCGGTCCGTCCGGGCCTGGCTCGTGGGGTCCAACCTATAGCGGGAAGCAGATCTGGGGGGCGGAGGAGAGAAACGGGCAGCGGGAGAGGCATTCCCAGGCTGGAGGCTAGTCTTTTATAATAATAATAATAATAATAGCATTTATTAAGCACTTACTATGTGCAAAGCCCTGTTCTAAGCGCTGGGGAGGTTACAGGGTGATCAGGTTGTCCCACGTGGGGCTCACAGTCTTCACCCCCGTTTTACAGATGAGGTAACTGAGGCCCAGAGAAGTGAAGTGACTTGCTCCAAGTCACCCAGCTGACAAGTGGCAGAGTCGGGATTTGAACCCATGACCTCTGACTCCCAAGCCCGGGCTCTTTCCGCTGAGCCACGCTGCTTCTTCTGCTTTTTTTCTGCTATTTGCTAAGCGCTTACTGTGTGCCAGGCACTGCTCTAAGCACTGGGGTAATAATAATAATAATAGCGGCATTTATTATAAGTGATTGATGTAAGTGAAGTGACTTGCCCAAAGTCACCCAGCTGACAATTGGCGGAGCCGGGGTTTGAACCCGTGACCTCTGACTCCGAAGTCTGTGCTCTTTCCACGGAGCCACGCTGCTTCTCTAATAATAATGATGGCATTTAATAAGCGCTTACTATGTGCAAAGCACGGTTCTAAGCGCTGGGGAGGTTACAAGGTGATGAGTTTGTCCCACGTGGGGCTCACTATCTTCATCCCCTTTCTGCAGATGAGGGAACTGAGGCCCAGAGAAGTGAAGTGACTTGCCCAGGGTCACACAGCAGACAAGTGGCAGAGGTGGGATTAGAACCCAGATCCTTCTTACTCTCAGGCCCGGGCTTTCTCCACTAGGCCATGCTGCTTCTCCATAGTACTGTCCTCTCCCAAGCCTTAGCTCAGTGCTCTGTGCAAATTAAGCGCTCAATAAAGACGATCGATTGATTGGGGCCTATCCTGAAACTCTAAGCTCCTGATGGGCAGGGGACGGCCCGGGAGTCAGAAGGACCTGGGTTCTAATTCCAGCTCTGTCACTCGTCTGCTGTGTGACCTCGGGAAAGTCACATCACTTCTCTAGGCCTCAGTTTCCTCATCTGTATAATGGGGATTAAGACTGTGAGCCCCATCTGGGACTGTGCCTAACCTGTTTAGCTTGGCTGTACCCCAGAGCTTAGCATAGAGCCTGGCACGCAGTAAGCACTTAACAAATCCCATAAAAACAAAACAAAAAAAACCTGTCATATTACCCTCTCCCAAGCACTTAGTGCAGTGCTCTTGCACACAGTAAGTGCTCAGTAAATACCATGAATTGAAATCTGAGGAAGTTTTCAGCTTTAGCCAGGCTGGAGAGCAACGTGGTCTAGAGGGATGCAATTGAAAACCTGCTCCGTCCCACCATGGGCCAGACATAGTCCAATAACACCCGGGCTGCACTAACTAAGCAATCAATCAGTCAATTGACCAATCATTCAGTGATATTTATTGATTTCTTATTATTAGTATCAGTATTAGTATTCATTAAGCGCTTACTATGTTCCAAGCACTGTACTGAGTGCTGGGGTAGATACAAGCTAATCAGAATGGACACAGTCCCTGTTCCACATGGGGCTCACATTCTTAATCCCCATTTGACAGAGGAGGTAACATAGGCACAGAGAAATAAAGTGACTTGTCCAAGGTCACACAGCAGACAGGTGGTGGAGCTCATGACTTAGTGGACAGAAGGACCTGGGTTCTAATCACAGCTCTGCCACTTGTCTGCTGGGTGACCTTGTGCAAATCATTTCTCTTCTCTGGGCCCCAGTTCCCTCATCTGAATAATGGGGCCCCATGTGAGCCCCATGTGGGACAGGGACTGTGTCCAACCCGATTCGCTTGTATCCACCCCAGCAGTTAGTACAGTGCCTGGCACGTAGTAAGTGCTTAACGAATACCAAAGAAAGAAAAAAAAGTTCTCTGACTCCTTGGGCCGGGCTCTTTCCACTAGTCCATGCTGCTTCTATTTATTGAGCTCTTCCTGTGAGCAAAGCACTGTACTAAGCGCTTGGGAGAGTACAAGAGAATAGAATTAGTTGACACAATACTTGCTCTCTGGAGTTTATGGTCTAGAGCAGGAGAAAAACATCGAAATAGGTTACAGAGTAAGGGAATGGGGGAATATGAGAATACTGGACTGTAAGATTGTTGTGGGCAGGGAATGTGTCTGTTTATTGTTGTATTGTATTGTATTCTCCCAAGCGCTCAGTACAGTGCTCTGCACACAGTAAGCACTCAATAAATATGATTGAATGAATGAATAGGGTCATAAGTGCTGTGGGGCTGGGAGTGGGGTGAATATTGAAGTGTTTAGGGAAACAGACCCGAGTGTACGGTGTATTGTATTCATCAACTCTGTTACATTTTACTCTCCCAAGTGCTTAGTACAGTGCTCTGCACACAGTAAGTGCTCAATAAATACCACTGACTGACTGGTGATGCAGAAGGGAGGGCGGCGAGTAACGTGGGGAAATGAGAGGTCAGTCAGGGAAGGCTTCTTGAAGATGTGGTTTTAGTGGGGGTTGGAAGAAGGGAGAGCAGTGGTCTGTCAGATATGAAGGAGGAAGGAGGAAGACGGGGGAACGGAGCTGGTGTGAGGGAGATGGGTTTGTGGGACAGTGAGTAGGTTGGCTGGGATGTGGTAAGAGAGAGGCGAGGGGAGGTAGGAGGAAGATTGCTGATTGAGTAGTTGAAGCCGATGGCGAGGAGGATTTGCTTGTCGCGGGGGCGGACGGTCAACCACTAGAGGTTCTTGAGAAGTGGGGAGGCGTGGACTGAGCTTTTTTTTTTTTTAGAAAAATGATACGGGCAGCAGTTTGAAGCTTGGACTGCAGTGGGGATAGACAGGAGGCAGGGAGGTCAGCGAGGGGGCTGATGCAGTCATCAAGGTGGGAGAGGATGGGTGCTTAGATTAACGTGGCAGCAGTTTGGATGGAGAGGAAAGGGCGGATTTTAGAGATGTTGTGAAGGTGGGACCGACAGGATTCGGTGGCAGGCCGAATATGAGGGTTGACTGAGAGAGGTGAGTCAAGGATGATGCCAAGATTTAGGTTTGAGAGACAGGGAGGATGGTGGTGTTGTCTACAGTGATGGTAAAGACGGTGGGAAGGCAAGGTTGGCAGGGGGGAAGGTGAGGAGTTCTAGTACAGACAATTTTAGTTTGAGGTGTCACCGGGACATCCAAGTAGAGATGTCCTGGTGGCAGGAGGAAATGCCTACCTCTGGCCAGGAATACCCTCCCTCCTCAGATCTGCCAAACTAGCACACTTCCCCCCTTCAAAGCCCTACTGAAAGCTCACCTCCTCCGGGAGGCCTTCCCAGACTAAACCCCCCCCTTTTCCTCTGCTCCTCCCCTCCCCATCACCCCGACTCCCTCCCTCTGCTCTACCCCCCTCCCTGCCCCACAGCACTTGTGTATATATGTACATGTTTATAATTGTAATTCTATTTATTTTATTAATGATGTGTATAGATCTATAATTCTATTTATTTATAATGATGCTACTGATGTCTGTTTACTTGTTTTGATGCCTGTCTTCCCCCTCCTCCCCCTTCTAGACTGTGAGCTTGTTGCGGGCAGGTATCGTTTCTGTTGCTGAATTGTACTTCCCAAACACTTAGTACAGAGCTCTGTACACGGTAAGCGCTCAATAAATATGATCGAATTGAACGAATGAGTGAATGAAATGTGAGACTGCAGAGAGGGAGAGAGGTCAGGGCTGGAGATGGAAATCTGGGAATCATCTGCATAGAGGTGGTCGCTGAAGCCGTGGGGGGGGAATGCGTTCTCCCAGGGCGTGGGTGTGACATCACTGGGAGGCGGAGTTAGCGGAGGGAAGGAAAAAGGGAGGATAAGGTCATTCCAGCCTTTGACCCCCACGTTGGAAAGAGCAGAAGGTCCCGTTGACCCCATGGGACCACCATCTCTGCACACAGTAAGCGCTCAATAAATACAATTGAACGAATGAACCAGACAAATGCCCAAGGGCTTTCTGAAATTGTACAATCCTCGTGAGTTGATGAATTGAGCTCCAAACCACTCTGGAAACACGCTACTACTACCACTATTACTGCTACTGCTATTGCTACAACAACTACTACTACCACCACGAATAATAATAATAATTATGGTACTTGTTAAGCGCTTACTATATGCCAAGTACTGTTCTAAGCACTTTGGTAGATACAAGTTAATCAGGTTGGACACGGTCCCTGTCCTGCATGGGGCTTGCAGTCTTAATCCCCGTTTTGCAGGTGAGGTTAATTGAGCCCAAGAGAAGTGAAATGACTTGCCCGAGGTCACCCAGCAGACAGCTGGCAGAGCTGGGATTAGAACCCATGATTTTCTGACTTTCAGGCCCGGGCTCTGTCCATTAAAACCATGCTGCTTTGTTTTGATGTGTATGTATCCATAATTCTATTTATTTATATCGTTGCTATTGATGCCTGTATAATTGTTTCTGATGTCTGTCTCCCCCCTTCTAGACTGTGAGCCCGTTGTGGGCAGGGATTGTCTCTCTTTGTTGCTGAACTGTACTTTCCAAGTGCTTAGTACAGTGCTCTGCACACAGTAAGCACTCAATAAATACAAATGAATGAACGAACACTGCTGCTACAGAGATGCAGCGTGGCTCAGTGGAAAGAGCACGGGCTTTGGAGTCAGAGGTCATAGGTTCAAATCCCAACTCCAACAATTGTCAGCTGTGTGGCTTTGGGCAAGTCACTTCACTTCTCAGTGCCTCAATTCCCTCATCTGTAAAATGGGGATAAAGACTGTGAGTCCTACATGGGACAACCTGATCACCTTGTAGCTACTCCAGTGCTTAGAACAGTGCTTTGCACATAGTAAGCGCTTAACAAATACCATCATTATTATTTTTATTACTACTTCTACTACTACTACTACTACCAACCAATTACTCAGTCATATTTATTGAGCACTTACTGTGTTCAGAGCACTGTACTAAGCATTTGGGAGAGGACACTATATTTTATATTACTACTACTACCATTACTATTATTCCTTTCACCACCATTACTACTACTATTACTACTGCTACAGCTACTGCTATTACAAGCTAGAGGAGCAGCATGGCCTGGTGGATAGAGCACGGGCCTGGGAGTTAGAAAGTCATGGGTTCTAATCACAGCTCTGCCCCTTGTGTGACCTTGGACAAGTCACTTCACTTCTCTGAGCCTCAGTTACCTCATCTGTAAATTGGGAATTGAGACTGTGAGCCCCATGTGGGACAGGGACTGTGTTCAAACTGATTTGCTTGTATCCACCCCAGCACTTAGTACAGTGGTCTGGAACCTAGTGAGTGCTTAACAAATACCATTAGTAGTAGTAGTAGTAGTAGTAGTAGTAGTAGTAGTAGTACTGATATTCCTTCTATTGCTGCTTTTAGTACTACTACTAACTCTATTACTACCATGGGCCGAACACTGTACTATGCACCATAAAGGTGAAAATTAGATACCCAAGGGATTCCCAGGCTAAGGTAGGAGAAGGGATTGGTGACAGAAGCATTAAGGATAATAATAAAAATGACGTTTGTTAAAGCCCTTTTATATGGTATTTATTAAATACCATACTCTGCACCAGGCACCGTTCTAAGAGCTGGGGTAGATACAAAATAATCAAGTTGGACACAGTGCATGTCCCCATTTTACAGATGAGGTAACTGAGGCACAGAGAAGTGAAGTGACTTGCACAAAGTCACACAGCAGACAAGGGACAGAGCAGGATTAGAACCCAGGTCCTTCTGACTCCCAAGCCTTTGCTCTATCCACTAGGCCTCAGTGCTTCCGGGTTGGTTCTCTCTGCCCGGTGTCTCCACGGAGAGACCCGGATTCCTGTCAAGCGGAGTCGGGATGTCCGTCCCCGCCTCTCCCCCCAGGATCCAGATCTTACCTGGAATAAACCCGGCCCTGGCGGGGGGCTTTTGCAACCTCCAGAACCCCCCAGCATCTTCTTGGGGACAGGGCCTTGGAGGGGGCGGGGTGGAGGAGGGGACCTCCAACCCCATTTCCCAGACGAGTCAGTCACTACTCCCAGAGGGGAAGTGACTGGCCATGGCCCCAGAGTGCTTTGAGGTGCCGGGAGAGGAGGGGGAATTCCTCTCTTCTGATACCCAGAGGTCCCAAATGAATCCAAGTCATCCCCCTCCCACCCAACATCCCACCTGACAGCAACATGTGACCCTGCCTTTCCTCCCCCCACCCCGATTCTCTCGGCCCCTGGGGGAGCCCGGTCTCCCCTGTCCTGGTGAGGTGGTAGTTATTTGGATCATATAGACCAAGAAAAAGCCCCCGGGACGCCGGGAGGGCCAGGGGCTGGGCTGAAAGACCAGGCCACCCGCTTCGACTGCAGCCTGGGGAAAGCACAGGGGAAACACAAGCTGAAGTCAGTGCCACGATAATCAACCCGGAAGGGTTTTGCGCTTCAAATCCTCAGGCTCTTCCGGCCTGCCAATCACCCAGACTCCCCCTCAACCCTCCAGGGTGACCCTACAATTGCTGAGGCGGCAGACAGTCCTTCAGGACCTCCCCAAACTCCATGCTCCACCACTTTAAGAATAAAAACGTGGTTTTTGTTAAGCGCTTCCTGTGTGCCTAGCACTGTACTAAACACTAGGGTAGGGACGAAGATAATCCGTTGGACACAGCCCACGTCCCTCACGGTCTAAGTACGATGGGGGGAGGGTTTAATCCCCATTTTGCAGATGAGGAAACTGAACCACAGAGGAAGTGATGTGACTTGCCCAAAGCCTCACAGCAGGCAGGTGGCAGAGCTGGGATGAGAACCCAGGCCCTCTGAATCCCAGGACATAGTTGCTGCTCAAAACAACACTTCTCATCTGCCCACCTTATCCTTAATAATAATGGCATTTGTTAAGCGCTTACTATGTGCAAAGCACTGTTCTAAGCGCTGGGGGGGGGGATACAGGGTGATCAAGTTGTCCCACATGGGGCTCACAGTCTTAATCTCCATTTTACAGATGGAGTAACTGAGGCTCAGAGAAGTTAAGTGACTTTCCCCAGGTCACACAGCAGACATGTGGCAGAGTAGGGATTCAAACCCATGACCTCTGACTCCAAAGCCCGTGCTCTTTCCACTGAGCCACGATCCTTGCCCTTCTCCTGTCTTTCCCATCACTGTAGGCAATACCACTATTCCCTCCCCACCCCCGGTCTCACAAGCCCCAAAACTTGTCCTTATCCTTGACTCATCTCTCTCATTCCTCCCACATATTCAATCTGTCACCACATCCTGTCGGCTCAACCTCCACAACATCACTAAAATCCGCCTTTTTCCGCTCCATCCAAACTGCTACGATGTTCATCCAAGCACTCGTCCTATCCCGCCTTGATAACTGTACCAGTGTCCTCGCTGACCTCCCTGCCTCCCATCTCTCCCCACTCCAGTCCAGTCTTCACTCCATTGCCTGGATCGTTTCTCTACAAAAACGTTCAGTCCATGTTTCCCCACTCCTCAAGAACCTCCAGGGGTAGCCCATCCACCTCCGCATCACACAGAAACTCCTCCCTGTCGGCTTTAAAGCACTCAATCGCCTCACCCCCTCCTACCTTGCCTCGCTGCTCTCCTACTCCAACCCAGCCTGCACACTCCGCTCCTCTGATACCAACCTTCTCACCGTACCATGATTGCGTCTACCTCGCCCACGTCCTGCCTTCGGCCCGAAGCTGAGAAGTGGCCCGGACTAATGAGTGGAAAGAACCCGGGTTTAGGAGACAGAAGACCTGGTTTCTAATCCCCAGCTCTGCCGCTTACCTGCTGTGTGATCTTGGGCAAGTCACTTTGCTTTTCTGTGCCACAGTTCCTTCATCTGCAAAATGGGGATTTACTACCCATTCTCCCTCCTACTTCGACTTCGAGCTCCATGGGCGACCCGATTATCTTCTCTCTGCCCCAGTGTTTAGCGTAGTGTTTGACACATAGTAAGTGCCTAACAAAAACCACAATTATCATTAATACTGTAACTCTGCTTCAGGCCCTGGAGCACATCAAGGTGATTAGGGGATGGGGGGCGGGGGCGGTTCCCCAGAGCTGCAGGAAGCAGAAAAAAAATCTTTGGAGTGGATACATCCACTGGGGGTAGGGTGGACATGAAAGTGGGAGCTTTACTATTAGACTTTAAGCTCCTGGAGGGCTGGGATCATGTCTACTACGTGTGGCTCAGTGAAGCAGAGCAGAGAAGTAGCATGGCTCAGTGGCAAGAGCATGGGCTCTGGAGCAGAGGTCATGGGTTCAAATCCCAGCTCCGCCAATTGTCAGCTGTGTGACTTTGGGCAAGACACTAAGCTTCTTTGTGCCTCAATTACCTTATATGCAAAATGGGGACTAAGACTGTGAGCCCCCTGTGCGACAACCTCATCACCTTGTAACCTGACCAGTGCTTTGCACATAGTAAGTGCTTAATAAATGCCATCATTACTCCGCTTAGTACAATGCCTAGCACATAGTAAGTGCTTAAACAAGTACCAGAATTATTATTATTACTAATATGATCGTGTACTCGCAAGTGCTTAGTACAGTACACACAGTAGGTGCTCAGCAGATACAATCGGGAGGCATAATGGCCTAATGGAAAGAGCCCAGGCTTGGGAGTCAGAGCACCTGGGTTCTAATCCCAGCTGTCACTTGCCCCCTGGGTGACCCTGGTCAAGAGATTTCACTTCTCTGAACCTCAATTTCCTCAGCTGCAAAATGGAGATTCTCTACTTTGGACTGCGAGCCCCATGTGGGACAGGGACTGTGTCCATCCCGATTTGCTCATATCCACCACAGCGCTTAGTACAGTGCCTGGCACACACAGCGCAAACAAATACCGCAATTATTATGCCAGCGAGGTAAACTTATCCCTCACCACCAACTCTGATATGACAGGAAGACTGGTTCCACCAGGCGAGGCCTAGAAGAAAGGGTTGTTTCCCAGTCACCGATGAGCTGAGGGGAGGGTACCAGCTTCCGTTCACCAGAGGTTATTATTACCATTATTATATTTGCTAGGCATTTACTAGATGTAGATACCGGCTAATCGGGTCAGATACAGTCCCCCTTCCCCTTGGGGTTTGCAGTAGACGTAAGCTGTTGTCACAAGGCATCACAACTTCCTGGACAATGAGCGTGAAGACATCGTGATGTGCCCAAGCCAGTACCCTTGACCAGGGGTTTCCTTTTGGGGATTGTCAAAGCCAGGCTGGGAACTTCCCCCCCGCCCAACACACATCCTTCCCTACACACAGTAAGTGCTCAATAAATACGATTGATTGATTGATGTATATATGTTTGTACATATTTATTACTCTATTTATTTTACTTGTACATATCTATTCTATTTATTTTATTTTGTTAGTATGTTTGGTTTTGTTCTCTGTCTCCCCTTTTAGACTGTGAGCCCACTGTTGGGTAGGGACTTCTCTATATGTTGCCAACTTGTACTTCCCAAGCGCTTAGTACAGTGCTCTGCACACAGTAAGCGCTCAATAAATACGATTGATTGATTGATTGATTCCATGCCCCCCTGGGCCCAGCTCGGGCCCCACCCAAAGAATCGGCGGTCCAGAGATTGCTCTTCTGAGGGAAATGCTGATGGGAATGGAGAAATTTTTGGATGAGAGGGAGGGATTTTTTAAGGGGATCTTTTGTTTCTGGCAAAGATAGCATCCAGAATAGTAATGACAACAATAAGGTATTGTTCATGCACTTACTATGTGCTAAGCACTGGAGGAGATTCAGGATAATCAGGAAAGACGCAGGTCCTGTCTCCCTCGGGGTTCGCCACCTAAAAGGGACGGAGAACAGAGATCGAATCCCTGTTTTTCAGATAATAATAATAATAATGGCATTTGTTAAGCACTTACTATGTGCAAAGCAGTGTTCTAAGAGCTGGGGAGGATACAAGGTGATCAGGTTGTCCCACGTGGGGCTCACAATCTTAATCCCCATTTTACAGATGAGGTAACTGAGGCCCAGAGAAGTTAAGTGACTTGCCCAAGGTCACACAGCTGACAATTGGCAGAATGGGGATTTGAACGCATGACCTTTGACACCCAAGCCCATGTTCTTTCCACAGAGCCATGGAGGAAACCGAGGCACAGAAAAGTTAAGCATGACCTTGGGCAGCGTGGTGTAGTGGATAGAGCAACAGCCTGGGAGTCAGAGGTTCGAGGGTTTGGATCCTGGCTCTGCCACTTGTCTGCCATGTGACCTTGGGCAAGTCACTTCACTTCTCTGGGCCTCAGTTACTTCAGCTGTAAAATGGGGATTAAGATTGTGAGCCCAATGTGGAACAGAGGCTGTCTCCAACCATTTCAGGATGTATCTACCCCAGCGCTCAGAACAGTGCTTGACACATAGTAATCGCTTAACCAATATTATTATTACTATTATTCTCTGTGCCTTGGTTCCCTCACCGGCAAAATGGGGATTCAATGCCTGTCCTCCCTCCTACTTAGGATGCGAGCCCCATGTGGGACCTGATTATCTTGTATCAAGCTTGGCACATAGTAAGCGCTTAACAAATACCACAGTTATTCAGTTAGTGGCCCAAGGTCACACAGCAGGCAAGTGGCAGATCCTGGATTCGAATCTAGATCCTCTGCCTCCCAATCCTGTACTCTCTCCACTATTCCAGGCTGCTTTTTCTATAGTGTGGTCAGAGTTTGAATCAAGTAAACTACAGCCTTCCAATCAATCGATCAATCAATGGCATTTATTGAGTGCCTACTGTGTGCAGAGCATTGTGCTAAGCTCTTGGAAGAGAACAGTAAAGTGGACATGATCCCTCATATATGAGTTAGTACTCAAATAACCCTTGTATATAATAATAATAATAATAATAATAATAATGATGCCATTAGTTAAGCACTTACTCTGTGCCAAGCACTGTTCAAAGCACTGGGGTAGATACAAATTAACCAGGTTGTCCCACATGGGGCTTACAGTCTTAATCCCCATTTTACAGATGAGGTAACTGAGGCAGAGAGAAGTTAAGTGGCTTGCCCAAGGTCACACAGCAGACAAGTGGTGGAGCTAGGATTAGAACTCACGTTCTCTGACTCCCAAGCCCACACTTTCCACTAAGCCATATGAGTTAGTACTCAAATAATAGTGATGGAAGATATTTTGAAGGCGTTGAAGGAGGGATTAAAACCAAGTCAGTTTAGCATTGATAATGACAGCTCCGTCGAAAACAAGGGGACTTTTTGCTGAGTACGAGGTGAAAGAGAACAGGTTCTATCGTCAAACGTGTACATTTGGTTCACAAAAACATCAAATGGATGCATATCCATATTCCCTGGTGTTATGGTATTGCTGGATATCAATACATTTATTTATATGATTCTGCTGTCCTATCCGCCGAGCTAGCTCTCTTCCTCCCTTCAAAACCCTACTGAGAGCTCACCTCCTCCAGGAGGCCTTCCCAGGTTGAGCCCCCTTCTTCCTCTTAGTCCCCATCCCCCCCCACCCTACCTCCTTCCCCTCCCCACAGCACTTGTATATGTTTGTACAGATTTATTACTCAATTTATTTTACTTGTACATATTTACTATTCTATTTATTTCGTTAATGATGTGCATATAGCTATAGTTCTATTTGTTCTGACGATTTTGACAACTATCTACATGTTTTGTTTTGTTGTCTGTCTCCCCCTTCTAGACTGCGAGCCCATTGTTGGGTAGGGACCGTCTCTATATGTTGCCAACTTGTACTCTCAAGCGCTTAGTACAGTGCTCTGCACACAGTAAGTGCTCAATAAATACGATTGAATGAGTGAATGAATTTCGATGGAAAGAGCCTAGATCTGGGGATCGTGAGTACTGGGTTTGAGTCCCGGATCCGGCCATCTTGAGGGTCTGCTGGGGCTGTGCCCCCCGCGAAGGGGGCTTCTGAAGGAAGGACCACTGGTGGAGGGATCCTGCGGGGTGGACAGGCCTAGAGAGAGTCTGGGAAAATAGCCGGTTATTGCAATGCAGTCACCTCGGCTGGTTGTACATATTTATTACTCTATTTATTTATTTATTTATTTTACTTGTACATATCTATCCTATTTATTTTATTTTGTTAGTATGTTTGGTTTTGTTCTCTGTCTCCCCCTTTTAGACTGTGAGCCCACTGTTGGGTAGGGACTGTCTCTATATGTTGCCAATTTGTACTTCCCAAGCGCTTACTACAGTGCTCTGCACCTAGTAAGCGCTCAACAAATACGATTGATGATGATGATGATGATGACCACGGGCTCTTGGCTTCCAGTGACCCCAAAACCCTCCTAGACCCCCGATCCGAGCTCCTGGGGATGAGTATTCTAGAAGCACAGCTCTTTCTGTCAGTGGCTAAGAGACAGCGGAACATGGCCCTGGGCTCTGGGCAGTCCATTCCAGGCCTATTTCCAAACTAGGGCCTTCCGGAGACCGTAAGCTCCCTGTGGGCAGTGAATGTGTCTGTTTATTGTTCTATCATCCTCTCCCAAGCGCTTAGTACGGTGCTTTGCACATAGTAAGTGCTCGATAAACAATAATAATAATTACGGTATTTGTTAAGCACTTACTATGTGCCAGGCGCTGTTCTAAGCGCTGGGGTAGAAATGAGATAATCAGGTTGGACAATCCCTGTTCCGCATAGGGCTCACAGTCTTAATCCCCATTTTCCAGGTGAGGGAACTGAGGGCCGGAGAAGTGAAGTGACTTGACCAAGGTGACACAGCAGACACGTGGCAGAGCCGGGATTAGAACCCATCAATCAATCAATCAATCAATCAATCATATTTATTGAGCGCTTACTTTGTGCAGAGCACTGTACTAAGCGCTTGGGAAGTACAAGTTGGCAACATATAGAGACAGTCATGACTTTCTGATTCTCAGGCCCATGCTCTAGCCACAAGGCCATGCTGTAAGAATGGATAGATGGACGGATGGATGGATGAGTGAAAGAATGAGCCAAGGGAATGTTGTAATTTTCTGGGCTGTTTTGACTTTTGGGGGCAACTGCTTTTCACGAAGGGGATGTCAAGGTGGACAAGTGAGCCAGGGGCTTGCCCATCCTCGGCCAGTCACAGCCAAATCAAGGCGAGCAGACCACAGGCCCTCCTTCTCCAGCTCCTCCACCTACTACAGTGTCCCAGTTCCCCTCAGCTTCACAGCCCTCCTGAAGACCTGCCTCCTCTAGGAAGCCTTCCCCGATTAAGATGTCCCGTCATCCTGGAGGAACCCGGGATCAGAACCTGGCTTCCCCACCTGTCAGTCAGGAGATTTGGGTTCTAACGTGAACCCCGTGCCTGCTGTGTGACCTTGGACAATCACCTTGACTTCTCTGGACCTCAGTTTCCTCATCTACAAAATGGGGACTCAAAACCTGTTCTCCCTCTGATTTAGACTATGTGCCTCATGTGAGGTAGGGACCGCGTCCGACCTGATTAAATTGTACCTAAGACCTCGGTGTTTCTGTGGTGATTGGCACATTTTAAGCAAAAAGAATAATCAAAATCCCAACAACAATAATAAAAATCATAACAATAACCACAATCATGATATTTGGTAAGTTTTTATCGATGTTATTATTATTTTGATTGCTGCACTAAAAATTGTCTACCTAAAATTGACGTTATCAATTATTTATTTCAATTAATAAATAGACATAAGCAGCATGGCTCAGTGGAAAGAGCCTGGGCTTTGGAGTCAGAGGTCATTGGTTCAAATCCCGGCTCCACCACTTGTCAGCTGTGTGACTTTGGGCATGTCACTTCACTTCTCTGGGCCTCAGTTCCCTCATCTGTAAAATGGGGATTAAGACTGTGAGCCCCCCGTGGGACAACCTGATCACTTCGTAAACTCCCCAGCGCTTAGAACAGTGCTTTGCACATGGTAAGCACTTAATACATGCCATTATTATTATTATTATTAGTGTCTGTCTCTCCCTCTAATAATAATGATGGTATTTTTTAAGTGTTTACTATGTGCCAAGCGCTGTTCTAAGCACTGGGGTAGATACAAGGTACTCAGGTTGTCCCACATAGGACCCACAGTATTAATCCCCATTTTACAGATGAGGGAACTGAGGCACAGAGAAGTTAAGTGGCTTGCCCAAGGTCACACAGCAGACAAATATTACTCATTCATTCATTCAATCGTATTTATTGAGCGCTTACTGTGTGCAGAGCACTGTACTAAGCGCTTGGGAAGTACAAGTTGGCAACATATAGAGACGGTCCCTGCCTAACAACGGGCTCACAGTCTAGAAGGGGGAGACAGAAAACAAAACAAAACAGGTGGACAGGTGTCAAGTCATCAGAATAAATAGAAGTAAAGCTAGATGCACATATTAGAACACATCCTCGGACTCCCAAGCCCGGGCTCTTTCCACCAAGCCACGCGGCTTCTCTAGACTGCAAGCTCATTGTGGGCAGGGAATGTGTCTGTCAACCCTGTTGTATTGTACTCTCCTGAGCGTTTAGTACAGTGCTCTGCACACCGTAAGCGCTCAGTAAGTGCCACTGATGAGGATTGCTGTCTTCCCCGGCCAAACGGAAGGCCCGCAACCTTGGTGTCACCCTCGACTCCGCTCTCTCGTTCACCCCTCACATCCAAGCCGTCACCAAAACCTGTCGGTCTCAGCTCCACAACATTGCCAAATCCACCCTTTCCTCTCCATCCAAACCGCTACCCTGCTCATTCAAGCTCTCATCCTATCCCGTCTGGACTACTGCATCAGCCTTCTCTCTGATCTCCCATCCTCGTGTCTCTCCCCACTTCAATCCATACTTCATGCTGCTGCCCGGATTGTCTTTGTCCAGAAACGCTCTGGGCATGTTACTCCCCTCCTCAAAAATCTCCAGTGGCTACCAATCAATCTGCGCATCAGGCAGAAACTCCTCACCCTGGGCTTCAAGGCTGTCCATCCATCCCCTCGCCCCCTCCTACCTCACCTCCCTTCTCTCCTTCTACAGCCCAGCCCACACCCTCCGCTCCTCCACCGCTAATCTCCTCACCGTACCTCGTTCTCGCCTGTCCCGCCATCGACCCCCGGCCCACGTCCTCCCCCGGGCCTAGAATGCCCTTCCTCTGCCCATCCGCCAAGCTAGCTCTCTTCCTCCCTTCAAGGCCCTACTGAGAGCTCACCTCCTCCAGGAGGCCTTCCCAGACTGAGCCCCTTCCTTCCTCTCCCCCTCGTCCTCCTCTCCATCCCCCCCGTCTTACCTCCTTCCCTTCCCCACAGCACCTGTATATATGTATATATGTTTGTACATATTTATTACTCTATTTTACTTGTACATATCTATTCTATTTATTTTATTTTGTTAGTTTGGTTTTGTTCTCTGTCTCCCCCTTTTAGACTGTGAGCCCACAGTCAGTTGGGTAGGGACTGTCTCTATATGTTGCCAACTTGTACTTCCCAAGCGCTTAGTACAGTGCTCTGCACACAGTAAGCGCTCAATGAATACGATTGATGATTGATTGATTGATTGATTGATTCCCACAGCAGGACTGCCCCCTCTGCTGGCCATAGGCTGGATCAGCAAGGCGCACGGCCGCCCCCACCATCCCCGCCCGAATGGAGGGAGAGAGAGATGGATGGATGGATGGATGGATGGATGGGGTCGGCCTCAGTTTACCACCAGAGCCCAGCCACCCAACCAGAACCGGCCTGCCTTTGGTCTTCATTCATTCATTCATTCAATCGTATTTATTGAGCGCTCACCGTATGCAGAACACTGTCCTGAGTGCTTACTATTTGTTAAGCACGTACTAGGTGCCAAGCACTGTTCTAAGCGCTGGGGTAGATGCAAGGTAATCAGGTTGGACACAGTCCCTGTCCCACATGGGGCTCACAGTCTTCATCCCCATTTTACAGATGAGGGGACTGAGGTACAGAGAATTGAAGTGACTTCCCCAAGGTCACACAGCAGACGAGGGGCGGACCTGGATTAGAATCCACATCCCCTGACTCTCAAACCCATGCTGCTTCTGGTCCTGGGGTGCGGGGGTGGGGGGATGTCGCCAGGTCTTGGGGCGGCGAAGGGGTGGGGACAGAACAGGATCACAGTGCTTGGCACATAGTAATGGATAAAGGAGGAAGAAAGGGAGGGATGAGAGAGGGAGGGAGGGAGGAATGGAGAGGTGGATGGGAGGGAGTGAGGGAGGGATGGAGAGGTGGATGGAGGGAGGAAGGGATGGATGAAGGAGGGAGGGAGGGGTGGATGGATGAACGGATGAGGGAGGGAGGAGGGAAGGTGGCTGAATTATTAATCACACGCACACACACACACCTACACACTCTCCAAGTCACCTCTGTTCCATGGAGATTTGTGACTTTCCACTTCACCTAATGCCCAAACAGCCTCTTCAGCACCAAACTCACTTTTTCCTCTCTATTCACTTTCAGTTTAGTGACAACCTCCCCCAACCCCCAAACCCCACCCCCTGCCCCCTGAGCTAGACATTCATTCATTCAACCTAATCATTCGAGTGCTTACTGTGTGCAAAGCACTGTGCTAAGCTCATTAATCAATCGAGATTTCAACTGGATCCCCCGAGATGAAAAATTATGGGGTGACACTGGAATCAGCATGTATCTGTGGGTCCCTGACAGGTGAGGGGTGTCTTCTCCTGTAGATTGGAAGCTCTTTTTAAAAAAAATAGTGTTAAACACTCAGTATGTGTCAGGCACTGTACTAAGCGCTGGGGCAGATCCGAGCTAATCAGGTTGGACACGGTCCCTGTCCCACATGGGGCTTGCAGTATTAATCCCCATTTTGCAGATGAGGGAACTGAGGCCCAGGGAAGTGAAGCGACTTGCCCACGGTCACACAGCAAGCAAATGGTGGAGACAGGATTAGAACCCAGGACCTCTGACTCTGACCTTCCACTAGGCCGCACTGCTTGCCCTTAATCCAGCCCTGACCCCCAGAGGATCTTCCTGCACCCTCTGTTCGCTCTCTCTTGAAGACCCCACATAAGTGCCACCACCCCAACACACCCCGCCTCCGCCAACCTGGACACTAGCATGAAATCATCATCATCATCAATCGTATTTATTGAGCGCTTACTATGTGCAGAGCACTGTACTAAGCGCTTGGGAAGTACAAATTGGCAACATCTAGAGACAGTCCCTACCCAACAGTGGGCTCACAGTCTAAAAGGGGGAGACAGAGAACAAAACCAAACATACTAACAAAATAAAATAAATAGAATAGCTATGTACAAGTAAAATAAATAAATAAATAGAGTAATAAATATGTACAAACATATATACATATATACAAATATTTGTCCAATTGGAACATTTCCATTTCTCCCCACCCCCAGTTCTCTATAGACAACTGAGAAGCAGCATGGCCTAGTGGAGAGAGCCCAGGCCTGAGAGTCAGACGACCTTGGTTCTAATTCTGGCTCCGCCACTTGTCTGCTGTGTGACCATGGGCAAGGCGCTTCACTTCTCTGGGCCTCAGTTCCCTCATCTACCAAACGGATATTCAATACCTGTTCTCCATCCTACATAGAGCATAATGATCTTGTAACTACCCCAGCCACTTAGAACAGTGCCTGGCTTAACAAATGTCACAGTTATTATCATTATTATTATTATTATTGTTATTATTATTATTATCCCCGAGGCCTATTTGCGTAGTTTTCCAGAACCTAGAAGGTTTCCTGGGTTTGGGGGAATATGGGAGTTCCACGCTAAACAGACTGGAAGCCCTATGAGAGTAGGGACTCTACTGACCCTATTGTGCTCTCCTAAGCCCTTAGTACAATGCCTGGTGCATAGTAAGTGCTTAACAAATACGATTTTTTAAAAAAGTGCTTATTCTGGGCCGAGCGCTTTGCTAATCATTAAACTCTTCCCCTGTCTCTGTCCCACTGAGAGCTCACAGCTTAAGAGAGAAGGGAGAGAGAAGGAATCTTATCCCCATTTTACAGATCAATCAATCGTATTTATTGAGCGCTTACCGGGTGCAGAGCACTGTACTAAGCACTTGGGAAGTGCAAGTTGGCAACATATAGAGACAGTCCCTACCCAACAGTGGGCTCACAGTCTAAAAGATGAGGAAACAGAAGCCCAGAGAGGTTAAGTGCCTTGCCCGAGGTCACACAGCAGCAGGTTACGGGCCGAGCCAGGACTAGAAACCAGGTCTTCTGCCTCTCCGCACCGAGGTTCTTTCCACTAGGCTATGCTGCCCTGTCACTCCAACCACCGCTTCATCAATCAATCCACAGAGCCAGTGACCCCGATCGCTTATTTTTATGCAGCGATACCTCAGGGCTTGAGTAAATATTGATAAAGTCTTTCCGTTCGGTTGCCCACACACTCTCATAACTCCGTGACTTGTGGTTACCGGTCGTATTTTTCCGCCAGCCTCCGTGAATGATTTGTGTGGCACTGCCTTGCTTCCATTAGATTGCTCGCATGCTGAGTAAATGATTCAAATCCACTTGCGCGGTCGGTCGAGATGATTTAAAAAATGCGTTTCCGTCTTTAAGGGGGTCGGAGTGGGAGGGATGGAGAGTCCTCTAGACTGGGAACTTGTGAGCAGGAATGTGTCTGCTGATATATTGCACTCTCCCAAGCCCTTAGTACAGTGCCTTACACAGAGTAAGCGCTCAATAAATACGATTCAATGAAGCATGATCAATCACTGTGGGCCTGCTGGGTGCGGAGCAGGATATTAATCACCAATCACTAGTATAGGTTGTGTGCCTACTGTGTGCAGAGCACTGTACTAATCAGTTAATCATTAGTATTTATTGTGTGCCTACTGTGTGCAGAGCAGTGTATTAATCAATCCTTGGTATTTATTGCGTCCCTACTTTGGTCAGAGCAGTGTATTAATCAATCAATCTCTGGTATTTACTGCATGCCTACTGTGTGCAGAGCTGTGTATTAATCAATTCTGGTGTTCATTCATTCAATTGTATTTATTGAGAACTTACTGTGTGCAGAGCACTGTAGTAAGAGCTCGGGAGAGTACAATGTGACAAGAAACAGACACATTCCCTGTCCACAATGAATTTACGGTCTAGGTTGGGGGAGACGGATAGTAATATAAAAAAATTACAGATATGGACGTAAGTGCTGTGGGGCTGGGAGTGGGGGATATAATAATAATGGCATTTATTAAGCGCTTACTATGTGCAAAGCACTGTTCTAAGCGCTGGGGAGGTTACAAGCGCTTAGTACAGTGCTCTGCACATAGTAAGCGCTCAATAAATACAATTGATGACAAGGTGATCAGGTTGTCCCACATGGGGCTCACAGTCTTCATCCTTATTTTACAGATGAGGTAACTGAGGCCCAGAGAAGTTAAGTGACTTGCCCAAAGTCACACAGCTGACAAGTGGTAGAGCTGGGATTTGAACCCATGACCTCTGATGCCAAAGCCCGTGCTCTTTCCACTGAGCCACGCTGCTTCTGGGGAGTAAGTTAGGGTGACACAGAAGGAAGTGGGAGAAGAGGACAGGTTGGGGGGGGCTTAATCTGGAAAGACCTCTTGGAGATGTGCATTCAATAAAGTTTTGAAACTGGGGGGAGTAATTGTCAAATTTGAGGAGGGAGGGCATTCCAGGCAGGAGGCAGGACCTGGGCCAGGGGTTGGTGGCTAGATAGATCAATCAATCAATCAATCGTATTTATTGAGGGCTTACTGTGTGCAGAGCACTGTACTAAGCGCTTGGGAAGTACAAGTTGGCAACATATAGAGACAGTCCCTACCCAACAGTGGGCTCACAGTCTAAAAGATGAGTCTAAAAGATAGATGAGACATGAGAATCAGTGTGGCTCAGTGAAAGAGCACAGGCTTGGGAATCAGAGGTCGTGGTTTCTAATCCCAGCTCTACCACTTATCAGCTGTGTGACTTTGGGGCAAGTCACTTCACTTCTCTGTGCCTCACTTCCCTCATCTGTAAAATGGGGACTAAGACTGTGAGGCCCCACGTGGGACAACCTGATTACCTTGTGTCTACCCCAGCACTTAGAACAGTGCTTGGCACATAGTAAGCACTTAACAAATACCGTTATTATTATTATTATGGAGGCCCAGTGGGAAGGTTAGCACCAAAGGGGCAACATGGGCAGGTTGGGTTGGAGCAGGAGAGTAGCGAGTTGAGGTAGGAGGGGGCAAGGGGATGGACTGCTTTAAAGCCAATGGTGAGGAGTTTTTGTTTGATATGGAGGTGGATGAGTAACAACTGGAGTTTTTGGAGGTATTGAAGGCCCAATTCCCCCAAGAGACCTTCCCTGACTAAGCCCTCATTTCATTTTCTTACATTCCCTTACATTCTTTTAGACTGTGAGCCCACTGTTGGGTAGGGACTGTCTCTATATGTTGCCAATTTGTACTTCCCAAGCACTTAGTACAGTGCTCCGCACACAGTAAGCGCTCAATAAATACGATTGATTGATTGATTGATTGATTCCCTTCTGCATCACCCTGACTTGCTCCCTTTATTCGTTCCCCCTCTGGGCCCACACCACTTACGTCCATATCCATCATTTATGCATTTATACTAATATCTGTCTCCCCCTCTCTACTGTCAGCTCGCTGTGGGCCGGGAATGTGCCTGTTATATTGTTGTGTGGTCCTCTCCCAAATGCTCAGTCCAGTGCTCTGCATGCAAGAAGAGCTCAGTAAATACAATTGATCGATTGATTGATGGAAGGTAGGGATCATGTGGACAGAGGATGTCTGTCAGACATACATGTCTGTCTGTATGTATGTTTGTACATATTTATTACTCTATTTATTTATTTATTTATTTTACTTGTACATATCTATTCTATTTATTTTATTTTGTTAGTATGTTTGGTTTTGTTCTCTGTCTCCCCCTTTTAGACTGTGAGCCCACTGTTGGGTAGGAACTGTCTCTATATGTTGCCAATTTGTACTTCCCAAGTGCTTAGTACAGTGCTCTGCACATAGTAAGCGCTCAATAAATATGATTGATGATGATGATGATGATAGTGTTTTATCGTACTCTCGTTTAGTACAGTGTTCTGTGCACAATAAGCGCTCAATAAATATGACTGGCTGGCTGGCTAAAAAGCAACCGTCATGCCCGCCCAAGTGCTCGGTACGGAGTTCGGCATGAGGTGGGCGCTCAGTCAATCCCACTGACTGCCTTGGGGTCTCTCAGTTCTGAGGGGAATTGAGGTGAGGATGGGAGAGAACCAGGGAGGGTTCCCCGGAGGAGGTGGGGTGGGGAACAGTAATAATAACTGTAATAATTGCAGTATCTGCTAGGCTCTTACTAAGTGCCAGGCACAGTACTAAGCGCTGGGGCGGATGTGAGCAAATCGGGTTAGGTGCTGTCCCTGTCCCACGTGGGGCTCATGGGCTCAATCCCCATTTTTCAGATGAGGTAACTGAGGCCCAGAGAAGTAAAGTGACTTGCCCAAGGTCACACAGCAGACCAGTGGTGAAGTCAGGATTAGAACCCATTACCTTCCAACTCCCAGGCCCGTGCTCTAAAAAATCCACCCAAGCGCTTAGTCCAATGCTCTGCTCAAAAACGTCAGTTCATGTGATTTGTTGACTGAAGGCTGGGGAAAATTTTGCCTGCAGTTGAGAAAGAGAGAGAAAAAGAAAGAGAGAGAGAAGGAATGAGAGAAAATGCTTGTGTCCTCAGTTTCCCCCTTGATAAAAAGGGGATTGAGTACGGCCTGGAGAGTAAATTGGGCAGGGAACACGTCTGCTATTTCTAGCAGATCATACTCTCCCAAGAGCTTCGTACAGTGCTTTGCGCGTGGTAAGAACTCAGTAAATACGACTGATCGATTGAAGTGAGCAGAACTGTTATGCTGTAATGTCTCTTGTCGAGAGCTCTTCTCTAAACTCTTGAAGTGGTCAGAATTCTGTATTAGTCGTGATTAAAACAGGAAGAGATTTCGATTTCCTTTCTTCCGAGCATTACAAAAGACCCAACACAAGCCATAACTTGGCTCCTAAACCGTGACTGAAAGCCACAAGGCCTAATTCAGGAATCACTCCCTCTCTCTCCTCCTTCTCTCTTTCCCAGGATTCTTGGGGAGATTTTTCCCTATTTATGTGGGAGACTCACTGGGGACTCGGAGATACATTCCTGAAAAAATAAATGCCCCTTAGAATGATTTGAAAACCTCACCCAAACCTCTGGGTTTGTGAAACTTCCTTCCTGGTTGTGTAAAAATGGACTTTTGCTAATAGTCGCCTTTTTCACAACATTTTGACCCCTAGCTGTTGATGATTGATGCCTGTCTACTTGTTTTGTTTTGTTGTCTGTCTCCCCACTTCTAGACTGTGAGCCCGTTGTTGGGTAGGGATTGTCTCTATCTGTTGCCAAATTGTACTTTCCAAGCACTTAGTACAGTGCTCGGAACACAGTAAGCACTCAATAAAAATGATTGAATGAATGAATGATGATAACAAGAGGCAGAAGAGAAGCAGTGTGGTCTAATGGATAGAGCCCCGGGCCTGGGGTTTAGCGGTACTTGGGTTTTAATCCTGGTTCTGCCATTTCCCTGCTGCATGACCTTGGCCAAGTCACTTCACTTCTCTGTGCGTCATCTGAAAGATGGGGATTAAAACTGTGAGCCCCATGTGGGACAGGGACCGTGTCCAGCCTGATTAGCTCGGCTCTACCCCAGCACTTAGTACGGTGCCTGGCACATAGTAAATGCCTAACAAATACTAATTTTAAAAAATGACGGGGGTCCTCATCCTGGCTCTGGCACTTGCCTGCTGTGGGACCTTGGGCAAGCCACTTCACATCTCTGGGTGTAAAATGAGACCCAGAGAATAATAACTGGGGTATCTGTTAAGCGCTATGCACCAGGCACTACACTGAGTGCTGGAGTGGATACAAAGCAAGAAGTGAAGTGACTTGCCCAAGATCACACAACAAACAAGTGGTGGGATGCGAACCCAGGTCCTCTGACTCCCAAGCCCAACGATCTTTCCACTAGGCCACGCCGCATCTCTCCCTCCCTCTCTCTAGTAATAATAATAATAATTATCGCAGTACTTGTTAAAAACTTACTAGGTGTCAAGCATGGTTCTAAGCGCTGGGGTAGATACAAGTTAATCAGGATGGATACAGTCCCTGTCCCATATAGGGCTCATGCTCTTAATCCCCATTTTACAGATGAAATAACTGAGCCCCAGAGAATAATAATAATAATAATAATAATAATAATAATAATGGCATTTATTAAGCGCTTACTATGTGCAAAGCACTGTTCTAAGCGCTGGGGAGGTTGCAAGGTGATCAGGTTTTCCCACATGGGACTCACAGTCTTAATCCTCATTTTACAGATGAGGTAACTGAGGCACAGAGAAGTGAAGTGACTTGCCCGAGGTCACACAGCAGACAAGTAGCGGAGCCGGGATTAGAAGCCAGATCCTTCTGACGCCCAGGCCCGGGCTCTATCCACTAAGCCACACTGCTTCTCTCTCCCTGACAGACCCTGTTTAGAATTTAACCAAAAAAGCACTTCATTAAAAGCCAATCTAATAAAGAAAACCCTGGGGCAGATGAGGCGGGAGGAGATGTAGAAGGTTTCCTGGGAATCTTGGTTTCTCTTTACTATTCATTCATTCAATCGTATTTATTGAGCATTTGCTGTGTGCAGAGCACTGTACTAAGCACTTGGAAGAGTACAAAAGAACAATAAACAGACACATTCCCTTGGGCTGAGTCCGGACCTAAATGTTTGGATTACGCTCTTCCAAGTGCTTGAGAAGCAGCGTGGCCTGGTGGCTAGAGCCCGGGTCTTGGGAGTCAGAAGGACCTGGGTTCTAATCCTCGTTAGGCCACTTGTCTGCTGAGTGACCTTGGTTCAGTCACTTCACTTCTCTGGGCCTCAGTTCCCTCATATGGAAAATGGGGATGAAGACTGTGAGCCCCATGTGGTACAGGGATTGTGTCCAACGTGGTTAGCTTGTATCTTCCCCAGTGCTTAGTACAGTGCCTGGGACACAGTAAGCTCTTAACAAAAACCATTTAAAAAAAACCTCCAAAAAGAAAAAAATGTAATTATTCCGATTCTATCCCAAATTCACTCTATTTCAGGCTGAGCTGTTCCCTTTTTCATCTCAGGTGCAAGTAGCCTTCTGGCCTTCTCTGCCCAAGACCCACCTCCCTCCCTCTCCACCCCACAACGCTTGTGTAGATATGTACATATGTATAATTCTATTTATTTTTATTAATGATGTGCATACATCTATAATTCTATCTATATATCTATAATATATAATCTATAATATACATTGATGACTTGTTTTGATGCCTGTTTCCCCCTTTCTAGACTGTGAGCCCTTTGTTGGGTAGGGATTGTCTCTATCTGTTGCTGAATTGGACTTTTCAAGTGCTTAGTATGGTGCCCTGCACCCCGTACTTAGTATGGTGCTCTACACCCAGTAAGCACTAAATAAATACGATTGAATGACTGAATGAAGTGTGAGTGAATGAATGATGGCCCCTTAAATGTCTGTTTATTGCCGTACTCCACTCTTCCAAGCGTCTCTGAGCCCCCTTGTTTCTCCGCCACTCTCCGGTAAGTGGGACTTCAACCCGGCGTTGATGGCAGCTAGTGGTGAGAGAAGAGGAGGCCGAGGACTGTGGGAATCAGCATGACCAGCCATGAGGAGCAACCGACTTCAGAGGTAGAACCTGTCAGAAGAAGAAACCCATCGATATCTGTTCTGTCGTACTCTCCCAACCCCTTAGAACGGCGCTCCGCACACAGTAAATGCTCTGCAAATATCGCTGATAATCGATTGAGCGATCAGGGGTATGTATTGTGAACCTGCAGCCGGCTACAAGCTTCTCTCATCCACGTGAGAAGTCTTTTTCATTCATTCAATCGTATTTGTTGAGCACTTGCTGTGTGCAGAGCACTGTACTAAGCGCTTGGGAAGTACAAGTTGGCAACATAAAGAGACGTTCCCTACCCAACCGTGGGCTCACGGTCTAGAAGGGGGAGATAGACAACAAAACAAAACACGGGGACAGGTGTCAAGTCCTCAGAACAAATAGAATTAAAGCTAAATGCACATCATTAACAAAATAAAAATAAGTAAATATGTACAAGTAAAATAGAGTAATCTTTATTTGTTGTTTATGTTTATTATTCATAATAAAATAGAGCAGTAAATAAATCCAAAAATAAATTTTTGGAGGAAGTGGGCAGCCCTGAGGTTTCGAAGAAATGGGGGAGGGCTTTTCAGGGGTTGGGGGAATGGCCCTGAGGATGACTCAGATCAGACTAGGATAACACAGGAAATGATAATTTGATTGAATGAATGAATGAATAATAACAATGATAATAATAATGGTACTTGTTAAGCACTTACTATGTGTCTAGCACTGTACTAAACACCAGGGTGGATACAAGATAATCGGGTTGGGCCCAGTCCCTGTCCCACATAGGACTCCCAGTCTCAATCCCCATTTTCCAGATGAGGTAACTGAGGCACAGAGAAGTGAAAGGACTCATCCGAGGTCACACAGCAGACAAGTGGTGGAGTCAGGATTAGAACCCAGGTCCTTCTGGCTCGCAGGCCCGAACTCTAGCCGCTAGGCCGGAACGCGGTGCTGGCAGCGGATTGGAATCCTCCTGTAATCACTCCTCCTCCAAGAGGCCTTCCCTGACTTAAACCCTCACCACCCCTACATCCTCTCTCTTCCGCCTCACCCTTACGCTTGGATTTGTAGGCACCTGTTATAGTCACCCCACTCTGAGCCCCACAGCACTTACACCAATATCCTTCATTGGTTTCAATGTCCGTCTTCCCCTCTAGACCGTAAGCTCCTTGCGGGCAGGGAACGCGTCTCCCAAATCTGTTATAATAGCCTTCCCCGACTAAGCCCTCATTTTTCCTCTTCTCCCACTCCCTTCTGCATCACCAAGCGCTGGGTAGATCCAACATACTCAGTCCGGTTTAAGATGAGGTAGCCGAGGCACAGAGATGGGAAGAGACCCGCCCAAGGTCCTCAGTTCCCTCATCTGTAAAATGGGGGTGAAGACTGTGAGCCCCATGTGGGACAGGGATCGGGTCCATCCTAATTAGTTGGGATCTACCTAAGCTCTTGATACAGTGCCTGGCCCATAGTAAGCGCTTAACGAATACCGTGAAAGAAAAAGAAAGTGGTAGAGCCAGGAGTTGAACCCAGGTCACCTGATTCCCAGGACCGGCCAGGCTGCTTCTGGGAGCTCCACCTCCTCAGACGGGATCCTTCCCCACACCTCACCTGGAATGCAGGAATCTGGAAAGCAGGTCTTGTTCTCGGCCGAGCTGCCGGGGTTTTCGGCCCGGCAGGTGTAGCAGACAGTCCGTCCCTGGGGCTCCTTTGTGCCGTTGAGGATCCAGTTGCCCAGAAAAAAGGAGCTGTTGAATCGCCAATAGAAGTTGAGTGGTCCCGGAGTTCCGGTCTGGCATTCCAGAACGAAATGGCACTTCCCATCCATCCTGGTCCGGTTGATGACCTCCACGGTGACATTACTCACTTTGTCTGGTGGGAAGGAAGGAAGGGAAGTGCGGAGGGGCGGGGGGAGAGGCAGACAAAGAGGTCATCATCATCAATCGCATTTATTGAGCGCTTACTATGTGCAGAGCACTGTACTAAGCACCCCTCACTTACCTGTAGTGCGTGACCCTGGGCAAGTCACTTCACCTCTCTGGACTGTAAGCTTGTTGTTTTCCTTGGCCCCCCCTCCCCTCTGCGTCTCCCCAACTTGCTCCCTTTGCTTCCACCCCCGCCCCACAGCACTTGGGTATACATGTACATATCGATAATTCTATTTATTTCTATTGATGCCTATTTACTTGTTTTGATGTGTCCATATCTATAATTCTATTTATTTATATTGATGCCGGGAAGCAGCGTGACTTAGTGGAAAGAGTCCGGGCTTGGGACTCAGAGGTCATGGGTTCTAGTCCTGGCTCCGCCACTCATCAGCTGTGTGACTTTGGGTAAGTCACTTCACTTCTCTGGGCCTCAGCTACCTCATTGGCAAAATGGGGGTTAAGGCCGTGAGCCCCACATGGAGCAACCTCATTACCTTGTATCTACCCCAGTGCTTAGAACAATGCTTGGCACATAGTAAGTGCTTAACAAATACCATTATAATTATTATTATTATTTTGATGTCTGTCTCCCCTCTTCCAGACTGTGAGCCCCGGTGTGGGCTGGGATTGTCTCTTTTCGTTTCTGAATTACATTCATTCAAATGTATTTATTGAGTGCTTACTGTGTGCAGAGCACTGTACTAATTACACTTCCCAAGCACTTAGTACTGTGCTCTGCACACCTCCTTCCCTTCCCCACAGCACCTGTATATATGTATATATGTTTGTACATATTTATTACTCTGTTTATTTATTTATTTATTTAACTCGTACATATCTATTCTATTTATTTTATTTTGTTAGTATGTTTGGTTTTGTTCTCTGTCTCCCCCTTCTAGACTGTGAGCCCACTGTTGGGTAGGGACTGTCTCTATATGTTGCCAACTTGTACTTCCCAAGCGCTTAGTACAGTGCTCTGCACACAGTAAGCGCTCAATAAATACGATTGATTGATTGCACACAATAAACGCTCAATAAATGGGATTGAATGAATAAATGAATGACAGGGGATGTGTCGACCGACTCTGTTGTAGTCTCCTCTCCCAAGCACTTAGTCCAGCGCTCTGCACAAGGTAGGCGCTCAGTAAATACCACTGATTAAAGCTTGAACTTCCTCTAGACTGTAAACTCGTTGTGGGTGAGTAAACGTGCGGGTCAACTCTGTTATATTGCCCTCTCCCAAGCGCTTGGTACAGTACTCTGCACATAGCGCTCAGTAAATATCCTATTGAACTCTCAAAGCACTTAGTCCAGCGCTCAGCACGCAGTAAGCACTCAATATGTACCACTGATTGAGCCACAATCTAGTTTAGCCTGTAAATTCATTGTGGGCAGAGAATATATCTATTTTATTATTATAGTGCTCTCTCCCAAGTGCTTAGTACAGTGCTCAGCACAGAGTAGGCACTCGATAAATCAAATTGATTGATGGATTGATAGTGGTGAGTTTGCAGTTCATTCATTCATTCATTCAATCGTATTTATTGAGAAGCAGCAGGACTTAGCAGAAAGAGCCCAGGCTTGGGAGTCAGAGGGTGTGGGTTCGAATCCCAGCTCTGCCACTTGTCTGCTGTGTGATCTTGGGCAATTCACTTCACTTCTCCGTGCCTCAGTTCTCCCATCTGGAAAATGGGGATTGAGACTGTGAGCCCCATGTGGGACAGGGACCGTAGCCAACCCAATTTGCTTGTACCCACCCCAGCGCTTAGTATAGTGCCTGGCATATAGTAAGCATTTAACAAATGCCATAATTATTGGAGAAGAAGCATGGCTTAGTGGAGAGAGCATAATCCCGGCTCCTCTACTTGTCTGCTGTGTGACCCTGGGCAGGCCACTTCGCTTCTCGGGGCCTCAGCAGACTCATCTGTAAAATGGGGATTGACTGTGTGAGCCCCATGTGGGAGGGACAACCTGCTTACCTTGTACGTACCCCAGTGCTTGGCGCATAGTAAGCACTTAACAAGTGCCATCATCATTCCCCCCTTCTAGGCCGTGAGCCTGTTGTTGGGTAGGGATCGTCCCTCTTTGTTGTTGAATTGTACTTTCCAAGCACTTAGTACAGTGCTCTGCACACGGTAAGCGCTCAATAAACACAACTGAATGAATGAATGGCACATAGTAAGCACTTAACAAATACCGTAATTCTTCTTATTATTATTATTATTAAACGACAGACGTGGACGTAAGTGCTGTGGGGATGGGAAGGGGGGATGAATAAAGGAAGCAGTGTGGATCGGGTGGGTTTGGAGGCTGAAATTCCCACAGGAGAACCCCAAAGCGAGAGACCGACATCTCCCCCTCCCCCCTCCATCAGGCCTCAGTTTCCCCCCACCCCGCAACCTCGGCCGGGCCCTATCGGGCTCTCTTACCATACACCCTCAGCTTGAGCATCCAGCGGTTCTGAACATTGTTCATGTGTGTCACCTTGAGACCGTACTGTCCGCTGTCTTCCTTCTGTAGACCGGTCAGCCACAAGGAGCCATTGCTCTGGGAGAACCTGATCCGGTTGTTGAAGTGCGGAAAGATTTTCACTTTCCCGCCCCCATTATTTTTCCACTCTAGGATTTCCCAGGTGCTGTTGAAGTCCCAGACAATATCTTGGTATTGTTCGGGGAGTTCCTCAGGGGATTCCAGGAGCACCGATCCATTGACTAGTCCCACCACGTCCGAAGTCGATAAACCTGTGGAGAGGAGAAACAGCATGGCCTAGTGCATGGGAATCAGGAGAACCTGGGTTCTAATCCCGATTCTGCCACTTCTCTGCTGGGTGGCCTTGAGCGAGTCACTTCACTTCTCTTGTGCCTCAGTTCCCTCATCTGGAAAATGGGGTATTTAGACTGTGAGCACCATGTGGGACAGGGACTGTGTCCTACTTGGTTATCTTGTATCCACTCCAGCGTTTAGAACAGTGCCTGGCACAAAATAATAATAATAATGAGAAGCAGCATGGTGTAGTGGATAGAACATGCGCCTGGGAGTCTGAAAGTCATGGGTTCTAATCCTGCCTCCGCCACTTGTCTGCTGTGTGACCTTGGGCAAGTCGCTTAACTTCTCTGGGCCTCCATTCCCTCATCTGTAAAATGGGGATTAAGACTGTGAGCCCCACATGGGACAACCTGATTACCTTGTATCTACCCCAGTGCTTAGAATCAATCAATCAGTCAATCGTATTTATTGAGCGCTTACTGTGTGCAGAGCACTGTACTAAGCGCTTGGGAAGTACAAGTTGGCAACATATAGAGACAGTCCCTACCCAACAGTGGGCTCACAGTCTAAAAGTGCCTTAGAACAGCACTTAACACATGGTACCACTTAACAAACACCATTATTATTACATGTATATTATTATTATTATGGTATTTGTTAAACTCTTACTATGTGCCAAGCACTGTTCTAAGCACTGGCATAGATACAAGGTAATCAGGTGGACACAGTCCCTGCCCCACACGAGGCTCGCGCTCAATCCCCATCTTCCAGATGAGGTAACTGAGGCCCAGAGAAGTGAAGTGACTTGCCCAAGGTCACGCAGCAGACAAGGGGCGGAGCAGGATTAGAACCCACAACCTCCGACTCCAAAGCCCATGCTGCTTCCCAAGTAAGTGCTTAACAAATGCCATCAAAAACAAACAAAAAACGAAATCTGCTTACCGAGGCCTACTTTCCGACCCTCCGCTCTTATCAAATTATATGTTGCCAACTTGTATATGTTGCCAACTTGTACTTCCCAAGCGCTTAGTACAGTGCTCTGCACACAGTAAGCGCTCAATAAATACGATTGATTGATTGATTGATTTCCTGAGAGCCTACAGAGTGTGCTGGGTTGTTTACCAAGAGACCGGGAGGGAACACGGAAATCAATCAATCGATGGGAAGCATTGTGGTCTATTCATTCACTCATTCCATCGTACTTATTGAGTGCTTACTGTGTGCAAAGCACTGTACTAAGCACTTGGGAGAGGACAATATAATAAACTGGATAGAGCCCGGCCCTGGGAGTCGGAAGGACCTGGGTTTTAATCCCAGTTCTGCCACCTGTCTGCTGTGTGACCTCGGACAAGTCACGCCACTTCTCTGGGCCTCAGTCGCCTCCTCTGGAAAATGGGGATTGAGACCGTGAGCCCCACGTGGGACCGGAACTGTGCCCGGCTTGATTAGCTTGGATTTACTACAGAGCTTAGTAAAGTGCCTGGCACACAATAAATGGTTTAACAAAAACTCAGTCAATCAATGGTATTTATTGAACGCTTGCTGTTTGCAGGGCACTGTACTAAGCGCTTGGGGGGGTAAAACACAACAGAGATGGTTCTCACATCCCCAGCTCCCAACAGAAAGAAAATGCCCTTCTCCTGCCCTTAGAGAGCTTTCACTCTTAACAGGGGACAGGGCAAAGTGAGAAGCAGCATGGCTAATGGTTTTGTACATATTTATTACTCTATTTATTGATTGATTTATTTTACTTGTACATACCTATTCTATTTATTTTATTTTGTTAGTATGTTTGGTTTTGTTCTCTGTCTCCCCCTTTTAGACTGTGAGCCCACTGTTGGGTAGGGACTGTCTCTATATGTTGCCAACTTGTACTTCCCAAGCGCTTAGTCCAGTGCTCTGCACACAGTAAGCGTTCAATAAATACGATTGATTGATTGATTGATTAATGGAAAAAGCCGGTCCCTGGGAGCCAGAAGAACTGCATTCTAATACTGGCTTCACCACTTGCCTGCTGGGTGACCTTGGTCGAGTCACTTAACTTCTCTGGGCTTCAGTTTCCTCATTTGTAAAATGGGGGTTCGATACCCGTTAGCAGCGTGGCTCAGTGGAAAGAGCATAGGCTGGGGAGCCAGAGGTCGTGGGTTCTAATCCTGACTCCACCGCTTGTCAGCTGTGTGACCTTGGGCAAGTCACTTCACTTCTCTGGGCCTCAGTTCCCTCATCTGTAAAATGGGGATGAAGACTGTGAACCCCGCATGGGATAAGCTGATTACCTTGTATTACCCCAGGCCTTAGAAGAGTGCTCGGCACATAGTAAGCGCTTAAATACCAACATTATTATTATTATTATTATCCCTCCTACTTAGACTGTGAGCCCCATGTGGGACAGGGACTGTGCGTGATCAATCAATCAATCAATCAATCATATTTATTGAGTGCTTAGTACTGTGTGCAGAGCACTGTACTAAGTGCTTGGGAAGTACAAGTTGGCAACATATAGAGACGGTCCCTACCCAACAGTGGGCTCACAGTCTAAAAGGGGGAGACAGAGAACAAAACCAAACATACTAACAAAATAATCTGATCTGACTATATAGCATATAGTATATAGTATATATAGTATATGATCTGACTATATAGTATCTATTGGACTAGTGGCTAGAGTCCGGGCCTGGGAATCAGAAGGTCCTGGGTTCTAATCTCATTTCCACCTCTTGTGTGCTGTGTGACCTTGGTCAAGTCGCTTAATTTCTCTGTGCCTCATTTACCTCATCTGTAAAATGGGGATTGAGACTGTGAGCCCCGGGTGGGGCAGGGACTGTGTCCAACTTGGTTTGCTTATATTCATTCAATCATATTTATTGAGCGCTTACTGCACGCAGAGCACCTTACTAAGCGCTTGGGAAGTACAATTCAGCAACCAGTAGAGACAATCCCTGCTTACAACGGGCTCACAGTCTAGAAGAGGGGAGGCAGACAACAAAACAACTAAACAGGCATCAATAGCATCAATAGAAATAAATAGAATTATAGATATATACACATCATTAATAAAAGAATAGAATTATGAATATGTACATATATTGTAGAAAGATAATCCGGGCGGCAGGGTGAAGTATAGAGTGAAAGGGGGAGAGACAGGAGGATGGGAGATCAGAAAGGAGGCTGATGCAGTAATCCAGTCGGGATAGGATGAGAGACTGTACCAACAAGGCAGCAATTTGGATGGAAACGAAAGGGCGGATCTTGGCGATGTTATGAAGGTGAGACCAGCAGATTTTGGTGATGGTTTGGATGTGTGGGGTATCCACCCCGGCACTTAGTACAGTGCCTCGCACTTAGTAAGCACTTAACAAATACCATAATAATAATAATAATAATTCTAATAATATTGCAGTGCTTACTATAGTGTTTAGCACATAGAAAATGCTTAACAGATGCCACAACCTAGATCCTCTGACTCCTGGAGCCAGGCTCCATCCAGTTGGCCACATTGTTTGTCTATTTGTTTAGCGCTTACCATGTGCCAAGCACTGTACTAAGCGCTGAGGTAGAAACAAGGTCATCAGATCATCATCATCATCATCATCATCATCATCATCATCAATCGTATTTACTGAGCGCTTACTGTGTGCAGAGCACTGTACTAAGCGCTTGGGAAGTACAAATTGGCAACATATAGAGACAGTCCCTACCCAACAGTGGGCTCACAGTCTAAAAGGGGGAGACAGAGATCAGACACTGTCCCGATCCCACATGGGGCTCTCAGAGGAAACGCACAGACAGAATGGATCAAGATCAAAATCAATCACTACAAATAACAAATCAATCACTACAATGAATCTGCTTCAGGGGGCGGGGGGGGCGTCTGGGGTGGGGTCAGCTTGAGGGTCGGGGCCCGGTCCCCGCAAAGGAACGCCCACCCACCCATCCCTCCCTCCCTGCCCCCGAGACCCCATTTGAGCCCCAGAGACGTGGGCCTCAAAAAGTGATCCTTTCCATCACCGCCCCCCAACTTCCTTCCTCTCCAACGGTCCACCCCGTTTTCTAGAAAGACACCCGCCAGGGCCCCAGGGGAGGAGGGGGCTTACGGCACCTCCTGAGATGCTCCAGGTCAGAAGCAGCAGCGACGACGACCATAACAGCCCCCTGTGGAACATGGCACTTTCACCTGCAGGGCTGGGAGGGTCAGTGGCCACAGAATCACCCTGCCCGTTTTTCGGACCGCTTAGCTGAGCACCTCAGGGGCTGGCCAACTCTGTGCTCCCTCAGATAGCACCCACTTTGCCGCCATCCACCTTCCTCTTCCTCTTCTTCCACTGCTGTGGGTGAGGCAAGAGGGAGGGAGACAAAAGGAGGTCTAAGACCCTTCCGCTTAGAAACAGTTATAACTTTCAGCGTTGGGCCTACAGGAAGTGAAAAGCATTCAAACCTCACGGCCTGTGTGAGAGAACCAACAGGACCCACACCCTCCTGTGTCCCAATCTGAGGGGTGGGAGGGTCTGGGGGTGTCCAGATCAGACCCCCAGAGGTGGCCGCCCAATTGGCTTCATGACACTCGAGGCAGAGCCGGGAACTGACGTCTCGCAAACCACATCCTGCCCTCCTCAGAATCCAGTCCTCGCGCAACTCTCTCAGAAGGCTTGTAGAAGAAATTGTGTGGGAAAGGTACTGAGGAAAAAAAAAAGAAGGAGGCTCTGGTCCCACACCAAGGAGACTGGACTCTTCTCACCCCCTCCGGCCTGCCCCGTGTTCAGCCCAAGGGCCCGCGGCGAGCGGAGCCCCCCCCCCCCCCCCTGCATTCATTCAATCATATTTATTAAGCGCTTACTGTGTGCTGAGCACTAAACTAAGCACTTGGAAAGTACAATTTGGCAACAGATGGAGACAGTCCCTACCCAACAATGGGCTCACAGTCTAGAAGGGGGAGACAGAAAACAAAACAAAACAAGTGGCCAGGGGTCAATATCATCAAAATAGATAAACAGAATTATAGATTTATACACATCATTAATAAAATAGAGTAAAAAATATGTACAAATATACACAAGTGCTGTGGAGAGGGGAAGGGGGTAGGGCAGAAGGAGGGAGTGGGCTATGGAGAGGGGAGGAAGAGCAGAGGGAAGGGGGGGCTCAGTCTGGGAAGGCCTCCTGGAGGAGGTGAGCTCTCAGTAGGGCTTTGAAGAGGGGAAGAGAGCTAGTTTGGTGGATGTGATGAAGGAGGGAGGGAGGAAGGGAGGGAATTCCTCAGAATTCAGGCCTTGTGCAACTCTCGCAGAAGCCTTGTGGAAGAAATTGGGCGGGAAAGGGAGGAAGAGCAGAGGAAAGGGGGGGGGGCTCAGTCTGGGAAGGCCTCCTGGAGGAGGTGAGCTCTCAGTAGGGCTTTGAAGAGGGGAAGAGAGCTAGTTTGGTGGATGTGATGAAGGAGGGAGGGAGGAAGGGAGGGAATTCCTCAGAATTCAGGCCTTGTGCAACTCTCTCGGAAGCCTTGTGGAAGAAATTGGGTGGGAAAGAGAGGAAGAGCAGAGGAAAGGGGGGCGCTCAGAAGCCTTGTGCAACTCTCTCAGAAGCCTTGTGGAAGAAATTGGGTGGGAAAGGGAGGAAGAACAGAGGAAAGGGGGGGGCTCAGTCTGGGAAGGCCTCCTGGAGGAGGTGAGCTCTCAGTAGTGCTTTGAAGAGGGGAAGAGAGCTAGTTTGGTGGATGTGATGAAGGAGGGAGGGAGGAAGGGAGGGAATTCCTCAGAATTCAGGCCTTGTGCAACTCTCGCAGAAGCCTTGTGGAAGAAATTGGGCGGGAAAGGGAGGAAGAGCAGAGGAAAGGGGGGGCTCAGTCTGCAAAGGCCTCCTGGAGGAGGTGAGCTCTCAGTAGGGCTTTGAAGAGGGGAAGAGAGCTAGTTTGGTGGATGTGATGAAGGAGGGAGGGAGGAAGGGAGGGAATTCCTCAGAATTCAGGCCTTGTTCAACTCTCTCAGAAGCCTTGTGGAAGAAATTGGGCGGGAAAGGTTCTGAGGAAAAAAAAGGAGGCAGCTCTAGTCCCACGCCAAGGAGACTGGGCTCTTCTCACCCCCTCTGGCCTGCCCCGTGCTCAGCCCAACGGCCCGGGGCAAGCAGAGACCCCCCCCTCAACCTCCCTCCCCCGAGCTAAGCAGAGGAGGGAAGAAGAAGGAGGAGGGGGACGAAGAGAACAACCAGATGTGAGTTCTCCATCTCTGTCTCTCCCCCCGTTTTTCTCTCCTCTCTCCCCTACTCCCCCTCCCCATGACCCAATCCCTCTGGACGCCCCCTCTTCATCCAGCCTCTCCGGGTGGTGAAAATTCAGAATTTTCACCGAATCAGTGGGCTGGATGGGAGAGTGGGGAGGGGTGGGAGAGTCAGGAGAGGGCCAAGGTGAGGAAGGCGAGGGCCCCTGCAGTCCTGCTCAGCAGGTTTTCAGAGGTAGAGGGCCCGGAAGAGCCCCCTGGGAAGATGGATGACCTGAATCAATAATAATAATAATAATAATAATGGCATTTGTTAAGTGCTTACTATGTGCAGAGCACTGTTCTGAGTGCTGGGGGTGGATACAAGGTGATCAAGTTGTCCCACGTGGGGCTCACGGTCTTAATCCCCATTTTACAGAGGAGGTAACTGAGGCTCAGAGAAGTTAAGTGACTTGCCCAAGGTCACACAGCAGACATGTGGCGGAGCTGGGATTTGAACCCATGACCTCTGACTCCAAAACCCGGGCTCTTTTCCACTGAGCCACGCTAAATCCATCAATCCATCAGTCGTAGCGATTGAGTGTTTACCGTGTGCAGGATGCTGCACTAAGGACTTAGAAAAGGGTAATATAAGACTTGGTTGACACGTTCCCTGACCAAAACGAGTTTATCAATCAATCAATCGTATTTATTGAGCGTTTACTGTGTGCACAGCATTGTACTAAGCGCATGGGAAGTACAAGTTGGCAACATATAGAGACGGTCCCTACCCAACAGTGGGCTCACAGTCTACAAGGGGGAGACAGAGAACCAAACAAAACATATTAACAAAACAAAATAAATAGAATAGAATAGAATAGCCGAGAGAGATAGACATTATACTAATAAGTAAACGATGGATGTGAACGTGAGTACTGTGGGGCTGAGGGAGGAGTGAAGAAAGGGAGCAAATCCAAGTGCAAGGGCGACACAGAAGGGAGTGGGAGAAAAGGAAAGGAGGGCTTAGTCAGGGAAGGCCTCTTGGAGGAGATGGGCCTTCGATAAGGCTTTGAAGCCGGGAAAGAGGGATCGTCTTCAGGATATGAAGAGGAAGAAGGAGAAGCCTGAAGGCCCTACCTTCCCAGAACTGTCCATTTATTAATGTCCAGCTGGTCATTAATAATAATCATCATTGTGTTAAGCACTGTACTAAGTGTGGGATAGATAGGAGGTCACCAGATCCCACATGAGGCTCACAGTCTAAGTAGGAGAGAGAATAGGGACTGAATCCCCATTCTGCAGAGAAGGGAACTGAGGCACAGAGAAGTGAAGTGACTTGCCCTAGGTCACACAGCAGACAAGCGGCAGAGTGGAGAGTAGAAACCAGGTCCTCCGACTCCCGCTAATAATAATAATAATAGGGGTGTTTGTTAAGTGCTTACTATGTGCCAGCTAAGCACTGTTCTAAGCACTGAGGCAGGTAATAATAATAATAATAATTGTGGTATCTGTTAAGTGCTTACTGTGTGCCAGGCATTGTTTTAAGTGCTGAGGCAGATAATAATAATAATAATAATAATTGTGGTACTTGTTAAGTGCTTACTGTGTGCCAAGCACTGTACTAAGCACTGGGGTGGATACAAGCAAATTGAGATGAATACAGTCCCTATCCCTCATGGGGCTATCAGTCTCAACCCCCATTTAACAGAAGAGGTAACTGAGGCCCAGAGAAGGGAAGTGACTTACCCAAGATAATCAGGTTGGACACAGTCCCTGTCCCCCATGGGATTCACAGTCTTAATCCCCATTGTACAGATGAGGGAACTGAGGCACGGAGAAGCGAAATGATTTGCCCAAGTTCACACAGCAGACAAGGGGCAGAGCTGGGATTAGAACCCAGGTCCTCTGACTCCCAGGGCGGGGCAGTTTCCACTAGACCATGCAGCTTCAATGGTTATCTTGCTTTGTCAAACTGGTTATCTATTTTTGCTCTTCTGTCATGTTATCCCTCCGAGTTATGGGTCTTCCCTACCTCCCGTAGAGCTTGACACACCAGAAACTGCCTGGGGAAGCAGCGTGGCACAGTGGAAAGAGCCCGGGCTTTGGAGTCAGAGGTCATGGGTTCAAATCCTGGCTCCACCAGTTGTCAGCTGTGTGACTTTGGGCAATTTACTTAACTTCTCTGTGCCTCAGTTCCCTCATCTGTAAAATGGGGATTAAGACTGTGAGCCCCACGTGGGACAACCTGATCACCTTGTAACCTTCCCAGCGCTTAGAACAGTACTTTGCACATAGTAAGCGCTTAATAAATGCTATTATTATTAATACACATCATAGGCAACTGCAATCTTGTGCTTTTTATAAAAGGGTTAAATAATAATTATAATAATGATAATAATAATTGTGGCATTTGTTAAGTGCTTACTATGTGCCAGGCACTGTTCTAAGCACTGGGGTGGATACAAGCAAATTAGGTTGGACACAGTCCCCGTCCCACATGGGGCTCACATTAAAGTGACATCCCTTAGGCACCCCCACCCCCTGCAGGTGTGGTATTTCTGAAACGCTTACTTTTTATTAATAGTAATTGTGGTATTTGTTAAGCGCTTACTATGTAATAATGTGTGACAAGCACAGTTCTAAGTGCTGGGGGGGATACAAGGTGAACAGGTTGTCCCACGTGGGGCTAACAGGCTTCATCCCCATTTAACAGATGAGGTAACTGAGGCCCAGAGAAGTTAGGTGACTTGCCCAAGGTCACACAGTAGACGAGTGGCAGAGCCAGGATTAGAAACCATGATCTTCTGACCCGGAGGCTCAGGTTCTAGTCACTAGGCCAAGATGCTTCCCTATTGGATCCCCATTTTCAGGATGAGGAAACTGAGGCCCAGAGCACAGAGCTGGCAAGTGGCAGCATTAGAACCCACGTCTCTTGGGGCCCTCCCCGTGCACTTTCCACTAGGCAACACTGTCTCCCCCGGGGACTGAGCTTGTAACAATAACAATAATACTAACTATGGTACTTGTTAAGCGCTCTGTGCCAAGCACTGTACTAAGCGCCGGGGTAGATACAAGTTAGGTTGGATACAGTCCCTGTCCTACACAGAGCTCCCACTCTTTATCCCTATTTTCCAGATGAGGGAACTGAGGCCCAGAGAAGTGAAGTGACTTACCCAAGGTCACACAGCAGACATGAGCAGCATGGCTTAGTGGCAGGAGCCCGGGCTTGGGAATCAGAGGTCGTGGGTTCTAAACCCGGCTCCGCCACTTGTCAGCTGTGTGACTAAGGGCAAGTCACTTAATTTATCTGTGCCTCAGTTACCTCATCAGTAAGATGGGGATCAATCAATCAATCAATCAATCGTACTTATTGAGCGCTTACTGTGTGCAGAGCACTGTACTAAGCGCTTGGGAAGTACAAGTTGGCAACATATAGAGAGAGCCCCTACCCAACAGTGGGCTCACAGTCTAAAAGGGGGAGACAGAGAACAAAACCAAACATACTAACAAAATAAAATAAATAGAATAGCTATGTACAAGTAAAATAAATAAATAAATAAATAAATAAATAGAGTAATAAATATGTACAGACATATATACATATATACAGGTGCTGTGGGGAAGGGAAGGAGGTAGGATGGAGGGGATGGAGAGGGGGACGAGGGGGAGAGGAAGGAAGGGGCTCAGTCTGGGAAGGCCTCCTGGAGGAGGTGAGCTCTCAGTAGGGCCTTGAAGGGAGGAAGAGAGCTAGCTCGGCGGATGGGCAGAGGGAGGACATTCCAGGTCCGGGGGAGGACGTGGGCCGGGGGTCGATGGCGGGACAGGCGAGAATGAGGCCTAACGGTGAGGAGCTTAGAGGCAAAGGAGAGGAGGGTGCGGGCTGGGCTGGAGAAGGAGAGAAGGGAGGTGAGGTAGGAGGGGGCGAGGTGATGGACAGCCTTGAAGCCCAGGGTGAGGAGTTTCTGCCTGATGCGCAGATTGATTGGTAGCCACTGGAAATTTTTGAGGAGGGGAGTAACATACCCAGAGCGTTTCTGGACAAAGACAATCCGGGCAGCAGCATGAAGTATGGATTGAAGTGGGGAGAGACACGAGGATGGGAGATCAGAGAGAAGGCTGATGCAGTAGTCCAGACGGGATAGAATGAGAACTTGAACGAGCAGGGTAGCGGTATGGATGGAGAGGAAAGGGCGGATCTTGGCAACATTGCGGAGCTGAGACCGGCAGGTTTTGGTGACGGCTTGGATGTGAGGGGTGAATGAGAGAGCAGAGTCGAGGAGGACACCAAGGTTGCGGGCTTGTGAGACGGGAAGGATGGTAGTGCCGTCAACAGAGATGGGAAAGTCAGGGAGAGGGCAGGGTTTGGGAGGGAAGACAAGGAGCTCAGTCTTGGACATGTTGAGTTTTAGGTGGCGGGCAGACATCAAGATGAAGCCTGAGAGCCCCACGTGGGACAACCTGATGACCTTGTATCTACCCCAGTGTTTAGAACAGTGCTTGGCACATAGTAAGCACTTAACAAATACCGTCATCATTATTATTATGTGGCGGAAGCGGGATTACAAGGCCCTTGTTAGCACCATGTTACATTAACGACAACCTCATTCGCACCTACTCCGCCCTCCCCTGCTAGTTGACTGTTCGCTCCTCTCCCCAGGTATCTCTGCTCCCTGACCCCCCTTAACAGGCCCACCCTACTCCAGCACTTAATAGTTTGTATCTCACCTGTCCCGCCATCGACCCCCGGCCCACGTCATCCCCCGGGCCTGGAATGCCCTCCCTCTGCCCATCCGCCAAGCTAGCTCTCTTCCTCCCTTCAAGGCCCTACTGAGAGCTCACCTCCTCCAGGAGGCCTTCCCAGACTGAGCCCCTTCCTTCCTCTACCCCTCATCCCCCTCTCCATCCCCCCATCTTACCTCCTTCCCTTCCCTACAGCACCTGTATATATGTATATATGTCTGTGCATATTTATTACTGTATTTATTTATTTATTTATTTTACTTGTACATATCTATTCTATTTATTTTATTTTGTTAGTATGTTTGGTTTTGTTCTCTGTCTCCCCCTTTTAGACTGTGAGCCCGCTGTTGGGTAGGGACTGTCTCTATATGTTACCAACTTGGACTTCCCAAGCGCTTAGTACAGTGCTCTGCATACAGTAAGCGCTCAATAAATACGATTGATGATGATGATGATGATGATTAGAACCCACGACCTTCCGACTCCCAGGCCCGGACTCTAGCCACTAAGGGTGCACAGAGCGGTGGAGACCACCAGGGGTCAGACTGAATCTATCCGAATCTCTGCGTCTCCTGTCTGTCACTCATATTTGTTGAGCGCTTCCTATGTGCAGAGCACTGTAATGAGCGCTTGGGAGAGCACATTATAACAATAAAACAGACACATTCCCTGCCCGCAACTAGCTTACTGTCTAGAGGGGGAGACAGACATTAATAGAAATCAATAAATGACAGATATGGGCATCAATCAATCAGCAATAAAGCAGCTCTACCTAGTGGATAGAGCCTGGGTTCTAATCCCAGCTCTTCTATTTGTTGCGTAACCTTGGGCGAGTCACTTCTCGGGGCCTTGGTTACCTCATCTGTAAAATGGGGATGAAGAACGTGAGCCCCATGTGGATCCAACCTCACCCCAGTGCTTAGTAATAATAATAATAATAATAATGTTAGTATTTGTTAAGCACTTACTATGTGCCAAGCACTGTTCTAAGTACTGGGGGAGATACAGGGTAATCAGGTTGACCCACCTGGGGCTCACAGTTTTAATCCCCATTTTACAGATGAGGTAACTGAGGCCCATTGTTGGGTAGGGACTTTATATGTTGCCAACTTGTCCTTCCCAAGCGCTTAGTACAGTGCTCTGCACACAGTAAGCACTCAATAAATACGATTGATTGAGGCACAGAAGGAGCTTGCCCTAGGTCACACAGCAGACAAGCGACAGAGGATTAGAACCCACATCCTCTGACTCCCAAGCCCGGGCTCTTTCCACTAAGCCACGTCAGTGCTTGGCATAGATTAAGTGCTTAACAAATACCACCATTATTATTAGGAAGTAAATGGTTTAACCAATGATTTTGCTATTATTAATAGTATTAGTAGTAGAAGTCATAGTAACAATAAAAAAAAAAGATCCACCTGTTCACCTCAGTACAAAGTCAAAAAAAAAAAAAAGTCTTACCAGGGAGGCTGTATCTCTCCAATCCACCAATCGATGGAATCAGTCAAGATCCTACTTAATAGTGGTAATGCCTTAACATTCACTGGCCCCCTGTGTGACCTTGGGTAAGTCACTTCATTCATTCAGTCGCATTTAATCAATCAATCGTGTTTATTGAGTGCTTACTGTGTGCAGAGCACCGTTCTAAGCGCTTGGGAAGTACAAGTTGGCAACATATAGAGACAGTCCCTACCCAACAGTGGGCTCACAGTCTAGAAGGGGGAGACAGAGAACAAAACCAAACATATTAACAAAATAAAATAAATAGAATAGATATGTACAAGTAAAATAGAGTAATAAATACGAACAAACATATATATATATATATATATATATATATATATATATATATATATATATATATGTATACTGAACCACCGTTCAGTCGATGGGCCGGCTGGGGAGAATTGGTCAGCAAGGCCGTCTCTCAGTAGCCATTTAGGCCTGCTCATGCCCTGGGTTTTCTTTTAGCCCAAGAAAAGAGGAAGCGTGGGAGGGTGGGTGGGGTCACCCCCCATCCTGTTCCCCCCTGCCAACTTTCTCCCTGCCTCCTTCATTCTCCTCAGCACGCTAGTTTGTGGTGCCCCTCATCGTGACATCATGGCAAGTCCCTCAGCAGGAGGTGTAACCCCCCCTTTCTCATTCCCCTCAGCCCGTTCAGTTGTGGTGCCCCTCTTTGTGACATTACGGCGATCCCCTCAGCATGAAGACCCCCCTCCCCCAGCCCCCTTCATTCCTCTCAGCACAATCGGATGTGGTGTCCCTCATCTTGACATTACAGCAATCCCCTGGCTACGAGGTGTGTGTCCCCCCACCACAAACTTCCCCCTCCCTCCCTGTCCCCTTCACTCCCCTCAGCATGCTCAGCTTGGTGCCCTTTATCATTAATAATAATAATAATGATGGTATTTGTTAAGCACTTACTATCAGGCTCTGTACTAAGCACTAGGGTGGATACAAGCAAATCGAGTTGGACACAGTCCCCGTCCCTTGTGGGGCTCATAGTCTCAATTCGTTTTCCAGATAAGGTAACTGAGGCCCAGAGAAGTGGAGTGACTCTCACAAGGTCACACAGCAGACAAGTGGCGGAGCCAGAGATCAGAACTCATGACCTTCTGTCTCCCAGATCTGTACTCTATCCACTAGATCATGCTGACAATCCCCCTGCCCTGGACTTTCATCCTCTGAGAGAGAGAGGGTGAGTGGGAATTTATCCCTAATTTCCAGACTGGGGAGACTAAGGCCCAGAGAGGTTCGGCGAATTGTCTGAGGTCACACAGCAGGTCGGGCAGGGCCGGGCCTCGAACCTGGGTCTCCTGACTCCCGGTTCTCTTCCTCTCTTTTCTTCCTTCCCTCCCACTGCCTCTCTCCCCGAGATGGCTTCCCCCATTGGACCGATGGAAAAATCGAGGCCAAATCGGGGTTAGCCCTAGGGTCCTTGGGCTGGGGATTGGGAAATCCGGGAAAGGGGAGAGGGAGGGAAGTTAAAGAGAAAGAAAGAGGAAACATCTCCTCCATCTTCCCTTTTGCCTGAGTTCCGAGCAGGGAAAGGGAACAGAGAGACATTAAAGGAACAGAATCCAAGATTTCCCCAAAGCGGCTCGGGGGGCTCCCCGCATTTCTCAGCTATTTCCAGCCAGGCTGGGACCCCTCAATTAATTAATCAATCAATCCACCAATTGATGCCATTTCTTGAGCGCTTACGTGTGCAGAGCACTGTAGTGAGCCTTTGGAAGAGTACGATATGACAGAGTTGGCAGACGTGCTGCCTGCCCATAATGACCTTAGAGTTTGGGGAAATAAACATGCACAAAATCTGAACCCAGAGAAAGCCCCCCAACCTCCTTCCCACCTCCCACATGCCCCCCAGCTCCTGTGTTTGGCTCCAAGTTCTGCAATTCACTAGTCTAATTGATCAGGTCCCAATTAATCAATCAATCGTACTTATTGAGTGCTTACTGTGTGCAGAGTGCTGTTCTAAGCTCTTGAGAAGGGACGAAATAACAGAGTGGGTAGACACATTCCCTGCCCACAGCGGGCTTATAGTCTAGATGGGGAGAGAGACATTAAGACTGTAAACCCGTTGTGGGCAGGGATTGTCTCTCTTTATGGCTGGATTGTACTTCCCAAGCGCTTAGTACAGTGCTCTGCACACAGTAAGTGCTCAATAAATGTGATCGAATTAATGAATGAGTAAAAGAAATACATAACTTTTGGAGGAAAATACTGTATCATAACTTGTACTTCCCAAGCGCTTAGTACAGTGCTCTGCACACAGTCAGCACTCAATAAATACGATTGAATGAATGAATGCCCATATTGAGCTTACCATCTAGAGGGGGAGAGAGACATTAATAGAAATAAACAAATTAAGGTTACACCTGTAAAGTTCCACCACTCCATCCTCCTGAAGAGGAAAAGGAAGAGCGGAGAGGAGGACTAATCTGTCTATCAATCAATCAATCGTAATAATAATGATGATGATGGTATTTGTTCAGCGCTTACTATGTGCCCAGCACTGTTCTAAGTGTGGAGGTAGATACAAGACATTCAGGTTGTCCCACATGGGGATCACAGTCTGCATCCCCATTTTAATTGAGGTAACTGAGGCACAGAGAAGTGAAGTGACTTGCCCAAAGTCACACTGCTGACAAGTGGTGGAGCTGCAATTAGAACCCACGACCTCTGACTCCTAAGACCGTGCTCTTTCCACTAAGCCATGCTGCTTCTCACATTTACTGTATTTACTGAACACTTTGGGAGAGGACTTCCAATCTTGCAGTGAGGAGAGACGTAGTACGGAAACATGGTCTATTTTTATATGGTTCTTGTTCAACGCTCCCTACATGCCAGGCACTGTACTAAGCGCAGGGGTAGCTAATCAGGTTGGACACAATCTCTGCTCCACCTGGGCCTCACCATCTAGGTTGAGGAAACTGAGGCACAGAGAATAATAGTGAATAATAATAATAATAATGGCATTTATTAAGCACTTACTATGTGCAAAGCACTGTTCTAAGTGCTGGGGAGGTTACAAGGTTATCAGGTTGTCCCTCATGGGGCTTACAGTCTCAATTCCCATTTTACAGATGGGGCAACTGAGGCACAGAGAAGTGAAGTGACTTGCCCAAGACCACTCAGCAGGCAAGTGGCAGAGGTGGGATTAGAACTCAAGTTCTCAGACTCACAGGCCCGGGCTCTTTCCATTAGGCCTCGCTGACTAATGTGTTGATTGACCGATTCCTCAAGATTGTAAGCTCATTGTGGGCAGGGAGCATATCTGCCAACTCTGTTTTATTGTACTCTGTCAAGTGCCCAATACAGTGCTCTGCACACGGTAAGCGCTCAATAAATACCATTGATTGATTGCGCGTGAACCTCCTCCCCTCTCGAGCATAAAGAGGCAACGAGCATTGCATACTCAGTGCTGAGAAACAGCGTGGCTCGGCGGAAAGGGCACGGGCTTGAGTCAGAGGTCATGGGTTTGAATCCCGGCTCTGCCAATTGTCAGCTGTGTGACTTTGGGCCAGTCCCTTAACTTCTCTGTGCCTCAGTTATCTCATCTGTAAAATGGGGATTAAGACTGTGAGCCCCCTGTGGGACCACCTGATCATCTTGTAACCTCCCCAGCGCTTAGAACAGTGCTGTGCACATAGTAAGTGCTTAATAAATGCCATTATTATTATTATTATTGCATATGGCTGATAGATCCTAATTTCTCCCCTCTCCTCACCCTCCTAAACTTTTCTCCCCTACCACCCCCACCTCCCATCCTACCCACCGTTTCTCATTCATTCACTCAATAGTATTTATCGAGTGCATAGTGTGCGCACAGCACTGTACTTAGCGCTTGGGAGAGCACAATATAACAATAAACAGACACGTTCCCTGCCCGCAACGAGTTTACGGTCCAGAGGGAGACAGACATGAATATGAATAAATAAATTAGAGAGGGAGACAGACATCGATATAGATAGATAAATAAATTACAGATAGCATTTAGTGTGTGAAATAAATCTCTGTAACACTCGTTTTTCACTTCTCCAAGAGGAATTTGCTTTCGGAATTCACAATTCATAATGAGAATAGATAAGATATACAAGATATTTGGTATAAGGGAAAAGAAACCGTGGTTTCTGAGCCCCAGCGACGCAAAGTGTAGATATCTAAAATACCTGGGATTCGTTTTCATATCCTCTTGACGTTTTCACTTCCTGTTGGCTTGAATCTGTTGCCGTCAATCAGTCATCATATTTATCGAGCGCTTACTGTGCGCCGAGCACTGTCCTAGGCGCTCGGGAAAGGGCAATATAGAAATGGACCAGAGCTGGTGAACACGTTTCCTGCCCACAACTAGCTTACAATCTGTTCAAGGATCCCTGTCAATCCAGGGATCAGTAAGGGAATTATCATCATCATCCATGGGGTTTACTGAGCGCTTACTATGTGCCAGAGCACTATACTAAGCGTCGGAACAGTTGGTAGAGAAGCAGCGTGGATATGGCACAGCCTTGGGAGTTGGAAGGACCTGGGCTCTAGTCCCTGCTCTGCCACTTGTCTGCTGAGTGACCTTGGCCAAGTCACTTCCCTTCTGGGCCTCAGTTCCCTCATCTGTAAAATGGGGATGAAGACTGTGAGCCCCATGTGGCACAGGGACTGTGTCTAACCTGATTAGCTTAGATCTACCCCAGCGTTTAGAACAGTGCCTGGCACGTAGTAAGAGGTCTGTTTATTGTTGTATTCTAGTCTTCCAAGAGCTTAGTACAGTGCCCTGCACATGGTAAGTGCTCAATAAATATGATTGAATGAATGAATAAATACTATTAAAAAAGGTTCCCTGCCCACAGCGAGCTTACAGTCTAGAGGAAGTTCAAGATATAATCAATCAATGGAGTTTACTGAGTGCTTATTGTGTGCAGAGCACTGTACTAAGCACTTGGGAGGCAGACACGTTCCCTGCCCACAGCAAATTTACAGTCTACTCAAGGATCCCTATGGTCTAGTGGACAGACCCCCGAGCCTGGGAGTCCACAAGGTCATGGGTTCAAATCCCCACTCCGCCAATTTTCTGCTGGGTGACCTTGGGCAAGTCATTTCCCTTCTTTGTGCCTCAGTTACCTCCACTGTAAAATGGGGCTTGAGACTGTGAACCCTCCGTGGGACAGGGACTGTGTCCAACCCAGTTGGCTTGTATCCACCTGTCATCCGTCATCCAGGGAGACAGGTTCGTTCAGTAATCGGCGTGGCGAGACGAGGGCGGGTGGGGGGCAGAAAGCCTGAGTTTTATGTAAAATTTATTCCGCGAGGCCAATTGAATTATGTAATTTTTTAGGCGCAGTGGATTGAACTTCCCTCTCAGGAAAAATGTAATCAATTAGTAATATTAGAGCTTCCCTAACGGGAGGAACCACATATACAGTACTCATCATCATCATCATCATCATCATCATCAATCGTATTTATTGAGCGCTTACTGTGTGCAGAGCACTGTACTAAGTGCTTGGGAAGTACAAATTGGCAACATATAGAGACAGTCCCTGCCCAACAGTGGGCTCACAGTCTAAAAGGGGGAGACAGAGAACAAAACCAAACATACTAACAAAATAAAATAAATAGAATAGATATGTACAAGTAAATAAATAAATAGAGTAATAAATATGTACAAACATATATACATACATACAGGTGCTGTGGGGAAGGGAAGGAGGTAAGATGGGGGGATGGAGAGGGGGATGAGGGGGAGAGGAGGGAAGGGGCTCAGTATGATTGATCATCATCATCAATCATAGTTATTGAGCGCTTACTGTGTGCAGAGCACTGTACTAAGTGCTTGGGAAGTACAAGTTGGCAACATATAGAGACAGTCCCTACCCAACAGTGGGCTCGTGGCAGAACCCCCAGGTCCCACCCAAGCAGAATTCCCTTACAGTTTGCACTCACGCGCACTTCCCACTCAGGAGGAATCCACTTGAGTTATACACCCATGGTGGAAGCCCCTAGCTCCCATCCATGAGGATTTTCCATTTGGGAGGAATCCATTCATTTCGTTACATACTCATGGTGAAGCACCTGGCTTCCAGCCCCATGAACATCCAGTGGGATGGGACACTTCCCAATCCCAGGGCTCCTCACTTGGTGCAGGCAGAGCCGGCCTCCGCTGCAAGTCTCCATCCTCTGCCTAGAAGTCCAGAGGCCGCAGGGATTTTTCACCGGTGCTCCTATGCCGTTCCAGCTTCCGGCCTCAGTTTACCCAATCTCTGCCCTCTCCCTCTTCCATACCTAATTGGATTGGCACGGGGGCGAGGGACACCTTCTGTATTCCCAGCTTGGGCTGTCAATCTAGCAGTTTCGGCTGTGGGAGCGGTATCCCACCTTCACTTCCAAGTTCCGTCTCCCGGCTCAGGTGGCCATGAGACAGCATCTGACCTTGAGATGCCTGGCACCCAAGGGTCTCCTTGGGACACCACCCCAGCGCTCAGTACAGTGCCTGGCACATAGTAAGCGCTTAACGGACATCACAATTATTATTAAGTACCATATTTTTATTATTAATATTATTAAAGACCCCCACCACTTTCAGTGCAGTGCTGTATAGGAAGCAGTCTCCGAGAACGAGCGTAATACCCGAAAGCCCTTGATTTTGAAAGCATTTCAGTAACCATCTAAAAAAAGCTTCTCTAAATTTCCCACCTTTCGCAACTTCAGTTTTAACTAGAACAGTAATAATAATAATAATAACTCTGGTATTCGTTTCGCTTACTATGTGCCAGGCACTGTGCTAAGTGTTGGGGTTAGATAGAAGGTAATTGGGTTGGCCACAGTCCCTGTCCCACATTGGGTTCTAGGTCTTAATGCCCATTTTAAAGATGAGGTCACTGAGCCCAGAGAATAATAATAATAATGATGGCAATTATTAAGTGCTTACTGTTGTCTACCAGCGAACTTGGCATGACTGACTCCATCTTGTGCATACCAACAGTAACCCTTTATTTTGTGCAGACGGAAAGCACTCCAGTGTGTATAAAGTAACATTAACCAAAGTGGCTCTTCTCTGTCTGGAATGTCCCCATCCTGTGTTGACCATTATCTCCTGATAACATTTTGTAAACAGGGATTTTAACACTAACCAAACCATGACAAACAAACGGTTGTACTTTAACTTAGGATCTAGGAATTCCAAGGCCTCACGTGCAGCATTACTCGGGAATCCTTTGTGTAGCTTGGATTTGAAACCAAATAAAAGAGGAAGAAGCCGCTGGGATCGGGGCTGCTTGCCACTCGTACCTCTCTCGGAAGGTGAACGGGCAAGTAGTCAACTTTCCTTCTTTACTACTCTATCTAAACTCATGTCTCCGAGTCATTTTTCCTATCTGCGTCACCACCTTGGGTTCTCGAACCCTGCAGCCGATTTACACCGGTTAACCTATTTGCACCCTACTTGTCAATAACACTATGTGCAAAGCACTGTTCTAAACGCTGAGGGAGATACAAGGTGATCAGGTTGTCCCACGGGGGCCTCACAGTCTTCATCCCCATTTTACAGATGAGGGAACTGAGGCCCAGAGAAGTGAAGTGACTTGCCCCAGTCACACAGCTGACAAGTGGTGGAGCCGGGATTTGAACCCATGACCTCCGACCCCAACGCCCGGGCTCTTTCCCCTGAGCCACGCTGCTTCTCCGAAGTGAAGTGACTTGCCAAAGGTCACACAGCTGGCAAGGGAAGGAGGCGGGATTAGAACCCAGGTCCTTCTGACTCCCAGGTTGGGGCAGTATGCACTAAGCCACCCTATTTCTCCTAACTAGAACAGTCTATCCATGCACCAAGGAGTATGCCGATTATCTATCAATCAATCAATCAATCAATGGTATTTATTGAGCGCTTCCTGAGTGCTGGGCACTGTATAAGCGCTTGTACAATATGACAGATGGTAGATAACAGAGCTGGTAGACACGTTCCCTCCCACAACGAGCTCACAGTCTAGATGTGGGGGAATTGTGGGTTTTTTTTTTTTAAGTAAAGCCCATTTTGCCGATTTTTTCAGGGACTTTAGAATTTTTAAGGGGCTTTGAGCAAAAAGGAAACAAGAGTCCGAGGAGGAAAATGAAAACTAGAACTGGAAGTTCTTTTTCATCACAAGGTCAGCTCCTAATGTGGGGGGGGGGGGATTTATATTTTATCATATTATAATTATGACTGGAGCACTGTTAAATCCTGAAAGCAGGATTTCCCCAGGAGGTAATAATGCAAAGACCAGTATTAAATATAGATATATTCTGAAAATAAAAACAAAAGAGCCCCTGACCCACATGGATTTCACAGTCTTAATCCCCATTTCACAGATGAGGTCACTGAGGCCCAGAAAAGTGACGTGACTTGGCCAAGGTCACGCAGCAGACTTGTGGCTGAGCTGGGATTAGAACCCAGGTCCTACTGACTCCCAAGCCCGGGCTCTCTCTGCTAGGCAACACTGCTTCCCCGTCATTTTTGTACAAATGCCTGAACAAGTTGTTAATACCTTTTTTTTTTTTGATGGTCAAGCACTGTTCTAAGGGCTGGGGAGGAAACAAGCTAATCAGGTTGGACACAATCCCCGTCCCACACGGGATGCTCAATCTTCATCCCCATTTTATGGATGAGGGAACTGAGGCCCAGTGAAGTGACTCGCCAAGGACCCAGCAGACACGCGGCAGAGCCAGGATTAAAAAGCATCATATAATAATAGCTGTATTTGTTAAATGCCTACTATGTGCCAAGCACTGCGCTAAGCGGCGGTGTGGACACGAGAGAAGCAGCATCTAGTAGCGAACAGAGCATAGACCTGGGCGTCAGAAGGTCATGGGTTCTAATCCCAGCTCTGCCGCTTGTCTGCTGTGTGACCTGAGGCAAGTCACTTCACTTCTATGGGCCTCAGCGACCTCATCTGGAAAATGGGGATTGAGACTGTGAGCCCCATGTGGGACAGGGACTGTGGCTTGTATCCACCCCAGTGCTTAGGACAGTACCTGGCACATAGTAAGTGCTTAACAAATACCGTTATTATTATTTCAAGACAAGGGGGTGCCAGTTGGGGCTCACAGCCTAAGAATCAATCAATCGTATTTATTGAGCGCTTACTGTGTGCAGAGCACTGTACTAAGCGCTTGGGAAGTACAAGTTGGCAACACATAGAGACAGTCCCTACCCAACAGTGCGCTCACAGTCTACAAGGAGGGGAAACGGGGATTGAATCCCCATTTTATGGAAGAGGTCGAAGTAGATATCGCTCTGACTTGCTCCTTTATTTCACCGCCCTCCCAACCCCGAGACACATACCTATCTGAGCCATGTGACTTTGGGCAAGTCGCCTCACTTCTCTGTGCCTCAGTTCCCTCCTCTGGAAAATGGGGATGAAGACTGTGAGCCCCACGTGGGACAACCTGATACCCGCGCCAGCGCTTAGAACAGTGCTTGGCACGTAGTAAGCACTTCGCAAATACCATCGTCATCATTATTTATTTATAATAATAATAATGTTGGCATTTGTTAAGCACTTACTATGTGCAAAGCACTGTTCCAAGCGCTGGGGGGGATACAAAGTGATCAGGTTGTCCCATGTGGGGTTCACAGTCTTAATCCCCACTTTACAGATGAGGTAACTGAGGCTCAGAGAACTTAAGTGACTTGCCCAAGGTCACACAGCAGACATGTGGCGGAGCCGGGATTCGAACCCATGACCTCTGACTCCAAAGCCTGGGCTCTTTCCACTGAGCCACGCTGCTTCTCTTATTTATATTAATGTCTGTCTCCCCCTCACTCTAGACTGTAAGTTCATTGTGGGCAGGGAACGTGTCTATGACTCTGTACTCTCCCAAATGCTTAGTGTCTTGTGCATGGTAAGTGCTCAGAAAGTGTGACTCTCCCAGACGCTTAGTACAGTGCCTGGCATGCGGTAAGCGTTCGATATTTAGACTGTGAGCCCACTGTTGGGTAGGGACTCATCAATCGTATTTATTGAGCGCTTACTATGTGCAGAGCACTGTACTAAGCGCTCAATAGGGACTGTCTATAGGGACTGTCTCTATATGTTGCCAACTTGTACTTCCCAAGCGCTTAGTACAGTGCTCTGCACACAGTAAGCGCTCAATAAATACGATTGATGATGATGATGTGTGACTGAGTGAATGAATGGAAACTCCATGAGCAGATGCCTCTAATTGTGGTGACTCACACTCAGATTTCTCAGGACTTCCCCCTTTTAAAACCAGATGGGGTCAGATGAGTTCTCAGAGAACGTCTACTACTACCTGAGCCGCAGAGAGCCTCGGTTGGCCCTGCGAGCACGTGTGCTGAACGTCCTTTTGTTGCAGGGCCCTGTGCTGAGCGCCCCGACCGCGGGGAGGACCATGGGGAGAGCGGGCCTGTGGATCCTGGTCCTCCTCTGCCTGGAGACAAGTAAGCCGACCGACCTATCGCTGGTACTTATTGAGCGCTGACTGCGTGCAGAGCACTGGACTGAACGTTTGGCAGAGGACGATGCAAAAAAAAAGGACACAACGAGCTTTCAGTTTAGAGATGAGCTTAGTCCGAAGGCTAAATTGGGGTGTCGGAAGCCAGGGAGGGATACGTTAGCGGCAATGGATTGTCGCTCATACATGTACTTCCCAAGCGCTAACTTGTACTTCCCAAGCGCTTAGTACAGTGCTCTGCACACAGTAAGCACTCAATAAATACGATTGATGATGATGATGGATTGTCGGGGGATGGGGAAGGCCCCCCTGCCTGGTTTGGCAGTATTGACCTGGGAGTAATTGGCAGAGTTTGGATGTCTTATTCATTCAATCATATTTATTATTTGCTGTGGCCAGGGCACTGTACTAAGCGCTTGGAAAGGGCAATTCAGCAATAAAGCGAGGCAATCCCTACCCAACAACGGGCTCACAGTCTAGTCTTAGATTACCAAAACCAGGTCTAGACAGATTGGCAGCTCCAATCTGGGTGGAATGGGAACGAAAAGCAAGGTGGTCTAGTGGAGAAAGCCCAGGCTTGGGAGGCAGAGCACTTGGGTTCTAATCCCAGCTCTCCCAAATGTCTGCTGTGTGACCTCGGGCAAGTCACTTAACTTCTCTGTGACTCAGTTACCTCCTCTGGGAAAAGGTGATTAAGACTGTGAGCCCCATGTGGGACTCACTGTCCAACCTGATTACCACATATCTACCCCAGAGCTTAGAACAGTGCTTGGCGCATAGTACAGGCTTAACAAATACCACGATTACTGTTATTATTATTATTATTCATTCATTCATTCAATCATATTTATTGAGTGCTTACTGTGTGCAGAGCACTGTACTAATCACTTTATTTATTTATCTTACATGTACATATCTATTCTATTTATTTTATTTTGTTAGTATGTTTGGTTTTGTTCTCTGTCTCCCCCTTCTAGACTGTGAGCCCGCTGTTGGGTAGGGACTGTCTCTATATGTTGCCGACTTGTACTTCCCAAGTGCTTAGTACAGTGCTCTGCACACAGTAAGCGCTCAATAAATACGATTGATTGATTGGGAAGTACAAATTGGCAACATATAGAGATGGTCCCTACCCAACAACGGGCTCGCAGTCTAGAAGGGGGAGACAGACAACATAACAAAACAAGTAGACAGGTGTCAATACCATCAGAATAAATAGAATTATAGCTATATACACATCATTACTAAAATAGAGTAATAAATATGTACAAATATATACACGTGCTGTGGGGAGGGGAAGGGGGAGAGTGAGTGAGGGAGGAGATTATTATCTCAGTCCCACCACTTGTCTCTTGGGTGACCGTGGGCAAGTCACTTCACTGTTCTATGCCTCAGTTTCTTCATCTGCAAAATGGAGATTAAGACTGTGAGTCCCATGCGGGACGGGGACCGTGTCCAACCCGATTAGCTTGTATCTACCCCAGCACTTAGTCCAGTGCCTGGCACATAGTAAGTGGTTAATAAATAATCAAAATGATGGTTCTTGTTAAGCGCTTACTATGTGCCAAGCACTGTTCTAAGCACTGGGGTAGATACAAGTTAATCAGGTTGGACACGGTCCCTTTCTCTCATGGGGTTCACGCTCTTAATCCCCATTTTTTTTTACAGATGAGGTAATTGAGGCCCAGAGAATTGATGTGACTTGCTCGGGGTCACACAGCAGACAAGTGGAGGAGCCAGGATTAGAACCCATGACCTTCTGACTCCCAGGACCAGGCTGTATCCATTACACCACGCTGCTTCCCATAAATAGCACACTTATTATTGCTAGCGTCGGTCATGAGGGACGTGGGGTGGTGGGTTGGGGGGAATGGGGCGGTGGAGGGCTCGGAAGGGCTGGAACTTGCGGTGTTTTAGCCGAGGGGGACATGACTCTAGTGCAAGGAAAGGTGAAGTCTCCAAGCAGTGAGGCCTAGTGGCTAGAGCCCGGGCCTGGGAATCAGAGGACCTGGGTTCTAATCCCACCTCCACCAACTGCCTGCTGAATGATCTTGAGCAAGTCACTCCACTTCTCTGTGCCTCAGTTGCCTCAACTGTAAAAAGGAGGTGAAGACTGTAGGCCCCATGTGGGACAGGGACTGTGTCCAACCTGATTAGCTTGGATAATAATAATGAGGATTTTTGTTAAGCGCTTACTATGTGCCAAGCAGTGCTCTAGGAGCTGGGGGAGTACAAAGTAATCAGGTTGTCCCACGGGGGGCCCACAGTCTTAATCCCCATTTTACAGATGAGGTCACTGAGGCCCAGAGAAGGGAAGTGGCTTGCCCAAAGTCACACAGCTGACAATTGACGGAGCCGGGATTTGAACTCATGACCTCTGACTCCCCAGCCCATGCTCGTTCCACTGAGCCACGCTGCCAGTGCTTAGTACAGTGCCTGGAACATAGTAAGCGCTTAATCAATCAATCAATCGTATTTATTGAGCGCTTACTGTGTGCAGAGCACTGTACTAAGCGCTTGGGAAGTACAATCCCAGTCCCACTTTTGGCTCACAATCCCTCCTCTGCAAGTTGCCTGGTGTGTGATTGTGGGCAAGTCACCCGGGAAAGCAGCATGGCATAGCGGCTAGAGCACGGGCCTGGGAGTCACAAAGTCATGGGTTCTAATCCTGACTCATTCATTCATTCATTCAATCGTATGTATTGAGCACTTACTGTGTGCCAAGCACTGTACTGAGCGCTTGGGAAGTACAAGTCGGCAACATCTAGAGACGGTCCCTACCCAACAGCGGGCTAACAGTCTAGAAGGGGGAGACAGACAACAAAACAAAACATATTAACGAAATAAAATAAATAGAATAAATATGTACAAATAAAATAAATAGAGTAATAAATACGTACAAACATATATAAATATATACAGGTGCTATGGGGAGGGGAAGGAGGTAAGGCGGGGGGGATGGCCCTCCAGGAGGCCTTCCCAGACTGAGCCCCTTCCTTCCTCTCCCCCTCGTCCCCCTCTCCATCCCCCCATCTTACCTCCTTCCCTTCCCCACAGCATCTGTATATATGTATATATGTTTGTACATATTTATTTATTTACTTTACCTGTACATATCTATTCTATTTATTTTATTTTGTTAGTATGTTTGGTTTCGTTCTCTGTCTCCCCCTTTTAGACTGTGAGCTCATTGTTGGATAGGGACTGTCTCTATATGTTGCCAACTTGTACTTCCCAAGTGCTTAGTACAGTGCTCTGCACACAGTAAGCGCTCAATATATACGATTGAATGAATGAATGTATATATATGTTTGTACATAATTATTACTCTATTTATTTATTTATTTTACTTGTACATATCTATTCTATTGATTTTATTTTGTTAGTATGTTTGGTTCTGTTCTCTGTCTCCCCCTTCTAGACTGTGAGCCCACTGTTGGGTAGGGACTGTCTCTATATGTAGCCAATTTGTACTTCCCAAGCGCTTAGTACAGTGCTCTGCACACAGTAAGCACTCAATGAATACGATTGATTGATTGATTGATGGGGAGGGGGAGGAGGGGGAGAGGAAAGAGGGGGTTCAGTCTGGCTCAACTTGTCTGCTGTGTGGCCTTGGGCAAGTCAGATGGGTCTGGGCAGCATGGCTCAGTGGCAAGAGCCCGGTTTTGGAAGTCAGAGGATGTGGGTTCTAATCCTGGCTCCGCCACTTGTCTGCCCTGTGACCTAGGGCAAGCCGCTTAGCTTCTCTGTGCCTCAGTTCCCTCATCTGTAGAATGGGGATTACGACTGTGAGCCCCATGTGGGACAACCTGATTACCCTGTATCTACCCCAGTGCTTAGAACAGTGCTCGGCATATAGTAAGTGCTTAACAAATACCATCATTATTATTTCACTTCTCTGGGCCTCAGTTACCTCATCGGCAAAATGGGGATTAAGACTGTGAGCTCCATCTGGGACAGGGACTGTATCCAGCCCAATTTGTTTGTATCCACCCCAGCACTTAGTACAGTAAGTGCTTAACAAATATTATTATTATTATTATTAATATTAATTAGCTTCTTGGGCCTCAGTTCCTTCACCTGTAAAATGGGGATTCAATAATAATAATAATAATAGCATTTATTAAGTGCTTATTATGTGCAAAGCACTGTTCTAAGCGCTGGGGAGGTTACAAGGTGATCAGGTTGTCCCACAGTGGGCTCACAGTTTTTATCCCCATTTTACAGATGAGGTCACTGAGGCGCAGAGAAGTTAAGTGACTTGCCCAAAGTCACACAGCTGACAACTGGTGGAGCCGGGATTTGAACCCATACACCTTCTCTCTCCTACTTAGACCACAAGCTCCTTGTAAGCAGGGACTGTATCCAACTAACTGATCTGGTATCTACTCCAGTGCTGAGTACAGCGCTTGGCACATAGCGAGCGCCTAGAAGATACCACCATTATGAAGAATAAAGGAGAGCAGGGATCAAACGTCCATTCCTCAGATGAGGAAACTGAGGCCCAGAGAGGACAAAGTCATTCAATCGTATTTAGTGAGTGCTTACTTTGTACAGCAACCTGTACTAATGACCGGTCCAGGGTCACCCGGAAGGCCAGTGACTGAGCCGGGCCTTCTGACTCGCGGGCCCCGGCTCTTTCTGCTGGGCCCTGGGGGGAACCCCGAGATTTCCACTCTTATTCCAGAGTGGGCTCCCCAGATCAGGCGTGAGCGTGGGGGGCTGGCCACGAGGCGTGTGTGGGAGGGATGGGAAAGACATTGGAGGGGCTTCTTGGGGGAGAAGGGAGGGAAGGAGATGCCGGGCAGGGAACAGGAAAAAGGGGGTGACCACGAAGGGGGTGGTGGAAAGGCGTGGGGATGGAAAAGTGGAGGCAGGGTGGGAAGGGGGGGTTTCACAGTTTGCAGGGGGCCTCTCGGAAAGGCCTCTCTGCTTTCTCGGTGACTTCTGGAAGGCTCCGAACTGTTCTAGCAAGGTGTCGCTGCAAGAATTAGACGTGACGAAAGCCACATCCTTCCACACCCGGGGTCCCAAGTAGGGGCTGAGTGTAAGACCCCCCCGCCACTACCCACACGCCGATGATGGAAAGAGCTCTCCCCCTCACAGCCCACCTAGCCAGGTCAGGTGACAGGATGCGGCGAGCCCCACTACCTGCATAACGGTAGTGATGGTATTTGTTAAGCGCTTACTATGTGCCAGGTGCCGTACTGAGCACTGGGGTGGATACAGGCAAGTTGGGTTGGATAATAATAATAATAATAATAATAATAATGGCGGTATTTGTTAAGCGCTTACTGTGTGCTTAGCACTGTTCTAAGCGCTGGGGGGATACAAGGTGATCAGGTTGTCCCACGGGGGGGCTCACAGTCTTAATCCCCATTTTCCAGACGAGGTAACTGAGGCCCAGAGAAGTTAAGTGACTTGCCCAAGGTCACACAACTGACAAGTGACTGAGCCGGGATTCGAACCCATGACCTCTGACTCCCAAGCCCACACTCTTTCCACTGAGCCATGCTGGATGCAGTCCCTGTCCCATATAGGCTCACTGGCCCCATTTTACAGATGAGGTAAGCGAGGCACAGAAAAGCACGAGAAGCAGCAGCGTGGCTCAGTGGAAAGAGCACAGGCTTTGGAGTCAGAAGTCAGGGGTTCAAATCCCAGCTATGCCAATTGTCAGCTGTGTGACGTTGGGCAAGTCACCGAACTTCTCTGTGCCTCAGTTACCTCGTCTGTAAAATGAGGATTAAGACTGTGAGCCCCCCGTGGGACAACCTGATCACCTTGTAACCTCCCCAGCGCTTAGAACAGTGCTTTGCACATAGTAAGCGCTTTATAAATGTCATTATTATAGAGAAGCAGCGTGGCTCAGTGCAAAGAGCGTGGGCTTGGGAGGCAGAGGTCATGGGTTCAAATCCCACCTCCCCCACATGTCTGCTGTGTGACCTTGGGCAAGTCACTTCACTTCTCTGTGCCTCAGTTCCCTCATCTGTAAAATGGGGATTAAAACTGTGAGCCCCACATGGGACAACCTCATCTCCTTGTGTTCCCCCCAGCGCTTAGAACAGTGCTTTGCACATAGTAAGCGCTTAACAAATACCAAAAAAAAAAAAAGCAAAGTGATTCGTCCAGGGTCCCAAGGCAGACGAGTGGCGGAGCCGGGATTAGAACCCATGACCTTCTGACTCCCGGGTCTGCGCTCTATCCACTAGGCTTCACTTCTTGGGGAGCCCAGAGGGGACGGGGTGACAGTTAATAATCGTGGTACGGGAGATAGACCATTGCAGGGTGGCAGGAGAGAGCCCAGATTCTGCCCCTAACCTGCTCTGTGTCCTTGGGCAAATGGCCTACCCTCTCTGAGCCCTGGTTTCAAATCTGTCAAAAGGGGATCAGACACCCATTTTAGAAGCAGCATGGCCTAATGGAAAGAATAATAATAATAATGATGGCATTTATAAAGCACTTACTATGTGCAAAGCACTGTTCTAAGCGCTGGGGAGGTTACAAGGTGATCAGGTTGTCCCACGGGGGGCTCACAGTCTTAATCCTCATTTTACAGACGAGGTAACTGAGGCACAGAGAAGTTCAGTGACTTGCCCAACGTCACACAGCTGACAATTGGCATAGCTGGGATTTGAACCCCTGACTTCTGACTCCAAAGCCCGTGCTCTTTCCACTGAGCCACGCTGCTTCTCGTGGCTCAGGTTGGGAGTCAGAGCAGGGTTCTAATCCCAGCTCTGCCACTTACTTGCAGTGTGACCTCCGGCGAGTCCCTTAAAATCTCTGGGCCTCGGTTTCCTCATCTGGAAAATGGGGTCCCTCTGACTTTGCCGGTGAGCCCCCTGTGGGATAGGGACTGCATCTGACCTGGCAATCCGGGTATCTACCCCAGCGCTCAGTGCAACGCTCAGCACAGGGAAGCAGCACGGCCTAGTGGAAAGAAACCGGGCCTGAGAGTCAGAAGGATCTGGGTTCTAATCCCACCGCTGCCGCTGGTCTGCTGTGTGACCTTGCGCGAGTCACTTCACTTCTCTGTGCCTCAGTTCCCTTAGCTGTGAAATAGGGATTAAGACAGTGAGCCCCACGTCGGACAGGGACTGTGTCCAATCCACTTAACTTGTATCTACCCCAGCGCTTAGTTCAGTGCCTGGCATTCATTCATTCATTCATTTGATCGTATTTATTGAGCGCTTACTGTGTGCAGAGCACTGTACTAAGCGCTTGGGAAGTACACGTTGGCAACATATAGAGACGGTCCCTACCCAACAGTGGGCTCACAGTCTAGAAGGGGGACACAGGCAACAAAACCAAACATATTAACAAAATAAAATAAATAGAATAAATATGTACAAATAAAATAGAGTAATAAATACGTACAAACATATATACATATATACAGGTGCTGTGGGGAGGGGAAAATATTAGGGGGACCTGACTGATTTATTGACCTGACAGATACTTAAGCTATGCTTTTCTCCTGCCCCAAACTTTTCCCAATCTCTTTCTGTAGTTGACACCACCCTCAGTTTTCTGTTTGTAGATGTCCAAATTCCACTTCTCTATTACCACTTGTAAATTTCTACAAGCCCATAAAACTTTAAGCGATATCTTGGCAAAAGGGAAGGGTAGAGTGCTGAGGATGGGTATTCCCAACAGAAATCTTTCCTGCTCTTTCAACTGGAAGAAAGGGGTTGTTGGATAGTGAAGGGCAAGAGGCTTTATACACGGAACTATGAATTGTGCGGAATAATGGCTACCACGAAGGACTCAGACTGTTGAGCTAGTTTTCTCTTCATCACAGAGCATAGGCTTAGGAACCTTCCATACACTCTGGCATGTAGAAAGCGCTTAACAAACACCACATAATAGGTGTTTAGAGAATCAATCAATCAATCAATCAATCATATTTATTGAGGCTTACTATGGGCAAGAGGCTTTATACACGGAACTATGAATTGTGCGGAATAATGGCTACCACGAAGGACTCAGGCTGTTGAGCTAGTTTTCCCTTCATCACAGAGCATAGGCTTAGGAACCTTCCATACACTCTGGCATGTAGTAAGCGCTTAACAAACACCACATAATAGGTGTTTAGAGAATCAATCAATCAATCATATTTATTGAGCGCTTCCTATGTGCAGAGCACTGTACTAAGCGCTTGGGAAGTACAAATTGGCAACATATAGAGACAGTCCCTACCCAACAGTGGGCTCACAGTCTAAGAGGGGGAGACAGGGAACAAAACCAAACATACTAACAAAATAAAATCAATAGAATAGATAGGTACAAGTAAAATAAATAAATAGGGTAATAAATATGTACAAACATATATACATATATACAGGTGCTGTGGGGAAGGGAAGGAGGTAAGACGGGGGGGATGGAGAGGCGGACGAGGGGGAGAGGAAGGAAGGGGCTCAGTCTGGGAAGGCCTCCTGGAGGAGGGGAAGGAGGGAAGGAGATGGGGAAGGAGATGGGAAAGGAGGAAGGAAGGAGAGAGGGAAGGAGGAGGGAAGGAGATGGGGAAGGAGGAGGGAAGGAGAAGCAGTACGGCCCAGTGGAAAGAGCCCAGGCCTGAGCGTCAGAAGGACCTGTGTTCTCATCCTGCCTCCGCCGCTGACCTGCTGCGTGACTTCGGGCTAGTCACTCCCTTCTCTGGGCCTCAGTTCCCTCATCTGTAAAATGGGGACGAAGACCGTGAGCCCCACGTGGGACATAGACTGTGTCCAACCTGATTAGAGCCCAGACCTGGACGTCGGAAGGTCCTGGGTTCTAATCCCACCTCGGCTACTTTTCTGCTGGGTGACCTTGGGCAAGTCACTTTACTTCTCCGTACCTCAGTTCCCTCATCTGGAAAATGGGGATTGAGACTGTGAGCCCCACATGGGACAGGGACTGAGTCCTACCCAATTTGCTTTTATCCACCCCAGTGCTTAGTACAGTGCCTGGCACATAGTAAACACTTAACAAATGCCACAATTATTATTATTATTACTACCCTAGCGCTTAGTACAGTGCCTGGCACATAGTAAATGCTTAACAAATGCCACAATTACTATCATTATTATTACCCCGGCACTTAGTAGAGTGCCTGGCACATAGTAAATGCCTAACAAATGCCACAATTATTATTATTATTACTACCCTAGCGCTTAGTACAGTGCCTGGCACATAGTAAATGCTTAACAAATGCCACAATTACTATCATTATTATTACCCCGGCACTTAGTAGAGTGCCTGGCACATAGTAAATGCCTAACAAATGCCACAATTATTATTATTATTACTACCCTAGCGCTTAGTACAGTGCCTGGCACATAGTAAATGCTTAACAAATGCCACAATTACTATCATTATTATTACCCCAGCACTTAGTAGAGTGTCTGGCACATAGTAAATGCCTAACAAATGCCACAGTTATTATTATTATTACTACCCTAGATATTAGTACAGTGCCTGGCACATGGTAAATGCTTAACAAATGCCACAATTACTATCATTATTATTACCCCAGCACTTAGTAGAGTGTCTGGCACATAGTAAATGCCTAACAAATGCCACAGTTATTATTATTATTACTACCCTAGCGCTTAGTACAGTGCCTGGCACATGGTAAATGCTTAACAAATGCCACAATTACTATCATTATTATTACCCCAGCACTTAGTAGAGTGCCTGGCACATAGTAAATGCCTAACAAATGCCACAATTATTATTATTATTACTACCCTAGCGCTTAGTACAGTGCCTGGCACATAGTAAATGCTTAACAAATGCCACAATTACTATCATTATTATTACCCCAGCACTTAGTAGAGTGTCTGGCACATAGTAAATGCCTAACAAATGCCACAGTTATTATTATTATTACTACCCTAGATATTAGTACAGTGCCTGGCACATGGTAAATGCTTAACAAATGCCACAATTACTATCATTATTATTACCCCAGCACTTAGTAGAGTGTCTGGCACATAGTAAATGCCTAACAAATGCCACAGTTATTATTATTATTACTACCCTAGCGCTTAGTACAGTGCCTGGCACATGGTAAATGCTTAACAAATGCCACAATTACTATCATTATTATTACCCCAGCACTTAGTAGAGTGCCTGGCACATAGTAAATGCCTAACAAATGCCACAATTATTATTATTATTACTACCCTAGCGCTTAGTACAGTGCCTGGCACATAGTAAATGCTTAACAAATGCCACAATTACTATCATTATTATTACCCCGGCACTTAGTAGAGTGCCTGGCACATAGTAAATGCCTAACAAATGCCACAATTTTTATTATTATTACTACCCTAGCGCTTAGTACAGTGCCTGGCACATAGTAAATGCTTAACAAATGCCACAATTACTATCATTATTATTACCCCGGCACTTAGTAGAGTGCCTGGCACATAGTAAATGCCTAACAAATGCCACAATTATTATTATTATTACTACCCTAGTGCTTAGTACGGTGCCTGGCACATAGTAAATGCTTAGCAAATGCCACAATTACTATCATTATTATTACCCCGGCACTTAGTAGAGTGCCTGGCACATAGTAAATGCCTAACAAATGCCACAATTATTATTATTATTACTACCCTAGCGCTTAGTACAGTGCCTGGCACATAGTAAATGCTTAACAAATGCCACAATTACTATCATTACTATTACCCCAGCACTTAGTAGAGTGCCTGGCACATAGTAAATGCCTAACAAATGCCATAGTTACTAGTATTATTACTACCCCAGCACTGAGCACAGTGACTGGCACATAGTAAATGCTTAACAAATTCCACAATTATTATTAATATTATCCCAGCGCTTAGTACAGTGTCTGGCGATCAGTAGAGAAGCAGCGTGGCTCAGTGGAAAGAGCCTGGGCTTGGGAGTCAGAGGTCATGGGTTCTAATCCCAGCTCCACCACATGTCTGCTGTGTGACCTTGGGCAAGTCACTTAACTTCTCCGAGCCTCAGTTCCCTCATCTGTAAAATGGGGATTAAGACTGTGAGCCCCATGTGGGACAACCTGATCACCTTGTATCCCTCCAGTGCTTAGAACAGTGCTTCGCACATAGTAAGCGCTTAACAAATGCCATTATTATTATTATTATTATTACACCAGTGCTTAGTACAGTGCCTGGCACATAGTAAACACTTAACAAATGCCACAATTATTATTATTATTATTACCCCAGCGCTTAGTACAGAGCCCGGCATATAGTAGATGCTTAAAAAGTAACTTTGGAACAAAAAAATCCGGCAATCATTACAATTGTCATTTGCGTAGATGCCTCCAGAGAGGTCATGGATCTGATCAGGACCGTGGGAGGTTCGGTCATCTTCCCCCTGCCCATCCCGGCCGGACTCAAGGTGAAGAGCATCGTCTGGGCGTCTCACACGACATTGGCAGTGGTGAATCGGGGAGCACCGGGACATCCAGATGCCCTTCAGGTGGTGAATTTCCAGTTTTCCGGGCGGACAGACCTCCCGGACGGGAACCTGTCCCTGCGGATTGGCGCCCTGACCCCCAAGGACACCGGGGCCTACCGGGCCGAGGTCCACACGGCCGACGCTTACGACACCTTCCGCTACACCCTGAGCGTCTTCGGTCAGTTCATTCATTCACGCGATCGCATTTTTGGAGTGCTCACCGGGTGCAGAGCGCTGTACTGAGCGCTTGGGAGAGTCCAATTCAGCAATAAATCATCGTCATCATCATCAATCGTATTTATTGAGCGCTTACTATGTGCAGAGCACCGTACTGAGCGCTTGGGAAGTACAAATTGGCAACATATAGAGACAGTCCCTACCCAACAGTGGGCTCACAGTCTAAAAGGGGGAGACGGAGAACAAAACCAAACATACTAACAAAATAAAATAAATAGAATAGATATGTACAAGTAAAATAGAGTAATAAATATGTACAAACATATATACATATAAATGGACATGTTCCCTGCCCACAATGAGCTTACAGTCTAGAGGGGAGGAAGGAGATATCTATCCAAATCTATCCAAATGGATAGTTGACAGTTATGGACCAGGGGAGAATGAAGGAGTAATAAAGCGCAAAAGTGAGTGGGAGATGAGGAAAGGGGCGCTTAGTGTCAGGAGCTGAGCGGTGAGAGAGGCAGGGGGCTAAGCACTTAGGAGAGGAAAAGGATGCAGAAGCAGTGAGGCCTAATTGAGACAGACGGGCCTGGGAATCAGAAGGACCTGGGTTCTAATCCCGCCTCCCCCAACTGTCTGCTTGGGCCAGTCACTTCACTTCTCAAGGCAGAAGCAGCACTTCTCAGAGAAGCAGCGTGGCTCAGGGGAAAGAGCACCGGCTTTGGGGTCAGAGGTCACGGGTTCGAATATCTGGCTCCGCCAACTGTCAGCTGTGTGACTTTGGGCCAGTCACTTCATTTCTCTGTGCCTCGGTTACCTCATCTGTAAAATGGGGATTAAGCCTGTGAGCCCCCTGTGGGACAACCTGATCACCTGGTAACCTCCCCAGCGCTTAGAACAGTGTTTTGCATGTAGGAAGTACTTAGTAAATGTCATTATTATTATTGTAAGGCCTCAATTCCCTCATCTGGAAAATGGGGGTGAAGCCTGGGAGCCCCATGGAGGACAGAGACCATGTCCAACCTGATGAAAGCTCTGGACGTTTTAAAGAATTGACTGACAATGTACTGTGCTTGCTTCACCTGTATATATGTATATATGTTTGTACATATTTATTACTCTATTTATTTATCTCGCTTGTACATGTCTATTCTCTTTATTTTATTTTGTTAATATGTTTGGTTTTGTTCTCTGTCTCCCCCGTCTAGACTGTGAGCCCACTGTTGGGTAGGGACCGTCTCTCTATGTTGCCAACTTGTACTTCCCAAGCGCTTAGTACAGTGCTCTGCACACAGTAAGCACTCAATAAATACGATTGAATGAATGAATTTGCTTGTATCCACCCCAGTACTTAGTAAAGTGCCTGGCACGCAGTAAGTGCTTAACAAATACTACAATTATTATTATTTTTACTATTATGAAGCAGCAGCAGCGTGGTCCTAGTAGAAGGAGCACCGGCCTAGGAGTCAAGAGACCTGGGTTCTAATCCCGGCTCCACCACCTGCCTGCTGTATGACCTTGTGCAAGTCACTTCTCTGTGCCTCAGCTCCCTCATCTGGAAAATGGGGCTGAAGACTGTGAGCCCCAAGTGGGACAACCTGATGGCCTTGTATCTCCCCCAGCGCTTACAGCAGCGCTTGGCACATAGTAAGTGCTTATCAAATGCCATCATCGTTATCATTATTGTCATCGTTATGATGATTCCGTCTCGCATCTCCCCCGGAACCCAGAGGAACTGAAGGAGCCTCGAGTGTCCGTGAACTGTTCGACGGCGGAGGAGCAAGTGACCCTGACCTGCTCCGTGGCCGGGAGAGGGGACAACGTGACGTTCAGCTGGTTGTCTTCGGGGACTGGGGGGTCCCCCGACGGCCCCGTCCTCAACGTCTCCCTGGGCCCCGGGGACCCTCCCCTGGATTACACCTGCACGGCCACCAACCCCGTCAGCAGCAGGTCCCTCACCGTCCCTGCCGACCAGATCCTCTGTCCAGGTACCGGACCCCCGTCTATCGGTCCTACTTACTGAGCGCTTACTAGGTGCCGAGCACTGTACTGAGAGCTTGGGAGAGGACAGGGTTGGTAGAAACACTCCCTGCCCTCGAGGAGCTTAGTCTAGAGGAAGTTAATAATAATAATAATAATAATAATAATAATGGTACTCGTTAAGCGCATCTTATGTGCCAAGCACTGTTCTAAGCCCTGGGGGAGATACAAGGAAATTAGGTTGCCCCACGTGGGGCTCACAGTCTTCATCCCCATTGTACAGATGAGGTCACTGAGGCACCGAGAAGTTAACTGACTTGTCCAAAGTCACACCCAACAATAATAATAATGGCATTTGTTAAGTGCTTACTATGTGCAAAGCACTGTTCTAAGCGCTGGGGAGGTAACAAGGTGATCAGGTTGACCCACGTGGGGCTCACGGTCTTCATCCCCATTTTACAGATGAGGTAACTGAGGCCCAGAGAAGTGACTTGCCCAAAGTCACACAGCTGACAATTGGCTGAACCGGGATTTGAACCCATGACCTCTAACTCCAAAGCCCGGGCTCTTTCCACTGAGCCACGCTGCTTCTGCCAACAAGTGGCGGAGCCGGGATTAGAACCCACGACCTTTTGACTCCCAAGCCCGGGCTCTTTCCACTGAGCCACGCTGCTTTATCAAGCGCTTACTGTGCACAGAGCACTGTGCTAAGTGCTTGGGAGAGTACGATAATAATAATGATGGTATTTGGTAAGCGCTTACTGTGTGCCAAGCGCTGTTCTAAGCCCCGGGAGAGACACAGGGTGATCAGGCTGTCCTGCGTGGGGCTCACAGTCTTAATCCCCACTTTCCGGATGGAGTAACTGAGGCACAGAGAAGTTAAGTGGCTTGCCAAGGTCGCACAGCTATACAATAGGGCTCTACCACAGGTGCAGTGGATATGTTCTCTGCCAATAGAGGACTTACACTCTAGAGGACTGTAATTATTGTCAGAGGACTTATTATTATTATTGATATTAATATCAACAATGATCATTATTATAGGCTGACATTATCATTACTAATAATCACTATTATGATCATTAGAAGCCATTAGAAGCCATCTGAGGTCACGGGGATTTAAGCCAAGTTTATCATTGAAGCCCAAACTAAAATCCATTCTCTCCCTCTCCCGGCTCCCCCTCTCATGTGCGGTGTGACCTTGGGCAAGTCACTTTGCCTCTCTGGGCCTCAGTTACCTCACCTGTGAAATGAGGACTGAGACCGTGAGCCCCACGTGGGACAGGAACCGCGTCCCACCCGATTTGCTTGTATCCACACCCGTGCTTAGTACAGTGCCTGGCACATAGTAAAAATAATAATAACGATAACAATAATAATGACGAGCACTTGTTAATAATAATAATAATGGTATTTGTTAAGCGCTTACTACGTGCTAAGCACTTACTATGTGCAAAGCACCGTTCTAAGCGCTGGGGTGGATCAGGTTGCCCCACGTGTGGCTCACAGTCTTAATCCCCATTTTACAGATGCTGTAAATGTACATGTACATCATCATCATCAATCGTATTCATTGAGCACTTACTATGTGCAGAGCACTGTGCTAAGCGCTTGGGAAGTACAAATTGGCAACATATAGAGACAGTCCCTACCCAACAGTGGGCTCACAGTCTAAAAGGGGGAGACAGAGAACAAAACCAAACATACCAACAAAATAAAATAGAATAGATATGTACAAATAAAATAAATAAATAAATAGAGTACAGATGCATGTTACAGATGCCCCATTTTACTGAGGCTCCCCGTTTTACAGATGAGGTAACTGCTAGACTGTGAGCCCGTTGTTGGGTAGGGGCTTTCTCTACATGTTGCTGACTTGTACGTCCCAAGCGCTTAGTCCAGTGCTCTGCACACAGTAAGCGCTCGATAAATACGACTGAATGAAGGAATGAATGAAGCACAGAGAAGTTAAGTGACTTGCCAAAAGTCACACAGCTGCAAGCGGTGGAGCTGGGATTAGAACCCATGACCTTTGACTCCCAAGCCCGTGTTTTTTCCACTGAGCCATGCTGCTTCTCTTATTATTATTATTATTATTATTATTAGCTGAGAGAGTCCCTGCCTGAGTGCTCCCGCTGTCCCCAGGGTCCTGCCCCACCCCCTCCAACCCCTCTCCCTGGGACTTCTGTCTCCAGGGTTTTCGTCCATCATTCAGAAGGCTCCGGGGCACCTCCTGGCCCTCCTGATCCTGGCATTCCTGCTGCTCCTGCTGGTCCCCGGCGGGAGCCTGCTGTTCCTCCGGATCCGCCGGAAACGAAAGGCCAAAGGTAGGGGGACGGTGGGAAGCAGGGCAGGCCGGGGGGAGACTGAGGCGAGGTGGCCGCATCTCCCTGGCATCAAACAGAAACTCCTCACTACCGGCCTTAAAGTCGTCCATCATCATCATCATCAATCGTATTTATTGAGCGCCTACTATGTGCAGAGCACTGTACTAAGCGCTTGGGAAGTACAAGTTGGCAACATATAGAGACAGTCCCTACCCAACGGTGGGCTCACAGTCTAAAAGGGGGAGGCAGAGAACAGAACCAAACATACTAACAAAATAAAATAAATAGAATAGATATGCACAAGTAAAATAAATAGAGTAATAAATATGAACAAACATATATACATATATACAGGTGCTGTGGGGAAGGGAAGGAGGTAAGATGGGGGGGTGGGGGGGGGGAGAGGAAGGAAGGGGCTCAGTGTGGGAAGGCCTCCTGGAGGAGGTGAGCTCTCAGCAGGGCCTTGAAGGGAGGAAGAGAGCGAGCTTGGCGGATGGGCAGAGGGGGGAGGGAATTCCAGGCCCGGGAGGGCATTCCAGACCCGGGAATGTCCATCGCCTCGCCCCCGGCTCTCCTACGCCAACCCAGCCCGCACACTCTGCTCCACTAACGCCAACCTACAGGCCGGACCTCCATCTCCTCTATCTCTCCCCCAGCCCGCGTCCCGCCTCTGGCCCGGGACGCCCTCCCTCCTCAAACCCCACAGACGGTCACTCTCCCCGCCTTCAAAGCCTTATCCAAGGCCCGTCTCCTCCAAGAGGACTTCCCTGATTGAGCCCTCTTCCCCCACTCCCTTCTGCGTCCACCCTTGTCCTTGGATTTGCCCCCTTTATTCACCCCTCCCTCAGCCTCACAGCACTTAGTGGAGAAGCAGCGTGGCTCACTGGAAAGAGCCCGGGCTTTGGAGTCAGAGTTCATGGGTTCAAATCTCGGCTCTGCCAATTGTCAGCTGTGTGACTTTGGGCAAGTCACTTTACTTCTCTGGGTCTCAGTTCCCTCATCTGGAAAATGGGGATTAAGACTGTGAGCCCCCCATGGGCCAACCTGATTATCTTGTAAACTCCCCAGCGCTTAGAACAGTGCTTTGCACATAGTAAGCGCTTAATAAATGCCATTATTATTATTATTATGCACATATCCGTCATTTACTCATTTATATACTAATAGTGGCATTTGAAGGCACTTATTATGCGCCAGGTACTCTACTAAGCGCTGGGGTAGATTCAAGCTAATCAGGTTGGACACGGTCCCTGGCCCACACGGGGCTCACAGTCTCAATCCCCATTTTCCAGATGAGGGAACTGAGGCCCAGAGAAGCGAAGTGACTTACCCAAGGTCACACAGCAGACAAGCGGCAGAGCCACGGTGCGAATCCAGATTCTTCTGACCCCCAGGCCGGTGCTCTATCCATTAGGTCGCACTCCTTCTCTAATGACCCCCTCTAGACTGCTGGTCGACGGGGACCATGTCTACCAACTCTTTTCTACTGTCCTCTCCCAAGCACTTAGCACAGCGCCCTGCACATAGTAAGTGCTTGAGAAGCAGCTTGGCTTAGTGGATAGAGCATGAACCTGGGGGACAGAATCAATCAATCAATCAATCAATCGTATTTATTGAGCGCTTACTGTGTGCAGAGCACTGTACTAAGCACTTGGGAAGTCCAAGTTGGCAACATATCGAGACAGTCCCTACCCAACAGTGGGCTCACAGTCTAAAACGGGGAGACAGAGAACAAAACCAAACATACTAATAAAATAAAATAAATAGAATAGCTATGTACAAGTAAAATAAATAGAGTAATAAATATGTACAAACATATATATAAACAGTCAGAAGAACTGGGTTCTCATCTCGGCCCCACCACGTGTCTCCTGTGTGACCTTGGGCATGTTACTTGACTTCTCCAGGCCTCAGTTCCCTCCTGGGAAAAGGGGGATTAAGAGTGTGAGCCCGGTGTGGGACAGGGATTAGCTTGGATCTACCCCAGCGCTTAGAACAGCGCTTGACACATAGTAAGCGCTTAACTAATACCATCATCACCGATAAAATAGGATCGATCGACGGAATGGTTGCGGAGACGGCGGAGGCGGTGTCCGTCCAGTGTGAGTCGGTCCCCCGGGGGGACCCCACGAGAGATCCCGAGGCTGGGAAAAGCACCCCGGATACCCACCCACCGACCAAGGTAACTCCACGCCCTCCCCGTCCCCCACCTGTGGGCCTTGGGCAGACACAGAGCCTGGAATCCATCCCAGGAAAGAGGCGGGGAGGAGCTGTGTGACCCTGGAGGGGGACAACTTCTTGGGGAAGCAGCTTGACGTACTGGAAAGCGCCTGGTCATGGGTTATAATCCCAGCTCCACCACTAGTCCGCTGTGTGACCTTGGACGAGTCACCTCACTTCTCTTAAATCATCAATCAATCGTATTTATTGAGCGCTTACTGTGTGCACAGCACTGGACTAAGCGCTTGGGAAGTACAAGTTGGCAACAAATAGAGACAGTCCCTATCCAACAGTGGGCTCACAGTCTAGAAGGGGGAGGCAGAGAACAAAACTCCCCTCCCCACACCACCTGTATATCTGTTTGTACGTATTTATTACTCTATTTATTGATTGCTTTTATTTGTACATATTTATTCTATTTATTTTACTTTGTTAATATGTTTTGTCTTCTTGTCTGTCTCTCCCCTCTAGACTGTGAGCCCACTGTTGGGTAGGGACTGTCTCTATATGGTGCCAACTTGTACTTCCCAGGTGCTTAGTACAGTGCTCTGCACACAGTAAGCGCTCAATAAATACGATTGAATGAATGAATGAAAACAAAACACATTAACCAAATAAAATAAATAGAATAGATATGTACAAGTAAAATAAATAGAGTAATAAATACATATATACATATATACAGGTGCTGTGGGGAAGGGAAGGAGGTAAGGCAGGGGGATAGAGAGGGGGAGGAGGGGGAGAGGAAGGGGGGACTCAGTCTAGGAAGGCCTCCTGGAGGAGGTGAGCTCTCAGTACACATAAGTGCTGTGAGCACATAGTAAGTGCTTAATAAATATATATATATATATACATATATGCATATATATATATGTTTGTACATATTTATTACTCTATTTATTTATTTATTTTACCTGTACATATCTATTCTATTTATTTTATTTTGTTAGTATGTTTTGTTTTGTTCTCTGTCTCCCCCTTTTAGACTGTGAGCCCACTGTTGGGTAGGGACTGTCTCCATATGTTGCCAACTTGTACTTCCCAAGTGCTTAGTACAGTGCTCTGCACACAGTAAGCGCTCAATAAATACGATTGATTGATTGATTAATAAATGCCATCATTATCATTATCACTATCATTTTCCAGGCCTCAGTTCCCTCATCTGTAAAATGGGAATTAAGGCTGTGAGCCCCAGGCGGTACAGGGACTGTGCCCAACCCGATTTGCTTGTATCCACCCCAGCGCTTAGTATAGTAGCAGCATGGCTTAGTGGAAAGAGCACTTTCTAAGCACCAGAGTAGATACAAGGTGATCAGGTTGTCCCATGTGGGGCTCACAGTCTTAATCCCCATTTTCCGGATGAGGGAACTGAGGCACAGAGAAGTGAAGTGACTTGTCCAAGTTCACACAGCAGACAAGTGGTGGAGCTGGGATTAGGACCCATGTCTTCTGACTCCCAAGCCTGTGCTCCTTCCACTGAGCCACGCTGCTTCTCTCATAATAATAATTGTGGTATTTAGTAATAATAATAATGATGGCATTTATTAAGTGCTTACTATGTGCAAAGCACTATTCCAAGCGCTGGGGAGTTTACAAGGTGATCAGGTTGTCCCACAGGGGACTCACAGTCTTAATCTGCGACTTTGTATTTGTTCCGTGCTTACTATGTGCCAGGCACTGTTCTAAGCGCTGAGGTGGATACATGCAAATCGGGGCAGACACAGTTCCTGGCTCACAGTCTCAATCCCCATTTTACAGATGGGGTAACTGAGGCCCAGGGAAGTGAAGTGACTTGCCCAAGGTCACACAGCAGACAAGTGGCAGAGCCGGGAATAGAACCCACGACCTTCTGACTCCCAAGCTCGTCCTCAATCCACGACTCCATGCTGCTTCTCAATAATAATTCACTCAGTCCATCATACTCACTGTGCACTTTCTGTGTGCAGAGCACTGTACTAAGCGCTTGGGAAGGTACAATACAGCAACAAAGAGTGACAATCCCTGCTGGCAATGAGCTCACAGCCAACTGCCCACCCTTATCAGCTCAGGTATTTGTTAAGCGCTTACTATGTACCAGGCACTGTACTAGCAAACCCTCCCGGGCGCTTAGTACAGTGCTCTGCACGCTGTAAGCACCTAATATAGGATTGACTGACTGTTTACTATCGCTCCTACTTTCCAAAAGAATCCAGAGGAGGTGGAGAACTCCGTCTACGCTGTCGTGCAGAGCATGAGAGTGGTGAGTCCCCCCCGTCGCCCCAGGCCCCCCGGACTCTGATGATGATGATAATAATAATAATCAATCAATCGTATTTATTGAGCGCATACTATGTGCAGAGCACTGTACTAAGCGCTTGGGAAGTACAAACTGGCAACACATAGAGACAGTCCCTACACAACAGTGGGCTCACAGTCTAAAAGGGGGAGACAGAGAACAGAACCAAACATACCAACAAAATAAAATAAATAGGATAGAAATGTACAAGTAAAATAAATAAATAAATAAATAGATAATAATAATAAATAAAGATAAAATAAATAAATAAATAATAATAATAATAATGGTGTTTATTAATTGCTTACTCTGTGCAAAGCACTGTTCGAAGCTGGGGAGGTTACAAGGTGATCAGGTTGTCCCACAGGGAGCTCACAATCTTAATCTCCATTTTACAGATGGGGTAACTGAGGCACAGAGAAGTTAAGTGACTGCTCTGTGACACCCCTCACTGCCCTGCCTCCGGAGGGGCGCGGGGAGCGGGTTTGAGCCTGGGTTGCATGGAAATGTGGAGGATTACAGGATGGAAAACGAAATCCTCTGGGAAGCAGGGAGGTTTAACTTCTGGAATAACAATCATAATGATGGTATTTGTTAAGCGCTTAGCTATGCGCCAGGCACTGTACTAAGCGCTGGGGTGGATACAATCAGATGGGGTTGGACACAGACCCGGTCCCACGTGGGGCTCGCCGTCTCAATCCCCATTTTCTGGATGAGGTAGCTGAGGCCTAGAAAAGTGAAGTGACTTGCCCAAGGTCCCGCAGCAGACAAGCGGGGTTAGAACCCACGTCTTCTGAGTCCCAAGCCCGGGCTCTTGCCACTAAGCCACGCTGCTTCACTGTGGGCAAGGACTGTGTCTGTTATAGTGTAATAGTGTCCTCTCCCAGGCGCTTAGTACAGTGCCCGGCACACTGTTAGCGCTAAATATGACCAATGGATCAATCAATCGTATTTATTGAGTGCTTACTATGTGCAGAGCACTGTACTAAGCGCTTGGGAAGTACAAATTGGCAACACATAGAGACAGTCCCTACCCAACAGTGGGCTCACAGTCTAAGAGGGGGAGACAGAGAACAGAACCAAACATACCAGCAAAATAAAATAAATAGGATAGAAATGTACAAGTAAAATAAATAAATAGAGTAATAAATATGTACAACCATATATACATATATACAGGTGTGGGAGTGGGAGGCTCTTCGCCGGAGTGGTGGGCGACGTTTCCGAGCAGTGCCGACAATTCTCTTTTCTCCTGCTTCTTTTTCCCAGAAGAGTCAGCGACCAAGTGTCCCCCCGAAACCGGCCTCCGCCAGACCTTACCCCTCCAACAACCTCACCTGAGCCGAGGATTGCCCACCCCAAGAAAGAGAAGGAAGGGTCCTCCCAGCCTTCCACCTGGACAACACTACTGGCTACGTGTGGAGATCCCGGCCTGCGAAACGGAGGGTGGTGGGCCGGGGCAGCCAGCCACTGATCCATCGTCCGACGGGGCGGGTGGGAGGGAGGCGAGCCCACCCCTTGGCTCCCCCCTCGCAGGGAAGGTGAAAGAGATGAAGTGGGTGGAGGCCGGCTTTGCATTATCCGTGGATTTCGGTTAACCGCGCTCTCCCTTGGACCGCCTCCTTGGCTGTGGATAATAGGGATCCAGCTTTGGTTCAACTCCTGGAATCCAGCACCTTCGGGACGTCTCTGGGCATAACTGCACTTTACCGGCATCTCCGGCGGGCACGTCTATCTCGTGTGCCTTTACCCTCCGTCAATCAATCAATGGTATTTATTGAGCGCTTACTGTATGCAAAGCACTGTATTAAGTGCTTTTTTTTGTTTGCATGGTATTTGTCAAGCGCTTACTATGTGCCATGCACTGTACTAAGCACTGGGGTAGATACAAGATAATCCCTGTCCCACATGGGGCTCACAGTCTTCATCCCCATTTTTCAGATGAGGTCACTGAGGCACAGAGAAGTGAAGCGACTTGCCCAGGGTCACACAGCAGAGAAGCAACGTGGTTTAGCGGAAAACGCACGAGCTTGGGAGTCAGAGGACATGGGTTCTAATCCCGGCTCTGCCACTTGTCTGCTGTGTGACCTTGGGCAAATCACTTCACTTCTCTGGGCCTCAGTTCCCTAATCTGTAAAATGGGAATTAAGACTGTACGTCCTATGCGAGACATTATTATTATTATGGTACTTGCTAAGCACTTACTTAACGAGTACCATAATGCTCGAGAAGCAGCGTGGCTCAGTGGAAAGAGCACGGGCTTTGGAGTCAGAGGTCATGGGTTCGAATCCTGGCTCCGCCACATGTCTGCTGTGTGACCTTGGGCAAGTCACTTAACCTCTCTGAGCCTCAGTTACCTCATCTCTAAAATGGGGATTAAGACTGTGAGCCCCACGTGGGACAACCTGATCACTTTGTATCCCCCCAAGTGCTTAGAACAGTGCTTTGCACATAGTAAGTGCTTAACAAATGCCCACATTATTATTACTTACTATGTGCCAAGCACTGTTCTAAGCACTAGGGTGGGACAGGTTAATCAGGTTGGACACAGGCCCTGTCCCATATGGGGTTCAGACTCTTAATCCCCATTTTTTCCAGATGAGGGAAGTGAGGCACAGAGAAGTGAAGTGACTTGCCTAAGGCCACACAGCAGACATGTAGCAGAGATGGTCATAGAACCCATAAGGTTATCACTCCCAGACCCGTGTACTAACTACCTCAGTGTTTAGTACAGTGCCTGGCATATAGTAAGCGTTTAATAAACACACTTTTTAAAAAAGTAAAATAAAAAAGGCCCCATGTCCTGCTGGCCGACTTCAGTATTCCGAACGTAACGACTGTCCGGCGGCGTCTGACGTCAGCGCGTAAGAGCCCGAGGGCTCCTTTTAGCCCTGCCCATTTCTCGGCCAATGGGGACCAAGGATTTCCAGACGGACACCTCTATAGCCAATGGGAGCGGAGAGGGCGGGCTCGAGGACGACTCTCAGGTCTGCCCATTTATTAGCCAATGGAAACAAAGGATTCCCCGACTGACACCTCAGCAGCCAATAGAAGTGGAGGAGGCGGGCCCGAGGGCGCCTCTGAGCCCTGCCTATTTTTCGACCAATGGGAACAAAGGACTTCCAGACGGACACCTCAGCAGCCAATGGTAGAGGAGGAGGCGGGCTCGAGGACTTCTCTGAGGTCTGCCCATTTATGAGCCAATGGAAACAAAGGATTCCCCGACTGACACCTCAGCAGCCAATAGAAATGGAGGAGGCGGGCCCTAGGGCGCCTCTGAGCCCTGCCTATTTTTCGACCAATGGGAACAAAGGATTTTCAGACGGACACCTCAGCAGCCAATGGGAGCGGAGGAGGCGGGCCCGTGGACGCCTCTTGTCCCTGTCTGTTTCTCCCCCCCCGCAGGGGACCCCGTGACCTCCCTTTATTAAAAGCAGAAGAGAAGCAGCATGGGAGTCGGAAGGTCCTGGGTTCTAATTCTCCTCTGCCACATGTCTGCTCTGTGACCTGGGTCAAGTCGCTTCACTTCTCTGGGCCTCAGTTCCCTCATCTGTAAAATGGGGATTTAAAGTGTGAGCCCCATGTGGGACAGGGACTGTGTCCAACCTGATGAGCTTGGATCTACCGCACCGCTTAGTACAGTGCCTGGCACATATTAAGCGCCTAGCAAAGTCCACGATTATTGTAGTAGGCACTCAATAAATACCACTGATTGATGGATTGGCTGATTATTATCAGTAAGAAGATGTGGAGGGCTCTCGCTGACCCTTGAAAGCTTGGTCTCAGACTTCCGGACTGTCAGGTCCCTGTTCCCATCGATGAGGGGTGTTTATTAATCAGTTTAATTAAATAATTTGCCTTCTAGCTGTCAATCATTCAATGATTATTTTAGAGTATTTCATTCATTCATTCATCCATTCAATCAAATTTATTGAGTGCCTACTGTGTGCAGAACACTCATCATCATCATCATCAATCGTATTTATTGAGCGCTTACTGTGTGCAGAGCACCGTACTAAGCACTTGGGAAGTACAAGTCGGCAACATATAGAGCCGGTCCCTCCCCAACAACGGGCTGACAGTATAGAAGAGGGAGACAGACACAAAACAAAAACATTTGTTTTGTTATTTGTTAAGCACTTCCTATGTGTTAAACACTGTTCTGAAGTAGGTACAAGTTGGACACAATCCCTGTCCCGCCTGAGGCTCTCAGTCTAAGTAGGAGGAAGAACAGGAGAGCTGAGGCCCACAGAAGTGAAGAGACTTGCCCAAGGTCACACAGCAGACAAGCGGCGGAGCTGGGATCAGAAAATCAATCAATCAATCAGTCATATTTATTGAGCGCTTACTGTGTGCAGAGCACTGTACTAAGCGCTTGGGAAGTACAAGTTGGCAACATATAGAGACAGTCCCTACCCAACAGTGGGCTCACAGTCTAAAAGGGGGAGATGTTGTGGAGGTGAGACTGGCGGGTTTTGGTGACTGATTGGATGTGTGGGGTGAACGAGAGAGCGGAGTCAAGGATGACACCAAGGTTGCGGGCTTGTGAGACAAGAAGGATGGTAGTTCCGTCGGCAGTGATAGGAGAATCAGGGAGAGGACAGTGGAAAACTGCCAAGTTAAAAATCCACTGTTTGAAAAACCCAGCAGATAACTAGTACCGCGAAAACAAATGATCCCCACTTTCTGTAATACTTATACTCCATCTGGAGCTTGATGGAAAAAGAAAACAGGCCTGTCCTCTTTCCACTAGGCCATGCTGTTTCCCCACGCATGAGGCACCGTCTCCAACACGCAATAGACAACCCCAATTGCTCAATCCGCTATCAATGGTATTTATTGAGCGCTTCCTGGGTGCAGAGCGCTGTACTAAGCACTTGGGAGAGGACAATCCGACCGAGTTGATAGACACGTTTTCCGTCCGCAAGAAGTTTCCAGTCTCAGAGACCTCAGAGACCCTCCGCTTGCACCCCTAGGATGGAGGGTTTGGGGCAGGGGGGAGCCGGGGTTGGCGGGGGGCTCAGAAGGGAGGGAGGGGAGGGGCCCCCCAACACCACAGGCGGAAACCGCTCTGTTTCAAATTTCCCGTCCTTCGCCCTCCCCGAAGCCAGCTGAGTCACCCGGGGCTCAAGGAGGGCACGACGGCGAGGGGCTGTTTTGGGGGGTCCCGCCGCCTCCTGCGTGCCCCCCTCCCCCGCCATGGCCCCTGACCACCAGCTTCGGCTCTTGCTCCTCCTCTGCCTTTGGCCCGGTAAGTCCAGGGGGTGGAGAGGGCATCCAGCCCATGCCCGCCCACCCCCCTGGCCTGACGGGATGGCTTCTCCATCCCCAAGCTGGGCCTCTTTCCTGTTTAGCCCACTTGCCTCACCCCTGGGGGGGGCGGGTGGTCTGGGATTGGATTCGTTCATTCAGTCAATAGCATTTAGTGAACGCTTACTATGTACTAACCGCTTGGGAGAGGACGGTATAACAATAAACAGACACATTCTCTGCCCGTTGCAAGAACTGTGAGAATCTGAGTGTGTGTGTGTTTTTGTGTGAGTGGGTGTGAGAGATGATGTGATTGTGCACTCTGAGGCATGTATATATATATATATATATATATATATATATATACTTTTTTATATTATTTGTTAAACGCTTACGATTCATTCATTCATTCATTCAGTCGCATTTATTGAGCGCTTACTGTGTGCAGAGCACTGTACTAAGCGCTTAGGAAGTACAAGTTGGTAACATATAGAGACGGTCCCTACCCAATAGCGGGCTCACAGTCTAGAAGGGAGAGACAGACAACGAAACAACACATGTTAACAAAATAAAATAAATAGAAGAGTAAATATGTACAAGTAAAATAGAGTAATAAATCTGTACAGACATATACACAGGTGCTGTGGGGAGGGGAAGGAGGTAGGGGGAGAGGAAGGAGGGGGCTCAGTCTGGGAAGGCCTCCTGGAGGAGGTGAGCTCTCAGTAGGGCCTTGAAGGGAGGAAGAGAGCTAGCTTGGCAGATGGGCAAAGGGAGGGCATTCCAGGCCAGGGGGAGGACGTGGGCCGGGGGTCGGCGGTGGGACAGGCGAGAGCGAGGCACGGTGAGGGGGTTAACGGTAGAGGAGCGGAGGGTGTGGGCTGGGCTGGAGAAGGAGAGAAGGGAGGTGAGGTAGGAGGGGGCGAGGTGATGGACAGCCTTGAAGCCCAGAGTGAGGAGTTTTTGCCTGATGCGTAGGTTGATTGGTTGCCACTGGAGATTTTTGAGGAGGGGAGTGACATGCCCGGAGCGTTTCTGCACAAAGATGATCTGGGCAGCAGCGTGAAGTATAGATTGAAGTGGGGAGAGACAGGAGGATGGGAGATCAGAGAGGAGGCTGACGCAGTAATCCAGTCGGGATACGATGAGAGCTTGAACCAGCAGGGTAGCGGTTTGGATGGAGAGGAAAGGCCGGATCTCGGCGATGCTGCGGAGGTGAGACCGGCAGGTTTCGGTTACGATGTGCCAGGCGCTGTGCTAAGCGCTGAGGTAGATCCAAGACTTCTAGATTGTACTTTCCCAGCGCTTAGTACAGTGCTCTGCACACAGTAAGCGCTCAATAAATACAATTGAATGAATGAATGTAAGCTCGTTGTGGGCAGGGGATGTGTCTGTTTATTGTTGTATTGTACTCACCCAAGCGCTTAGGACAGTACTCTGCATGCAGCAAGCGCTCAATAAATACAATTGAATGAAGGAAGGAATCCAAGCTAATCAGGTTGGACATGGTCCCTGTCCCCCGAGGGCCTCATGGACTTCATCCCCTTTTTACAGATGAGGTCACTGAGGCACAGAGGAAGGGCTAAATCCCTTGTACAGTACTTTCCCAAACGCTTAGGACAGTCCTATGCACATAGTAAGCGCTCGATAAATACCACTGATCGATTGATTGATGTATCGGAGACGGGATTAGAACCCAGGTCCTTCTGACTCCCAAGCCCATGCTCTATCCACTAGGCAACACTGCTTCTCTACTGTCTATCTCCCTCTGGAGACTTTAATCAATCAATCAATCAATCGTATTTATTGAGCGCTTACTGTGTGCAAAGCACTGTACTAAGCGCTTGGGAAGTACAAGTTGGCAACATATAGAGACAGTCCCTACCCAACAGTGGGCTCACAGTCTAAAAGACTTTAAGCTGCTTGGAGGCAAGATACAGGTCTCCCAAGTAGTAATAATAATAATAATAATGGTCTTTGTTAAGCGCTTACTATGTGCCAAGCACTGGGGGAGACACAAGGTAATCAGGTTGTCCCACGTGGGGCTCACAGTCAATCCACATTTTACAGAGGGGGGAACTGAGGCACAGAGAAGTGAAGTGACTTGCCCGAGTTCACACAGCAGACGAGTGGCGGAGCAGGATTAGAACCCATGACCTCTGTCTCCCAAGCCTGGGCTCTTTCCGCTTTGCCACGCTACTTCTATTGGTCACCCACGCCCGTCCACCCACCCGCCCCCCATCCCCGGATCCCATCGGACCCCGACAGAGCTCAGTCCGGACCCTCTACCTGATGGCTTAGTAAAGTTCTCGGCAACCAGCAAGGACTTAACAAATTCCACAGTTATTATTCTTTTTATCATTATCATTACTCTATTACGCTTATATTCTATATTATAATCATATGATGATGATGATGGCATTTGTTAAGCGCTTTTATTTTATTTTGTTGGTATGTTTGGTTCTGTTCTCCGTCTCCCCCTTTTAGACTGTGAGCCCACTGTTGGGTAGGGACTGTCTCTATGTGTTGCCAATTTGTACTTCCCAAGCGCTTAGTACAGTGCTCTGCACATAGTAAGCGCTCAATAAATACGATTGATTGATGGATTGATACTATGTACAAAGCACTGCTCTAAGTGCTGTGGAGGTTACAAGGTTAGAGAAGCAGCGTGGCTCAGTGGAAAGAGCCCGGGCTTTGGAGTCAGAGGTCATGGGTTCAAATCCCGACTCCGCCACTAGTTAGCTGTGCGACTTTAGGCAATTTGCTTCACTTCTCTGGGCCTCAGTTACCTCAGATGTAAAATGGGGATTAAGACTGTGAGCCCCATGTGGGACAACCTGATCACTTTGTAACCTCCCCAGCGCTTAGAACAGTGCTTTGCACATAGTAAGCGCTTAATAAGCCATCATTATTATTATTATTACAAGGTGATTAGCCTCATGGGGCTCACAGTCTTCGTCCCCATTTTACAGCTGAGGGAACTGAGGGGTAGTGAAGTGAAGTGACTTGCCCAAAGTCACACAGCTGACCAGTGTCAGAGCCGGGATTTGAACCCATGACCTCTGAGTCCAAAGCCCGGGCTCTTTCCACTGAGCCACGCTGCTTCTCCAATCGTCATATGTAATATAATAGTTGGAGTATATTGCCTGTTATATATAAGCAACATGGTTTAGTGGATAGAACCCGGGCCTGAGAGTCAGAAGGTCATGGGTTCTAATTCTGGCTCCACTGCGTCTACTGTGTGACCCTGGGCAAGTCACTTCACTTCTCTGGGCCTCGCTTATCTCATCTGTAAAAGGGGGATTAAGAATGTGAGCCCCATGTGGGACGGGGCCAGTGTCCCGAGTATCCACCCGAGTGCTTAGTACAGTGTCCGGCACATACGAAGCAGCATGGTGTAGCAGATAGAGAAAGGGCCTGGGAGCCAAATGGTCATGGGTTCTAATCCTGGCTCCGCCATACGTCTGCTGTGTAGCCTTGGGCAAGTCACTTCACTTCTCTGTGTCTGTTACCTCATCTGTAAAATGGGGAATAAGACCGTGAGCCCTACATGGGACGGGGACAGGTTTCCACCCGATTTGCTTGTATCCACCCCACAGCTTAGCACAGTGCCTGGCACATAGTAAATACCATAGCATTATGGTATTTGCTAAACTGCTTGTAGGCAGGGTACAGGTCTCCCAAGAAGTAATAATACTAATAATAATGATATTTGTTAAGCACTTACTATGTGCCAAGCACTGGGGGGCTTAGCAAATACCATAATTATTATTATTATTAAGCACCTTACAAGCACCACAGTGATTATTATTAATTATTAGTGATGGGGCGTCACCAGACCCAAATGGGGCCTTGTCCCCTCTGGATCTGTGTAGGCCGGGACCACCCCCCGGGTCCCGCCGTTCCTCCCAACCCCCTGCCATGTCCCCCCACAGGGTCGCTGGAGGAGCCCTCGGTTTCGATCCTGTCCACGGTGTCCGAGAGCGGCGTCTGCAACGCCACCTTGATCTGCTCCCTGGCCGGAGCTGGCGTGACTATCAGCTGGATGCCCCCGGGAGCCACCGCGCCCTCCAACAGCCCCGTACTCGACGTCTCCCGCTCCCTGTGCGACCTCCGGGACCTGAACTACACATGCACGGCCAGGACCCCCGCGGCCAACTCCTCCCGCACCGTCCCGGCCGAGCGGCTCTGTATAGGTACCGGTCACCGCCTCCGTCCGCCCGTTGGAGCTCGGCCGGGCCCTTCAGAGGCCTCCTCCACACCCACGGCGTCAAGGATGGACGGAGGACCCGGTTGGAGAGAGGACAGGGCCAAGCCGGGAGGGCTTCCTGGAGGAGGGGGTGGTTTCGCCCTGGAAGAAAAAGAGGGAGGAAGAGCTGGATTTTCCATCCGCGCTTGGGAGGGACGGCGAGGGTGGGGGACAGGGTTAGCAGGGGAAGGAACCGGTTGGGGATGGGAGGGGGACTTGGGGAATCAGTCGGTCAATCGATGCTATTTATTGAGCGCTTACTGTGTGCAAAGCACTGGATTGAGAGCTTGGGAGAGTTCACTAGAGCAGTTTAACAGACACATTCCCTGCTCACGAGAAGCTGACAGTCTAGAGGGGGAGAAAGGCACGAAAAGAAATAAATTTGATAGATGCGGACGGAAGTGCTGTGGGGCTGAGGGAGGGGTGACTAAAGGGAGCAAATCCAAGTGCAAGGGGGACACAGCAGGGAGCGGGAGAAGAGGAAATGAGGGCCTAGTTGGGGAAGGCCTCTTGGAGGAGGTATGAAAGAGGCGGGGGGACAGCACCGGAGGGGACGGAAGTCAAGCGGCCGGCACTCTGGAGGGCCCCGGCTCCCTCGGGGGCTCCCTTGGGCCATGTGGGGGTTTGGGAGATGCCCAGGCAGTAGTTTCCCTCCCTCCATATGAGAAGCAGCGTGGCTCAATAGAAAGAGCAAGGGATTTGGAGTCAGAGGTCATGGGTTCAAATCCCAGCTCCTCCCAATTAGCTGTGTGACTTTGGGCAAGTCACTTAACTTCTCTGGGCCTCAGTTCCCTCATCTGGAAAATGGGGATTAAGACCGTGAGCCCCGCGTGGGACAACCAGATCGCTTAGAACAGCGCTTTGCACGTAGTAAGTGCTTAATAAATGCCATCATTATTATTATTACAGGGCCGGTGACCCCCGGAGGACCCTCGACCTTGGAGACGGTGACCCGGGCCGTGGGGTCAAAGGTCAAGCTGGGCCTGAACGTCTCGGAGCTGCCAGGGAGAGTGGTCTGGGTGTCGGCCTGGTCCGTGGTGGTGGTGGAGCGCCCAGGCGTCCCGCCCAGGGTGATGGTGATGGAGGGGCGGTCCGAGCGGCGGCTGAGCATCTCCCCACCGGACTCCGGCCTGGAGGTCAGCGGGCTGGAGCCCCGGGACGCCGGGGTCTACCGAGCCTTCTCCTGCCCCGGACCCACCGCCCTGGGGGGCTTCCACCTGATGGTCTACCGTGAGTCCTCGGCCCCTGCCCTCGGGAGTCTGCTGGGGAAGAGAGGACATTCATCCAATCGTTCATTCGATCTTATTGATTGAGTGCTTACTGTATGCAGAGCGCTGTACTAAGCGCTTGCACTTAGCTGTGTGACTGGGCGAGTCACTTGATTTCTCTGTGCCTCGTACCTCATCTGGAAAATGGGGATTAAGACTGTGAGCCCCACGTGGGACAACCTGATTACCTTGTATCTGCCCCGGCACTTAGAACAGTGCTTGACATATAGTCAGCGCTTAACAAATACCATTATTATTACTATTATTACTATTATTAATACTAATGGTTTTGTTAAGTGCTGACTATATGCCAAGCACTGTTCTAAATGCTGGACTGAGCGTTCACACACACACACACACACACACACACACACATACTGTGCTAGGTGCTGAGGGAGGGATTGAGGGAGGAGAAAACATGGTCCCTGCCCTCTGGAGAGCTGCAGGTCTAATGGGAAGATGGGACATGTAGACACAAACACACACATAAAAGCACACACACACACACACACACACGTACTGTGCTAGGTGCTGAGGGAGGGATTGAGGGAGGAGAAAACATGGTCCCTGCCCTCTGGAGAGCTGCAGGTCTAATGGGAAGATGGGACATGTAGACACAAACACACACATAAAAGCACACATACACACACACACACACACACACACACACTGTGCTAGGTGCTGAGGGAGGGATTGAGGGAGGAGAAAACATGGTCCCAGCCCTCTGGAGAGCTGCCAGTCTGATGGGAAGATGAGACACACAGAGACACAAACACACACATAAAAGCACACACACACATACATAAACATACACACTGCGCTGGGCATTGGGAGAGGGACAGATGGAGGAGGAGGTATGGACTCTGCCAATCTGATGAGGAAGATGGGATACACACATGTTCACACACACACACACACACACACACACACACATATGCACACTGTACTGGGCACCGGGGGAGGGACGGAGGAAGGGGGAGACATTGCCCCCTCTCCCCGGGTGGAGCTGCCAGTCTGATGAGGAAGATGGGGCCATCGGGAATGGGGAAACCCACGGGACATCGAACCTTAAAGGGGCCCCCAAAACACACGCCACAGATTGTGACCAAGGGAACCATCGGGGGTCTAAGCTGGGAAGACCTCCTGGAGGAGGTGTTTTATGCATGAGGGAGAGGACGCTCCTGACCTGGGAAGAGCAGGGAGGCTGGGGGGTTGGAGAGGTCCCCCTCTTAGCTCCTGAGACTCGTGTCTCCCCTCCAAGAGCGTCTGGCGGAGCCCTCGGTGACGGTGAGCTCCACGGCGTCTGACCACGACCACTGTACTGTCACCCTGACCTGCTCCGTGGCCGGGGAGAGGGACGACGTGACCTTCAACTGGACGTTCCTGGGGTCCGCGACCACCGTGTCCGCCGACGGCTCCGTCCTCAGCATCTCCCGGAGGCCCGGGGACCCTCCCCGAGACTACACGTGCACAGCCACAAACCCCGTCAGCAACAGCTCCCGCACCGTCCCCGCCGACCGGATCCTCTGTCCAGGTGCCAGACACCGGGGCCGGAGCTGCCACTGGGAATCAGGGAGGGACAGAGAGAGAGAGAGGGAGAAATCCCAGCTCAATCTGGGAGCTTCCAATCTTGGGGGGCAGAACGGGAGAGGCCTGAGGCACTGGAGGAATTAGTGGAGCTCATTGTGGGCAGGGAAAACGTCTGCTGATTCTGCTCTAGTGTACTCTCCCAAGCGCTTAGTATAGTGCTCTGCACATAGTAAGCACTCAGTAAATACACTTGATTGGGAATGAACACTTAGGGGTCCCTGGGCGGAGAGGAGATGCTGAAGCACTGATCCCTGCCTTGGAGGAGCTGTCAATTAATCGTACTTATTGAGTGCTTACTGTGTGTAGAGGCCTGTACTAAGCGCTTCGAAGAAGACAATATAAACAGAGTTGGTGGTCACGTTCCCCCGCCCACAAGCTTTCAGTTTAGAGGGAGAGACAGATATTAATATAAATAAATGACAGTGATGGACATAAGTGCTGTGGGGTGCGGGAGAGGGGATGAATAAAGGGAGCATTTCAGGGCAATGCAGAAGGGAGTGGGAGAAGAGGAGGGCTTAGTTAGGGAAGGCCTCTTGGAGGACATGGGCTGCGATTAAGGCTTTAAAGCCGGGGGAGAGATATTGTCTGTCAGATATCATCATCATCAATCGTATTTATTGAGCGCTTACTGTGTGCAGAGCACTGTACTAAGCGCTTGGGAAGTACAAGTTGGCAACATATAGAGACAGTCCCTACTCAACAGTGGGCTCACAGTCTAAAAGGGGGAGGCAGAGAACAAAACCGAACATACTAACAAAATAAAATAAATAGAATAGATATGTACAAGTAAAATAAATAAATAAATAGAGTAGCAAATATGTACAAACATATATACGTATATACAGGTGCTGTGGGGAATGGAAGGAGGTAAGACGGTGGGGATGGAGAGGGGGACGAGGGGGAGAGGAAGGAAGGGGCTCAGTCTGGGAAGGCCTCCTGGAGGAGGTGAGCTCTCAGTAGGGCCTTGAAGGGAGGAAGAGAGCTAGCTTGGCGGATGGGCAGAGGGAGGGCATTCCAGGCCCGGGGGATGACGTGGGACAGGGGTCGATGGCATATGAGGATATGAGATATGAGGAGGGAGGGTGTCCCAGGCCAGAAATAGCACTCGGACAAGAGGTCAGCAGCTAAGTAGACGAGATGGAGGCCCAGTGAGAAGGTTGGCATTAGAGGAGCAAAGCGTGCGGGCTGGGTTGGAGTAGGAGAGCAGCCAGGTGAGGTAGCTCTCTTCCTCCCTTCGGGGCCCTACTGAGAGCTCACCTCCTCCAGGAGGCCTTCCCAGACTGAACCCCCTCCTTCCTCTCCCCCTTGTCACCCTCTCCATCCCCCCCGTCTTGCCTCCTTCCCTCCCCCACAGCACCTGTATATATGTATATATGTTTGTACATATTTATTACTCTATTTATTTATTTATTTATTTTACTTGTGCATATCTATTCTATTTATTTTATTTTGTTAATATGTTTGGTTTTGTTCTCTGTCTCCCCCTTCTAGACTGTGAGCCCACGGTTGGGTAGGGACTGTCTCTATATGTTGCCAACTTGTACTTCCCAAGCGCTGAGTACAGTGCTCTGCACACAGTAAGTGCTCAATGAATACGATTGATTGATTGATTGATTGATAGGAGCATTGAGGTGAAGTGAGTCTGGTGGGTGAGTCAGAAAGCACGTGCAAACACAAACACACATTGGCACACGCACACAGACTCTGATCAGGGCCCCCCCAGGGGCGGGGTGGTAGGATGAGAGGGTGCAGGAGAGAGGCACCCAATGGCAAGAGCGCGGGCTTGGGAATCCGAGGCCGTGGGTTCTAATCCCGGCTCCGCCACTTGCCTGCTGTGTGACCTTGGGCAAGTCGCTTCACTTCTCTGTGCCTCAGTTTCCTCATCACTAATATGGTGATTAAAACTGTGAGCCCCTTGTGGGACGGGGACTGGGTCTAACCTGTGTCTTGTATCGACCTCAGAGCTTGAAACAGTGCTTGGCACATAGTAAGCGCTTAACAAATACCATTATTATTATTCTCTGTGCCTCCGTTACCTCATCTGTAAAAATAATAATAATAATAATGACACATTAAGCACTTACTATGTGCAAAGCACTGTTCCAAGCACTGGGGAAGTTACAAGGTGATCAGGTTGTCCCACTGGGGGCTCACGGTCTTAATCCCCATTTTGCAGATGAGGTAACTGAGGCACAGAGAAGTTAAGTGATTTGCCCAAAGTCACACAGCTGACGCTTGGTGGAGACGGGATTTGAACCCATGACCTCTGACTCCAAAGCCCCTGCTCGTTCCACTGTGCCGAGTGTGAGCCTCATGTGGGACATGGACTGTGTCCAAGCTGCTTGTCTTGTAGGTACCCTAGCGCTTAGAACAGTGCTTGGCACAGAGTAAGCACTTAACAAATACTATCATTATATGTTGCCAATTTGTACTTCCCAAGCGCTTAGTACAGTGCTCTGCCCATAGTAAGCGCTCAATAAATACGATTGATGATGATTATTATTATCATCATTTCCTTTCTCCAGAAAATCAGAACTCCGAGGTCCAGCGTTCCCCACTGCCCTGGATCGCCATCCTGGCCCTCATCGTCTTCCCGCTGGTGGTCTTCCTGGCCTGGTACATCCAGAAACAGCACACGCATTGTAGGTGGTCCCCTCCCCTCCCCCTGTGACCTTTCAGGGTCACTCCGTCTCAATCAACCCATCCGTCAATTCGTGGTATTTATGGAGCGTCCGCAGGCCCCCAGAGCTCACTGTACTGAGAGCCAGTTGGATCCTTTGTTCAATCATTTTTACCGAGCACTTAATGTGTGTGGAGTGCCATACTGAGCACTTGGGAGAGTCCGATACAGCGCTAAACAGATTCATTCCCTGTCCACCACGAGTTTACAATCAATCAATCAATCAATCGTATTTATTGAGCACTTCCTGTGTGCAGAGCACTGTACTAAGCGCTTGGGAAGTACAAGCTGGCAACATATAGAGACAGTCCCTACCCTCACAGTCTAGAGGGGGAGACAGACATTAATAGAAATAAATAAATGAGGGATATGGACGTAAAAAATGGCATGGGGCCGGGATTGGGGGGAATGAAGAAAGGGAGCAGTTGTCTGCCATGCTGCGATTCTTTTCTCAGGCTCCTTTCTGCCCTCCAGAACCACCTGGACCACGAATTCGGGTAAGTTCCCCCTCCCCGGCCCCCGCCAAACCGTGACCCCCCCCACTCCCAAAGGGACTGGGATGGGAAGGCGGGGGCTTCTGGGACACAGCAGGGAGAAGTGCCAGGAATGTCACTGTTTATAGTTGTGTTGTGCTTTTCCGAGTGGTTAATACGGTGCTCTGCACACAGTAAGCGCTCAATAAATACAGTCAAAAGAAGACTCTCCTCAGACTTTGGGGTTCTCTCTCTTTCATTCAGTCGTATTTATTGAGCGCTTACTGTGTACTATCTTGCCTCGTCTCCCTTCTTTGACCTCTTTCTCCCTCTTCCCTCTCTCCTTCAGCCCCTCTTCATTCATTCATTCATTCAATTCAATTGTATTTATTAATAATAATGATGGTATTTATTAAGCGCTTACTATGTACAAAGCACTGTTCTAAGCGAGGTTAGAACCTAAGGGAGGTTACAAGGTTCTCCCCCTCCTCCCCCTCTCCATCCCCCCCCCCCCGCCTTACCTCCTTCCCTTCCCCACAGCACCTGTATATATGTATATATATTTGTACATATTTGTTACTCTATTTATTTATTTACTTTACTTGTACATATCTATTCTATTTATTTTCTTTTGTTAATATGTTTTGTTTTGTTCTCTGTCTCCCCCTTCTAGACTGTGAGCCCACTGTTTGGTAGGGACCGTCTCTATATGTTGCCAACTTTTACTTCCCAAGTGCTTAGTACAGTGCTCTGCACACAGTAAGTGCTCAATAAATACGATTGATTGATTGATTGATCAGGTTGTCCCACGGGGGCCTCACAGTTTTTAATCCCCATTTTACAGATGAGGTAACTGAGGCCCAGAGAAGTTAAGCAACTTGCCCAGAGTCACGCAGCTGACAATTGGTGGAGCCGGGGTTTGAACCCATAACCTCTGACTCTAAAGCCCTTGCTCTTTCCATTGAGCCATGCTGCTTCCCTGGGTGCAGAGCACCGTACTAAGCTCTCGGAAAGTACAATGCAGCAATAAAGGGAGACAATCCCTACCCACAATGGGCTTACAGTCTCGAATCTCTTCCCCTTCTCTCCTCCCCTCTCTCCATTTCCTCTTCATCATCATCAATCGTATTATTGAGCGCTTACTGTGTGCACAGCACTGTACTAAGCGCTTGGGAAGTACAAATTGGCAACATATAGAGACAGTCCCTACTCAACAGTGGGCTCACAGTCCTCTTCTCATTCATTCATTCAATCTTATTTATTGAGTGCTTACCTGGTGCAGAGCACTGAACTAAACGCTTGGGAGAAGACAATACAACGATAAACAGACACATTCCCTGCTCACAACGATCCTTCAGCATCCCCCCCCACCCCCAGGCATCCCCAGCTCTCCATCCCACCCCCCAAGATCCCCAGGCCCCCCAAGCTTTGGGGTCAGGTCCGGTGAGCATGGGCCGAACCTCCGGCCTCCGGCCCCCGGCCTGAGCTCTCGGCATCTGGCGTGGCCCGTGACCCGGCTCTTCCCGGCCCTTCCCAGCAGGGATAGGGGAAAATGAAAACACCTTGTCCCTGATGGAGCACGGAGAAGGCCCGGAGAGCAGGACGGTGCCCACCGGACCCACGCCAGCTCCTGACAGCAATGTGGGAGACCCCAGTATCCACCCCACCCCTCCACCCACCATGGATGGAGACCTGGACCCTAAACCAGAGGGTACAGTGAGGGGCCCCCGGCAGGTCCCCGACTCCGAGGACAGCTCGGGGACCAACGTCTCCTCAGCCAGGACGTCAGAACATTCCCTCAACGCCGAGGCCGGAGTCTCTGGAGCCTCCGGGGATGAGCTCGCGGACGCCCGCCAGCTGGATGACTCTGGCCCGGATGCCCTTGGAGGCCAAAGCTTTCTCGCCGACCAGGTGGGTCTCTCCCTCGGTGACTGCTCCCTCACCACTCCGCCGGATTGACTGAGCTCATTCGTTCAGTCGTATTTGTTGAGCGCTTACTGTGTGCAGAGTACTGGACTAAGCACTCGGGAGAGGACAATACGATAATAAACAGACACATTCCCTGCCCACCATGAGCTGACAGTCTAGAGGGGAAGACAGACACGAATAGGAATAAATAAATGACGGAGATGGACATAAGTGGTGTGGGGCTGGGCCGGAGATGAATAAAGGGAGCGAGTCAGGGTGATGCAGAAGGGAGTGGGAAAAGGGGGGCTCAGTCAGGGAAGGCCTCTTGGAGGAGATGGGCCTTCAATAAGGCTTTGGAGCAGGGGGAGAGTCATTTTCTGTCGGTTTTGAGGAGGGAGGTCATTCCAGGCCAGACGCAAGATGTGGGTGAGAGGTTGGCGGCCAGATAGATGAGATTGAGGTACAGTGAGAAGGTTGTGTTAGAGGAGCTAAGTTTGCGGGCTGGGTTGGAGTAGGAGAGTAGCAAAGTGAAGTAGAAGGGGATGAGGCGATGGACGGCTTTAAAGCCGATGGTGAGGAGTTCCTGTCTGATGCGGAGGTGGATGGGCAACCACTGGAGATTCTCGAGGAGTGGGGAAACATGGCCTAAGCATTTCTGTAGAAAAATGATCCGGGCAGCAGAGTGAAGACTGGACTGGAGTGGGGAGAGACAGGAGGCAGGGAGGTCACCAAGGAGGCTGATAGAATAATCAAGAGGGGAGAGGATAAGTGATTGGATTAACGCAGTAGCAGTTTGGATGGAGAGGAAAGGGCGGATTTTAGCAATGTCGTGAAGGTCAAGCCGACAGGACGTAGAGGTGGATTGAACATGTGGGTTGAATGGGAGATTGGAGACGAGGGCTTGTGAGGCAGGAAGTCTCACGGGGGAGACCAGCGGTAAAATAAAGTCCAAAAAGGAGGAAGGAGTGACTAAATAGCAGAGTGTGGAAACCTATAAATGCAGAAGTACACTTGTGGGGGTTATGAGAGCTGAGAGGATGTTGGAAAAGTGTCACCAGCAGAGAACGTTAATGGGGGAAGTCTTCCTGGGGGAGGAGGAATTTCAGGAGGGCTTTGAAGATGGGGAAAGCCACGGATCAGTTGGTGACTTTGAATCTTTTTTTTAAGGTATCTGTTAAGCGTTTTCTGTGTGCCAGGCACTGTTCTAAGCACTGAGGTAGATACAAGCTCATCAGGTTGGGCACAGTCCCTGTCCCACTTGGGGCTCACGGTCTTAACCCCCATTTTCCAGATGAGGGAACTGAGGCTCAGAGAAATGAAATGACTTGCCCAAGGTTACACAACAGACAAGTGGCGGAGCCGGGATTAGAACCCAGGTCCTTCTAACTACCAGGCCCGGGCTCTGTCCGCTAGACCAGGTTGGGGGAAGAGAGTGAGGCGGGGGTTGGAGGTGGGTGAGTTGAGAACAGCTCGTTGTAAGCAGGGAATGTGTCTACCGTCTTTGTTATTTATACTCTACCAAGCGCTTAGTACAGTGCTCTGTGCACAGTAAGCATTCAGTAGATACCACTGTTTGATTGAGAACAGGTCACAGGGAGAAAGTCAGTCACCCTGCCTCCACACTCCTCCTACCCAATCCTCCAATAACAATAATAATCGTGGTATTTGTTAAGTGCTTACTATGCGCCAGGCACTGTACTAAGCGCTGAGGTAGATCCAAGCTTATCAGGTTGGACACAGTCCCTGTCCCACACTGGGTTCACAGTCTGAGTAATAGTAATAATAATAATAACAATAACAATAATAATTGCGGTATTTGTTAAATGCTTTCTAAGCGCCAAGCATTTACTAAGCACTGGGGATAGATAAAAGATAATCAGGTCAGACACTGTCCCTGTCCAGACCAGGCCTCACAGTCTTAGTAGGAGGGAGAACAGGGATTGATTCCCCATTTTACAGATGAGGAAACAGTAGCACAGTGAAGGCAAGTGACTTGCCCAGGGTCACACAGCCAGCAAGTGGCAGAGCCAGCATTAGAACCCAGTTCCTCTGACTCCCAGCCTCTTGCTCTATCCACTAGGCCATGCTGCTTGACGGTCCCTGCCCCATACTCGGTTCACAGAAGTCATGGGTTTGAATCCCGGCTCTTCCCACTGTCAGCTGTGTGACTTTGGGCAAGTCGCTTCACTTTTCTGGGCCTCAGTTACCTCACTTGTAAAATGGGGATTGACTGTGAGCCCCCCGTGGGACAACCTGATCATCCTGTAATCTCCCCAGTGCTTAGAACAGTGCTTTGCATGTAGTAAATGCTTATTAAATGCCATTATTATTATTATTTGTACTTATTGAGTGCTTACTGAGTACAGAGCACTGTACTAAGCCCTTGGGAGAGTACAATACAACAATAAAACAGACACCTTTCCTGCCCACAACGAGCTTCCAGTTTAGAAGATTGTATACAACAACTGATCAAGAAATGCCATTGATTGATCAACTGACCCTATACTTCTCTCAAGTTCCAACATTGAAAAAAAAACCCTAATAATAAAGTCAAGACTTTCTGGGATACGCACATGATATTTTGCTCTGATTTAGCCCCAGACTCGGTTCACATTCTAAGCATGAGGAAGACCAGAAAATTAACCTTCATCTTACAGGTGAAGAAACGGAGGCCGAGGGAAGTGAGTGATTTGCCCAAGGTCACACAGTATGGCCTAGTGGAGAGAGCCTGGGTTAGGTAGTCAAAGGTCCCAGGTTCTAATTCCCATCAATCAATCAATCAATCGTATTTATTGAGCGCTTACTATGTGCAGAGCACTGTACTAAGCGCTTGGGAAGTACAAATTGGCAATACATAGAGACAGTCCCTACCCAACAGTGGGCTCACAGTCTAAAAGGGGGAGACAGAGAACAGAACCAAACATACCAACAAAATAAAATAAATAGGATAGAAATGTACAAGTAAAATAAAATAAATAAATAAATAAATAAATAGAGTAATAAATATGTATGTATCCAACTCTGCCGCTTGTCTCCTGTGTGACCTTGGGCAAGCCACTTCGCTCCTCTGGGCCTCAGTTACCTCATCTGCAAAATGGGGATAAAGACTGTGAGCCCTATGTGGGACACGGACCACGTCCAACCTTGTTGTTTTACTTCTACCGCAGTGCTTAGTACAATATATAGCACAAAATAAGGGCTTAACATACCATTAAAAGAAACTCCCTAAAACCCAGGACTCCCAACTTCCAGTCCTGTGCACTGCAGCCAGTCACGTCGGCCCGTTCCTGGCCCCGTCTCTGAGGGCTCTCGGTTTCCACCAACTCTGTCGTAACGTCCTCTCCCAAGCGCTTAGCACAGTGATCCGCACACAGGAAGTGTTTGGAGCAGCGTGACCTAGCAGCTAGACCCCGGGCCTGAGAGCCACAAGGACCTGGGTTCTCATCCCGTCTCCGCCTCTCACCTGCTGCGTGACCTTGGGCAAGTCACTTGGCTTCTCCTGGCTTCCATTCCCTCATCTGGAAAACGGGGATTAAGGCCGGGAGCCCCGTGTGGGACAGGGACTGGGTCCAACCTGATCAGCTTGCGTCTACCCCTGGCGCTTAGTACAGTGCCTGGCACGTACTAAGCGCTTAACAAAACGCCATTTTTAAAAAGTGCTCAATTAATCCCTCGCTTAAAACAGTGCTTGGCACATAGTAAGCACTTAACAAATACTATTACTATTATTAATGCCACTGATGGGGTGGGAGGAGACAGCTGTGTTTTTCATCCTTGGTCCTTCTCCCCCTTTTAGACTGTGAGCCCACTGCTGGGTAGGGACTGTCTCTATATGTTACCAACTTGTACTTCCCAAGTGCTTAGTACAGTGCTCTGCACACAGTAAGCGCTCAATAAATACGATTGATGATGATGATGATGATGATGGATGAAGCAATATGGGGAACATCTGGGAGGGCCTCCTGGAGGAGGTGACTTTTTCAGAGGAAGGGGCTGATTTGTCCAAGCTTTGGGAGGATGTTCCAGGCCAGAGGGTGAAAGGTCAATCAATCAATCAATCAATCAATCAATCAATCAATCATATTTATTGGGCGCTTACTGTGTGCAGAGCACTGTACTAAGCACTTGGGAAGTACAAGTTGGCAACACATAGACACAGTCCCTACCCAACAGTGGGCTCACAGTCTAGAAGGGGGAAGGTCCCTGCCTGGAAATCGAACCTGAAACTCAATTTAGCCGCTTAATCGTATTTATTCATTCAATCGTATTTATTGAGCTCTTACTGTGTGCAGAGCACTGTACTGAGCTCTTGGAAAGTAGTTTGGCAACAGAGACACCCGTTGTTGGGTAGGGACCGTCTCTACATGTTGCCGATTTGTACTTCCCAAGCGCTTAGTACAGTACTCTGCACACAGTAAGAGGTCAATAAATATGATTGAATGAATGAATGAGTCCCTACCCAGCAACGGGTTCACTTACGGTGTGCAGAGCACTATACTAAGCACTTGGGAGAGGACAATATAACGGTAAAAGACGCATTCCCTGCCCACAACGAGCTTATCAATCGTATTTATTGAGCGCTTACTGTGTGCAGAGCACTGTACTAAGCGCTTGAGCACTGTACTAAGCGCTTGAGCACTTTGCTAAGCGCTTGTACTAAGAGCTTATGGTCTAAAGGGGGAGACAGACATTAACAGAAATAAATAAATTAATCGATGGTATTTATTGATCACTTACTATGCAATCTCTAGATTGTAAGCTCCTTGTGGGCAGAGATCATGCCTACCAAATCTGTTACGTTGGCCTTTCCCAAGCACTTCTTGGTTGGTTTGAGTTTGGTTTTTTTTTTTTGGATGCTATTTGTTAAGCGCTTAGCATGTGCCGGGCACTGTACTAAGCGCTGAGGTAGATTCGGGCTATTCCGGTCGGATGCGGTTTCTGTCCCACGTGGGGCTCACCATCTTAATCCCCATTTTACAGATGAGGGAACTGAGGAGCAGAGAAGTGAAGTGACTTGCCCAAGGACACGCAGCAGGTGGGTGGCGGAACCGGGACGAGAACCCAGGTCCTCCTGACTCCGAGGCCCGGATGCTACCCACTAGGCCACCCTGCTTCTCACCGTGGATTTTGAGCTATCGATTTTCCGTTTCAGTTGTACGCTCTGCCGTTTCCTCTGTCGGTAATTTATTTGAAAGTCTGTCTCCCACGGTGGACGATTAGCTCCTTGTGGGCAAGGATCGTGTCCCTCCCGCCTCTATCATACTGTACTCTGCCAAGCGCCTAGTACAGTGCTCAACGCACTGTAAGCGCTCGATAAATACCATGGATTGATCGGTTGTAGACTGTAAACTCATCGCCTCTAGACTGTAAGCTCGTTGTGGGCAGGGTATTCATTCATTCATTCATTCAATCGTATTTATTGAGCGCTTACCGCGTGCAGGGCACTGTACTAAGCGCTCAGAAAGTGAAATTCAGCAATGAAGAGGGACAATCCCTGCCCACACCGATCTTACAGTCTTGAAGGGGGGAGACAGACATCAAAACAAGTAAACAGGCATCAATAGCATTAATATAAATAAATAGAATTACACTGTGTCTATTTATTGTTGTATCGTACTCTCCCAAGTGCTTAGTACTTTAGACTGTGAGCCCACTGTTGGGTAGGGACCGTCTCTATATGTTGCCAATTTGTACTTCCCAAGCGCTTAGTACAGTGGTCTGCACACAGTAAGCGCTCAATAAATACGATTGATGATGATGATGATGATAGTACGGTGCTCTGCACACAGTAAGCGCTCAATGCATGTGACTGGATGAATGACTGATTGATTATAAAGTCATTTCTTTCCTTGGATGGCTGCTGCTAGCTTCTTCCCTTTCCAATTGTGAGCCAGGGATGGGGGCAGGAATAAAGGGAGCGAGTCAGAGAGAAGCGGAAGGGAGTGAGAGAAGAGGAAAGAGGGGCTTAGTCAGGGAAGGCCTCTTGGAGGAGGTGGGCCTTCAATGAGGCTTGGAAGTGGGGGGAGACTCCCTGTGTGCTTCACCCTCCCTCCCTCCTCCGACCGAACCACCCCAACGTCCTCCACCCCCCGCCATCCAGCAGTGTGGCTCAGTGGAAAGAGCCCGGGCTTTGGAGTCAGAGGTCACGGGTTCAAATCCCTACTCCGCCAACTGTCAGCTGTGTGACTTTGGGCAAGTCACTTCACTTCTCTGTGTCTCAGTTCCTTCATCTGTAAAATGGGGATTAAGACTGTGAGCCCCCCATGGGACCACCTGATCACCTTGTAACCTCCCCAGCGCCCAGGCTCTAGCCACACAGCCACAGTGCTTCTCTGAAACAAACCCCCTAATTATTATTATTATTATTATTATTATTATTATCTTAATGGTCCCCTTTGGGAGCCAGGGAGAGATGGCTTCCTTTGCCTCAAAGAAGGCCTAGCAGAGATGAGGCAAAGCTGTCTCTGGTTCCTTTAAGGGAGGACCAGCCTGCCATTTCCCCCCGCCTAGCCCCCCAGCCCTCTCCGCTCCAGCTTCGGGGGGCTCCCCTCTGCTCCACCCACCTTCCCCAACCCCCATCATCATCATCAATCGTATTTATTGAGCGCTTACTGTGTGCAGAGCACTGTACTAAGCGCTTGGGAAGTACAAGTGCTTGGGAGAAGCAGCGTGGCTCAGTGGAATGAGCCCGGGCTTGGAAGTCACAGGTCATGCGTTCGAATTCCGGCTCTGCCAACTGTCAGCTGGGTGGCTTTGGGCAAGTCACTTAACTTCTCTGTGCCTTCAGTTCCCTCATCTGTAAAATGAGGATTAAGACTGTGAGTCCCCTGTGGGACAACCTGATCACCTTGTAAGCTCCCCAGCGCTTAGAACAGTGCTTTGCACATAGTAAGCACTTAATAAATGCCTTCATTATTATTATTATTATTACAAGTTGGAAATCAGGCTCCCCGGCCTCCGACACCCCCCCCGCCCCAGATCACTCACCGCCATCCCACATCCCCGGTGACGAGGGCTGCGCCACCCCCTCCCTCTTCCTCCCTGCCCCACTTGCCTGCTGGGCCATCTAGGGCAAGTCCCTTTAAGGCTCTTTACCTCAGTTTCCTCATCTGTAAAATGGGGGTGAGATCTCCCCTAGGCTTCGAGCCCCGGGGTCCAGAGTCCTTTACTGGAAAGCAACGTGGCTCAGTGGAAAGAGCATGGGCTTTGGAATCAGAGGTCGTGGGTTCAAATCCCGGCTCTGCCAGTTGTCAGCTGTGTGACTTTGGGCAAGACACTTAACTTCTCTGGGCCTCAGTTACCTCATCTGTAAAATGGGGATTAAGACTGTGAGCCCCCCGTGGGACAACCTGATCACCTTGTATCCTCCCCAGCACTTAGAATGGTGCTTTGCACCTAGTAAGCACTTAATAAATGCCATTATTATTATTATTATTATTATTATTATTTACTGTCTTCTTCCACATGCTTAGTACAATGCTGTACGCATAGTAGGTGCTCAATAAAAACGATTGATGATTAACTGACTGGTTATCTTGCATCTGCCCCAGTTCTTAGCACAGTGCTTGGCAGACAGTTCTTAACAAATACCACAATTATTATTAATCTTCTTCCTCTTCCCTTTCTTCCTCTTTTTTTTACAGTCTCTAAACTGGAAGCTCATTTTTTTTAAATGATATTTGTTAAGCGCTTACTATGTGCCAGGCACTGTTCTAAAGTGCTGGGGTAGATGCAAGGCAATCAGGTTGGATGCAGTCCCGGTCTCCCGTGGGGCTCACAGTCTTAATCCCCATTTTACAGATAAGGGAACTGGGGCACGGAGAAGTGAAATGACTTGCCCGTCAGATATTGAATCCCCATTTTGCAAATGAGGGAACTGAGGCTCAAAGAATCCATCCATCCATCAATCAATGGTATTTACTGAGCACTTACTATGTGCAGAGCGCTGTACTAAGTGCTCGGTAGAGTACAATACAGCAGAATTAGCAGATACGTTCCCTGCTCATAACGAGTTTACAGTCTAGAGGAGTGAAGTGACTTGCCCAAGGTCACACAGCAGACAAGTGGCATGACCAGGTTTAGAACTCAGAGCCTCAGACTCCCAGGCCTGGGCTCTTTCTCCTAGGCCACATTCCTATATCTATCTAGCTCTGTATATATTTATATATGTATAAATATATCTATAGTATACTCTCTATATACACATATAATAATAATAATAATAATGATGGCATTTGTTAAGCGCTTACTATGTGCAGAGCACTGTTCTAAGCGCTGGGGGGGATACAAGGTGATCAAGTTGACCCACGTGGGGCTCACAGTCTTAATCCCCATTTTACAGATGAGATAACTGAGACTCAGAGAAGTCAAGTGACTTGCCCAAGGTCACACAGCAGACATGTGGCAGACCTGGGATTCAAACCCATGACCTCTGACTCCAAAGCCCGGGCTCTTTCCACTGAGCCACGCTGCTAGTTTTTGTTAAGCACTTACTGTGTGTCAGACACTGTTCTAAGCGCTGGGGTAGATGCAAGTTAGGCCAGATTCAGTCCCTGTCCCACCTGGGGCTCACATTCTAAGTAAAAGGGAGAACAGGGATCAAATCCCTATTTCGCAGTCGAGGAAACTGAGGCCCAGAGAAGTGAAGTGACTTGCAGCAGGCAAGTGGCAGAGCTAGGACTAGAACCCAGGTCCTTTGTCTCCCGGGCCTGTGCTTTATCCGCTAGGCCACGATCCTCCCTCCCACCAGATGGTGGGGGGCTGTAAAGAGGTTGGGGGGGGGGGCACGAGGAGGAGGAGGAGGAAGAGGGTCTTCCACTGTTGACGGCACTACCATCCTTCCCATCTCACAAGCCCGCAACCTTGGTGTCACCCTCGACTCCGCTCTCTCATTCACCCCTCACATCCAAGCCGTCACCAAAACCTGACAGTCTCTGCTCCGCAACATTGCCAAGATCCGCCCTTTCCTCTCCATCCAAACCGCTACCCTGCTCGTTCAAGCTCTCATCCTATCCCGTCTGGACTACTGCATCAGCCTTCTCTCTGATCTCCCATCCTCGTGTCTCTCCCCACTTCAATCCATACTTCATGCTGCTGCCCGGATTGTCTTTGTCCAGAAACGCTCTGGGCATGTTACTCCCCTCCTCAAAAATCTCCAGTGGCTACCAATCAATCTGCGCATCAGGCAGAAACTCCTCACCCTGGGCTTCAAGGCTCTCCATCCCCTCGCCCCCTCCTACCTCACCTCCCTTCTCTCCTTCTACAGTCCACCCCGCATCCTCTGCTCCTCTGCCGCTAATCTCCTCACCATACCTCGTTCTCGCCTGTCCCGCCATCGACCCCCGTCCCACGTCATCCCCCTGGCCTGGAATGCCCTCCCTCCACACATCTGCCAAGCTAGCTCTCTTCCTCCCTTCAAAGCCCTACTGAGAGCTCACCTCTTCCAGGAGGCCTTCCCAGACTGAGCCCCCTCCTTCCTCTCCCCCTCCTCCCCCTCCCCATCCCCCACCTTACCTCCTTCCCCTCCCCACAGTACCTGTATATACGTCTGTACAGATTTATTACTCTATTTATTTTGCTTGTACAAATTTACTATTCTATTTTATTTTGTTAATATGTGTTGTTTTGTCGTCTGTCTCTCCCTTCTAGACTGTGAGCCCGGTATTGGGTAGGTACCGTCTCTGTATGTTGCCAACTTGTACTTCCCAAGCGCTTAGTCCAGTGCTCTGCACACAGTAAGCGCTCAATAAATACGGTTGAATGAATGAATGAGCGGGTGCGGGTGAAGAACCGTTCTTCGCCACTAGGGGGCGAGCGGCCGCGGGGAGCCGCGTTCTCCCCGGCGCTCCTACAACGCGCGGCCGCCAGCGCGCGTGCGCAGACGTTGTCGGAGAGCACGCGCCGACTCCCTCCCGCCGCGGAGCCCCTGAGCGTAGTGCAAACTCGCGTTGACGCCAGCTGGGTGTTGAGCCGGTGACGTCAGCTCCTTGTGATTGTTTTTTTTTTTCCTCTCTGACCTGATGGCACTCCCCCTTTTAGACTGTGAGCCCACTGTTGGGTAGGGACTGTCTCTATATGTTGCCAATTTGTACTTCCCAAGCGCTTAGTACAGTGCTCTGCACATAGTAAGCGCTCAATAAATACGATTGATGATGATGATGATGATGATGGCTCAGTTTCCCCCTTCTAGACTGTGAGCCCGCTGTTGGGTAGGGACCGTCTCTCTATGTTGCCAACTTGGACTTCCCAAGCGCTTAGTCCAGTGCTCTGCACACAGTAAGCGCTCAATAAATACGATTGAATGAATGGCTCCGCGAGCCCGCAGCGTCCCTCGAATAACGCTCCTCCACCCAACCCCGGGGACCCCCCCCAGGAAAGATGGGGACCCTCAGTGCTAGTTATAGATGTGAAATGCCTCCAGCTCCTTGCAGGAGAGTCTGGAAGCTCCCAGGGTTGAAGGCCGGGTCCATCCGACCTGCCGGGTGGAGAGGGAATTTTTTTAGTTTTGATGATGATGATGATGATGGCATTTGTTAAGCGCTTACTACGTGCAAAGCACTGTTCTAAGCGCTGGGGAGGTTACAAGGTGATGAGGTTGTCCCACGGGGGGCTCACGGTCTCCATCCCCATTTGACAGATGAGGGAACTGAGGCCCAGAGAATGATGGTACCTGTTAGGCGCTTACTATGTGCCAGGCACTGTACTAAACGCTGGGGTAGGTATGAGCCGCCTGGGTTGGACACGGCCCCTGTCCCACACGGACGGGGGCCGTGACTTCATCCCCATCTTCATCACCTCTTCTAGACTGTGAGCCCGCTGTTGGGTAGGGACTGTCTCTATGTGTTGCCGACTTGTGTTTCCCAAGTGCTTAGTACAGTGCTCTGCACACAGTAAGCGCGCAATAAATACGGTTGATTGATTGACCCCCATTTTCCAGATGAGGGAACTGAGGCCCAGAGAAACAAAGAGACCTGCCCAAGGTCACCCAGCGGACAAGGTGGCTGAGTCAGGAATGGGGAGAGATTGAGAAACCGCGCGGTGGAGTGGGAAGGAGCGTGGAGGAGTGGCTAGATAGGAGCCTGGGTGTCGGAAAGTCATGGGTTCTAATTCCGACTCTACCACCAATCTGTTGTGTGGCCTTGAGCAAGTCACTTCACTTCTCTGGGCCTTAGTTATCTCATCTGGAAAATGGGGATTAAGACTGTGAGCCCCAAATGGGGCAGGTACCGTGTCCAACCCGATTACCGATCTACCCCAGCGCTTAGAACAGGGTTTGGCACATAGTAAGCGCTTAACAAATACCATCATTATGATTATTATGGAATGCGGGTCGGGGGGGGGGGTGGTCCCCCTGAGAGCCCCGGGTCAGAGGTGGGGGCTGCTCCATCAAGACAGGGCTCACTGAGGGGGGAGGGGTTTACAGGGGGTGGGCGGGGGTCCCACCCACACTGGGAGAGACGCTTACCTCTTGGTAGATGGTGGCGGAAAGGGGGGGATTGGGGGTCCTCTGCTTGGATTTGGGGGCCTGCAAAACCAAAACCCGGATAGGCTGGTAGTCACGGGGTGCAGATGGCAAGTTGTTGGGGAGTGGGAGATGCAGGGGAGGGTTGGGATATCAGGAATTTGGGGTGGGGGTGGGAGGGAGCATAGCAAGTAGGCCTTCAACCACCCCTTGCGGAGGGGCTAAAGAAATCAGACGTATCAGGGGTGGGATGGACAATCACCTCTTTCCTTCACCTCCCCTCCCACCACCCCAGCCCCTGGGGGAAGCCGAGGCTCTGGAGGAGATGGGGAGGGGGATGAGAGACCCCCCGCCCCTCACCGGGGGGGACTTACATGTTTGGGATTTTGGATGGATGAATACAGCGTGCATTCTGGATTAGACGTGGGAAGCAGCGTGTCCTAGTGGAAAGAGCACACGACCTTTCATTCATTCATTCAATCGCATTTATTGAGCGCTTATTGGTGCAAACCACTGTAGTAAACACTTGGACCTGAGTCCTAATCCCGCCTCCACCAGGTATAGGCTCTGTGACCTTGGGCAAGTCACTTTGTTTGCTTGGGCCTCAGTGATGTCATCTGTAAAACGGGGGTTCAATACCTCTTCTTCCCCTTATTTAGACTCTGAGCTCCGTGTGGGATAATAATAATAATAATGATGGCATTTATTAAGCGCTTACTATGTGCAAAGCACTGTTCTAAGCTTTGGGGAGGTTACAAGGTGATCAGGTTGTCCCACGGGGGGGCTCACAGTCTTAATCCCCATTTTACAGATGAGGTAACTGAGGCCCAGAGAAGTTAAGTGGCTTGCCCAAAGTCACACAGCTGACAATTGTCATCATCATCATCATCAATCGTATTTATTGAGCGCTTACTGTGTGCAGAGCACTGTACTAAGCGCTTGGGAAGTACAAGTTGGCAACATATAGAGACAGTCCCTACCCAACAGTGGACTCACAGTCTAAAAGGGGGAGACAGAGAACAAAGCCAAACATACTAACAAAATCAAATAAATAGAATAGATAGGTACAAGTAAAATAAATAAATAGAGTAACAAATATATGTACAGGTGCTGTGGGGAAGGAAAGGAGGTAAGATGGGGGGGATGGATAATAATGATGGCATTTACTAAGCACTTATTATGTGCAAAGCACTGTTCTAAGCACTGGGGAGGTTACAACGTGATCAGGTTGTCCCATGGGGGGCTCACAGTCTTAATCCCCATTTTCCAGATGAGGTAACTGAGGCCCAGAGAAGTTAAGTGACTTGCCCAAAGTCGCACAGCTAAGTGGCAGAGCTGGGATTTGAACCCATGACCTCTGACTCCAGAGCCCGTACTCTTTCCACTGAGCCACGCTGCTTCTCTAAGGGACTAAGCCCATCCTTTTCCTCTTCTCCCACTCCCTTCTGCGTCACCCGACTTGCTCCCTTTATTCATCCCCCCTCCCAGCCCCTCACCACTTTTGTCCATATCCCTCATTTATTTATGTCTATTAACATCCGTCTCCCCCTCTAGACTGTAAGCTCCTTGTGGGCAGGCAATGCGTCTGTTCTATTGCTCTACTGTCCTCTCCCAAGCGCTTATTACAGTGCTCTGCACACACTAAGCGCTTCCTAAATACAACTGACTGACCGACTTAGGAAGTACTTAACAAATACTGTAAAAAAAAATGCTGAGATCTCAAAAGGGCTTTGAGGAGAGGGCACACTGTGGGCAGACTGGTTTCACTCATTCAGTCGTATTTATTGAGCGCTTACTGTGTGCAGAGCACTATACTAAGTGCTTGGGAGAGGCAGATTTGGGGAGAGGCAGGGAATTGCAGACCAAGGAGGGTAGTGCGAGCAAGAGGTAGGAAGCGGGAAGGTTGAGAGCAAGATATAATAATAATAATTATGGTGTTTGTTAAACGCTTATTATGTGCCAGGCACTGTACTAAGCACTAGGGCAGATACAAGCAAATCGGGTTGGACACAGTCCCTGTCCCACGTGGGTCTCACAGTCTCTATCCCCATTCTCCAGATGAGGGAACTGAGGCCCAGAGAATAATAATAATAATGATGGCATTTGTTAACCTCTTACTATGTGCAAAGCACTGTTCTAAGCGCTGAAGGAAATACAAGGTGATCAGATTGTCCCATGAGGGGCTCACAGTCTTCATCCCCATTTTACAGATGAGGGAACTGAGGCCCAGAGAATCAATCAATCAATCAATCAATCGTATTTATTGAGCGCTTACTGTGTGCAGAGCACTGTACTAAGCGCTTGGGAAGTACAAGTTGGCAACATATAGAGACAGTCCCAACCCAACAGTGGGCTCACAGTCTAAAAGGGGGAGACAGAGAACAAAACCAAACATACTAACATAGAGAAGAGAAGTGACTTGCCCAAAGTCACACAGCTGACAATTGGCAGAGCAGGGACTTGAACCCATGACCTCTGACTCCCAAGCCCATGCTCTTTCCATTGAGCCACGGAAGTGAAGTGACTTGCCCAAGGTCACGCACCAGACAAGTGGTGGAGCCGTGATTAGAACCCGTGACCTTCTAACTCCCAGGCCTGTGTGCTATCCACTTCACCATGCTGCTTCCCTTGAGCTTGGGAGGATGCAGAGAACAGCGGGGAAATAGAGAGAGCCCCTCTGATCTCCGGGACTCGAGTTCGAATTCTGCCTGGGCTGTGGGCCACCGTACCTGGGTTTGGAGGTGGACCACGGAATATATGGTGACGTCATCTTGGCCTCCTCTCTGGCTGCTTCTCCTCTGCAACACGGGACAAAAAAATACACTTACACAAGCACCCCATTCCCCCCGATTCATTCATTCATTCGATTGTATTTATTGAGCGCTTACTGTGTGCAGAGCACTGCACTAAGCACTTGAGAAAGCACGATATAATAATAATGGCATTTATTAAGCGCTTACTATGTGCAAAGCACTGTTCTAAGCACTGGGGAGGTTACGAGGTGATCAGGTTGTCCCTGGTGGGGCTCACCGTCTTAATCCCCATTTTACAGATGAGGTAACTGAGGCACAGAGAAGTTAAGTGACTTGCCCAAAGTCACCCAGCTGACAATTGGCAGAGCCAGGATTTGAACCCATGACCTCTGACTCCAAAGCCCGGGCTCTTTCCTACTGAGCCACACTGCTTCTCTATATGACAATAAACAGACACATTCTTTTCCCAGCGTTTAGTACAGTAATAATAATAACTATGGTATTTGTTAAGCGCTTACTCTGTGCCCGACCCTGGGGTAGATACAAGCAAATCAGGCTGGACACAGTCCCTATCCCATGTGGGACTCACAGTCTCAATCCCCATTTTCCAGATGAGGTAATGGAGGCTCAGAGAAGTGAAGTGACTTGTCCAAGGTCACACAGCAGATAAGTAGCGGAGCAGGATTAGAACCCATGGCCTGCTGAGTCCCAGACCCACCACGCTCTATCCACTCGTCATGCGGCTTCTTGTGCTGTTACTCTTGCACACAGTAGGAGCTCAATAAATCCTGTTGATCGATTGATGGTTCCCTTTAGAAGTAGAAGCAGTAGTATTTATTGAGCACCTCCTGCATTCAGGGCACTATACTGAGCGCCTGGGAATGCACAGCTGGAGCTTTCACTCAAATGGAAAGCAGTGTGGCCTAGTGGAGAGAGCCCTGGCTTGGAAGCTGAAGAATTTGGGTTCTAATCCCAGTTTATCTGCTTTGTGACCTTGGGCAAGTCACTTCGCTTTTCTAGGCCTCGGTTTCCTCAACTTGTAAAAATGGGGATTCAATCCCCGTTCTCCCTCCTACTTAACCTCATGTGGGACGGAGACGGTCTCCGACCTGACAGTGTCTGGCACATAGTAAGCGCCAGTTGTCAGCTGTGTGACTTTGGGCAAGTCACTTGACTTCTCTGTGCCTCAGTTCCCTCATCTGTAAAATGGGGTTGAAGACTGTGAGCCCCCCGTGGGACAACCTGATCACCTTGTATCCTCCCCAGCGCTTAGAACAGTGCTTTGCACATAGTAAGTACTTAACAAATGCCATCATCATTATTATTATTATCTTTGTCTGCCCCAGCGCTTAGAACAGTGCTTGGCACATAGTATCATTTCAGACAGGGAATGTGTCTACCAACTCTGCTATATTGCACTCTCCCAAGCGCTTAGTACAGTGCTCTGCACACAGTACGGGCTCAGTAAATACAATTGATTGATTGAATGATTGATAGTAAGCCCTTAACAAATGCCATTAAAAAAAAAGGGGAAGACATAAAATGTCAGAATAATCAGAATCAATCTGCTGAACAATGGATTATCCATGAACAAGTAAATGATGATGGAGGGTGTCGATAGATTAACCAATCAGTGGTACTTATTGAGCGCTTAGTATGTGCGGAACACTGTACTAAGCGCTTAGGTGAATAAATACTGATGTGCTAGAGATGACCGAGACTCTGGTGTGACCCGGGTGATTGGGAGTTAATCGGGGAAGACTTGTAGGAGGAGGTGGCATTTTATCCGTCAAAATCAACCAATTGATGGTATTTATTGGGCACTTACGGCACGCAGGGCAGTGTACTAAGTGCTTGGGAGAGTACACCGTGACAGAGCGGGTAGACACGTTCCCTGCCCTCAACAGCCTAGAAGGGGAGGTGGACATGAAATTAAAGGATTTGGACATAAGTTCATTCATTCATTCATATTTCCTGAGCGCTTACTGTGTGCAGAGCACTGTACTAAGCGCTTGGAAAGTCCGATTCGGCAACGGATAGAGACAATCCCTACCCAACAATGGGTAAGTGCTGCGGGGCTGAGGGTGGGATGAATATAGGAAGGTTTAGATGGCGGGGAAGAGTTGCGATCTGCTGAGTGGAAGGGGAAAGGCATTCCGGATTGGGGGAGCAGGGATGGATAGGTGGTGGGCAAGGCTGGCAAGAGATTTTCCTCCTCCCCGGGCGGGTGACATACTTTGTTCATTCTCAGAGCGTCGTCTCTCACCTCTTCATAAACCGTCAGAGAGTTGGTCAGGGTCTGTTCTGGAGGAGGAAGAAACAGGGGGTGGATGTGACCCCGCTCTGAGGTCAACACAGTCATCCCCCTGCCCCCTCCCACCCAGCCCGGGTTGTCCTGCCCTGAGGGAGAAGCAGTGTGGCTTAATCAATCAATCAATCGTATTTATTGAGCGCCTACTGTGTGCACAGCACTGTACTAAGCGCTTGGGAAGTCCAAGTTGGCAACATATAGAGACAGTCCCTACCCAACAGTGGGCTCACAGTCTAAAAGACTGTGCCCCAGACTGAGCCCCTTCCTTCCTCTCCCCCTCGTCCCCCTCTCCATCCCCTCCTTCTTACCTCCTTCCCTTCCCCACAGCACCTGTATATATGTATATATGTTTGTACATATTTATTACTCTATTTATTTATTTATTTATTTTACTAGTACATATCTATTCTATTTATTTTATTTTGTTAGTATGTTTGGTTTTGTTCTCTGTCTTCCCCTTTTAGACTGTGAGCCCACTGTTGGGTAGGGACTGTCTCTATATGTTGCCAATTTGTACTTCCCAAGTGCTTAGTACAGTGCTCTGCACATAGTAAGAGCTCAATAAATACGATTGATGATAAAAGGGGGGAATAATAATATTTGTTGAGTGCTTATTATATGCAAAGCATTGTTCCCAGCGCTGGAGAGGTTACAAGGTGATCAGAGTGCCCCACGGTGGGGGGGGGCTCACAGTTTTAATCCCCATTTTGCAGATGAGGTAACTGAGGCACAGAGAGGTTAAGTGACTTGCCCAAAGTCACTCAGCTGACATTTGGAGGAGCTGGGATTTGAACCCACGACCTCTGACTCCAAAGCCCGGGCTCTTTCCACTGAGCCACACTGCTTCTCTGAACAACGGGCTTAGTGGAAAGAGCCCGGACTCTGCCGCTTGTCCTCTGGGTGACCTTGGGCAAGTCGCTTCACTACTCTGGGCCTCAGTTTCCTCAACAGTAAAATGAGAATTAAATACCGGTTCTTCCTCCTACTTTGGTCGTGAGCCCCATGAGGGACAGGGACTGTGTCCCACCTGATTAATTTGTCTCTACCCCAGCGCTTAGGACAGTGCTTATCATCAGCTCATCATCAGCGGTATTTATTGAGCGCTTAATGTGTTCAGAGCGTTATACTAAGCACCTGGGAGAATACAATTCAACAGAGTTGGTTTTACACATTCCCTGCCCACAGTGAGCTCACACATAGTAAGCACTTAACAAATAAAATAACAATAATAATGAACTTGTTATGGGCAGGGAATGTGGCTACTCATTCTGTTGTATTGTACTCTTCCAAGCGCTTAGTACAGTGCTCTGCACATAGTAAGCACTTGATAAATACAACTGATTATTATTATTATTATTAATAATGATGATGACAAAGATGATAGCAATAATGAAGGAAACATTCCACCCTCCCCTGCTGGTCAATGCCAGAGTGTGACAATCCTTGCCTGTGGGAAGTTCTTTCTGCGGTCTACCCCTCATCCCACTTACTGCAAATCCAAGGTTTTTCCCCCTCGGGCTGCCTTTTGGGATGGCAGGGAAGAGGCAGGTCCCCCTCCTCAAGACTAGGACCCCTTGGAGAGGTTTGGGGAGGTTGAGGCTAGGTGGTCTGCCAGGTCAATATTAGGTTCTCTCTGTCAGGAACTTGACTCACCCCCGGAACCAACAAGCCAGGGAGGTCGAGTTGAACAGGCTACTGCTAGGGACCGGTTGAAAAGCAGGGTGGTAGAGCCCGGGCCTAGAAGTGAGAAGGACCTGGGTTCTAATCCTGCCTCTGCCACTTGTCTCCTGGGTGACCTTGGGCCACTTTGCTTCTCTGGGCCTCGGTTCCTTCATTGGTAAAATGGGGACGAGAAACCGTGAGGTCCAGGGGGAACCTGGATTGTGACTGCCCGATTACCTTGTATCTACCCCAGTTTTCAGTACAGTGCCTCTAACGTAGGCACTTAAATACCATTTAAAAAAAAAAAGGGATTGTTAGGGGCTGAGGGGCGGAAGGGACGAGAGGGATGGAAAACTGGCCCTACCCAACCCGGGCAAGGGGGATGGGAGATGGAGATGTCGAGTCTCCAAAACCGGGTTTGCTCAGGAAGGAGGCTGGCCATCTCTCCTCAGTCAACTGATCAGTCAGTAGTATTTAATGAGTGCCAACTATGTACAGAGCACTGTACTAAGTGGTTGGGAGAGTCCGCCTTAACAGTAAAACTGACACATTCGCTTCCCACGTGAGCTTACATCCCCCTGGGGCCCGGAAGGCGTCGGGCTTGGTTTGCAGCAGGAGAGATTGCAGTTAGACAAACGCAAGAACCTCCCGCCCACCGGAGCTGGGAGGCCCAGTTCTGAGCGGGTCGAGGACAGAGTTGGCGGGCCGGCGAGCCGGCTTGGGTTCGAGTCCTTGTGCTCACCCAGGGTGGCCGGAGCATCCTCTGTCCTCTTCTTCCTCCTCTTCTTCCTCACCAGGAAGCAGCCAAGGAGGCAGAGCAGAGTGGCCGCAGTGGCTGCAGTGAGAGCCAGGGTGGGGATAAACCACGAAGCTGAAGAAGGGGGGAAGTGGGTAACAGGTCTGAGTACAAGGTCCGCCCAAGAGACAAGGGGTTGTGGGTGGGGGGCCGGGGGGCCTCTGGGCCGCCATTCTGGGGACCCCGGGGCCGGTGGGGAGACCCCCCAGGGCCAGACTATCACCCTTCTCCTCCTCTCAGGCACACGGGAGGGGAGGAATTAAGGGGGAGACTGGAGCTTGGAGTGTAGGCCATGTGCTAGTCCAGCCGGCCTAGGGATCTGTCTCCATGGCAACGACATTCATTCATTCATTCGATCGTATTTATTGAGCGCTTCGTGGGTGCAGAGCACTGTACTAAGCACTTGGAAAATACAATTCGGCACCAGATAGAGACAATCCCTACCCAAGAACGGGCTCGCAGTCTAGAACGGGGGAGACGGACAACAAAACAAAACAAGTAGACGGGCATCAATAGCATCAATATAAATAGAATTATAGATAATAATAATAATAACGATGGCATTTATTAAGCACTTACTATGTGCAAAGCACTGTTCTAAGCTCTGGGGAGGTAATAAGGTGATCCCTTTGAGACTGTGAGCCCACTGCTAGGTAGGGACTGTCTCTATATGTTGCCAACTTGTACTTCCCAAGCGTTTAGTACAGTGCTCTGCACACAGTAAGCGCTCAATAAATACAATTGATGATGATGATGATCAGGTTGTCCCACGGGGGGCTCCCAGTCTTAATCCCCATTTTACAGATGAGGTAACTGAGGCACAGAGAAGTTAAGTGACTTGCCCAAAGTCACACGGTTGACAGTTGGCAGAGCCGGGATTTGAACTCATGACCTCTGACTCCAAAGCCCCTGCTCTTTCCACTGAGCCACGCTGCTTCTCTGCCTAGATATAGACTGTGAGCTCACTGTTGGGTAGGGACTGTCTCTATATGTTGCCAATTTGTACTTCCCAAGCGCTTAGTCCAGTGCTCTGCACACAGTAAGCGCTCAATAAATACGATTGATGATATATGCACATCATTAATAAAATCAATAGAATTATAAATATGTACATAGATACACAAGTGCTGTGGGGCAGGGACGGAGGCAGAGCAGAGGGAGAGAGTCGGGGCGCTGGGGAGGGGAGGAGGAGCGGAGGAAAAGGGGGCTCAGTCTGGGAAGGCCTCCTGGAGGAGGTGAGCTCTCAGTAGGGCTTCAAAGGGGGGAAATGTGCTAGTTTGGCTGATGTGAGGAGGGAGGGCTTTCCAGGCCAGAGGTAGGATGCGGGCGAGGGGTCGACGGCGGGACAGGAGAGAACGAGGCACAGTGAGGAGGTTAGCGGCGGCCTGGGAGCGGAGGATACGGGCTGGGCTGGAGAAGGAGAGAAGGGAAGTGAGGTAGGAGGAGGCAAGGGGATGTATTATTCATTCATTCATTCATTCATTCATTCATTCAATCGTATTGAATGATTGGGGAAGGTCTGGAGGCCTTCCCAGGCTGAGCCCCTTCCTTCCTCTCCCCCTCGTCCCCCTCTCCATCCCCCCGCATCTTACCTCCTTCCCTTCCCCACAGCACCTGTATATATGTTTGTACATATTTATTACTCTATTTATTTATCTTACTTGTACATGTCTATTCTATTTATTTTATTTTGTTAGTATGTTTGGTTTTGTTCTCTGTCTCCCCCTTCTAGACTGTGAGCCCACTGTTGGGTCGGGACCGTCTCTGGATGTTGCCAACTTGTACTTCCCAAGCGCTTAGTACAGTGCTCTGCACACAGTAAGCGCTCAATAAATACGATTGATGATGATGATGATGATGGAGAGCATTTTTGCTTGACAGAGTTTTTGCTTGATAGAGTTTGGAGTTTTTAAGGAGTTGTGCTGGCATCCTCCCAGGAACGAAGTGCTTAGTACCCGGCCCACGTCCTCCCCCGGGCCGGGAATGCCCTCCCTCTGCCCATCCGCCAAGCTCGCTCTCTTCCTCCCTTCAAGGCCCTACTGAGAGCTCACCTCCTCCAGGAGGCCTTCCCAGACTGAGCCCCTTCCTTCCTCTCCCCCTCCTCCCCCTCCCCATCCCCCGCATCCTATCTCCTTCCCTTCCCTACAGCACCTGTATATATGTTTGTGCATATTTATTACTCTATTTATTTATTTTACTTATACCTATCTATTCTATTTATTTTATTTTGTTAGTATGTTTGGTTTTGTTCTCTGTCTCCCCCTTCTAGACTGTGAGCCCACTGTTGGGTAGGGACTGTCTCTATATGTTGCCAGCTTGTACTTCCCAAGCGCTCAGTACAGTGCTCTGCACACAGTAAGCGCTCAATAAATACAATTGATTGATTGATTGATTGATAGTATAGTGCTCTGCACACAGTAAGTGCTCTATAAATATGAATGAATGAACCGAGAGATGATCATCCTTCTTGACCTGGTCCTTAAGATGGACCCTCCACAGCTCCCGTATGGACCCCTTATTCGCACCAAACCCCCCTAGAACTTGCTGATACTTTTGTTCACAAGGCGTCCTGCCGACATAAGTTCCGCAGGCTGACTGACTTCCTCTCTCCCCCTGGACAAAACCGTTGCAGGGATTTAAGAGTTTCCTTCTGTTGGCTCTGAATTTGAGATTGGGCACGTAGACACCCCAGGTATGACGGTGACCCTTGCCTGCTCCCAAGCTTCAAGTTTCTCTGGTCCTTTGGGGCGTGGCGTCAATCAAGCGCATTTATTAATAATAATGATGGTATTTGTTAAGCACTTACTAAGCCAAGCACTGTTCTAAGCACTGGGGTAGATACGAGGTCTTCAGGTTGTCCCACGTGGGGCTCACAGTCTTCATCCCCGTTTTACGGATGAGGTAACTGAGGCCCAGAGAAGTGAAGTGACTTGCCCAAAGTCACACAGCTGACAAGCGGTGGAGCTGGAATTAGAACCCAGGTCCTCTGACTCCCATGCCCGGGCTCTTGCCACTGAGCCGTGCTCCTTCTCATTTATTGAGCGCTTACTGTGTACAGAGCACTGTAATAATAATGATTAATGATTATGGTATTTGTTGAGCGCTTACTGTGTACCAGGCACTGTACTGAGCACTGGGGTAGAGACAAGCAAATCGGGCTGGACACAGTACCTGTCCCATGTGAGGCTCACAGTTTCAATCCCCGTTTTTACAAATGAGGTAACTGAGGCCCAGAGAAGTGAAGTGACTTGCCCAAGGTCACACAGCAGATAAGTGGTGGAGGTAGGATTAGAACCCATGACCTTCTAACTCCCAGGCTTGGGTTCATCCACTACGTCACGCTGCTTCTCTAAGCACTTGGGAGAGGTCGATACAACGGTGTTGGTAGCCACATTCCCTGCCCATCTCCCACGTCCTTCTCCAGGAGCACTTAGTACAGTGCTCTGCACACAGTAAGCGCTCAGTAAGTACGACTGAATCAGATCAGCCCTGAAAACAAAGCAATCTGAGTTCCTCCTTCTCCCCACTCCTCAGAAGGCAGCAGAAAGGGGCAGGAAGTCCTAGAATCAATCGATCAATCAATCAATCATATTTATTGAGCGCTTACTGTGTGCAGAGCAGTATACTAAGCGCTTGGGAAGTCCAAGTTGGCAACATATAGAGACGGTCCCTACCCAACAGTGGGCTCACAGTCTAGAAGGGGGAGACAGAGAACAAAACAAAACATTTTAACAAAATAAAATAAATAGAATACTAGAATAGCATAGGGGGGGTGTCCCTTGTGAAGATGAGAAGCAGTGTGGCCTAATAGAGTCAGAGGACCTGGGTTCTAGTCCTGGCCCTGCCATTTGTCCGCAGGGTGACCTCCGGCAAGTCGCTTCACTTCTCGCGGGCCTCAGTTGTCTCATTGGTAAAATCAGTCAGTTTGTATTTATCATCACCATCATCAATCGTATTTATTGAGCGCTTACTGTGTGCAGAGCACTGTACTAAGCGCTTGGGAAGTACAAATTGGCAACATATAGAGACAGTCCCTACCCAACAGTGGGCTCACAGTCTAAAAGGGGGAGACAAAACCAAACATACTAACAAAATAAAATAAATAGAATAGATATGTACAAGTAAAATAAATAAATAAATATGTACAAACATCTATACATATATACAGGTGCTGTGGGGAAGGGAAGGAGGTAAGATGGGGGGGATGGAGAGGGGGACGAGGGGGAGAGCTTACTGGCCTTATCGAGAGCTTACTGGGCACAGAGCACTGTACTGAGCGCTTGGGAGAGTACAGTATAACAGAGTCTAGACTGTGAGCCCGCTGTTGGATAGGGATCATCTCTGTATGTTGCCAACTTGTACTTCCCAAGCGCTTAGTACAGTGCTCTGCTCACAGTAAGTGCTCAATAAATATGATTGAATGAATGAATGAATGAATGAGTTGGTAGACACGTTCCCTGCCCACAGTAAGCTTACAGTCTAGAGGGGATTACAAGCTTTGAGCTCCATGTGGGACACGGACTGTGTCTAACGTGGTTATCTTATAATAATTATAATGGTATTTAATAATAATAATAATGGCATTTGTTAAGCACTTACTATGTGCAGAGCACTGTTCTTAGCGCTGGCACTGTTCTAATGCTTACTATGTGCCAGGCACTGTACCAAGTGCTGGGGTGGATACAAGCAAATTGGGTGGGACGCAGTCCCTTGTCCCCCATGGGGCTCACAGTCTCGATCCCCATTTTACAGATGAGGTCACTGAGGCTCAGAGAAGTGAAGTGACTTGCCCAAGGCCACACAGCAGATAAGTGCAGGAGCCGGGATTAGAATCCATGACCTTCTGACTCCAGGACCCTGCTCTCTCCATTATGCTACGCTACTTTGTACCTACCTCAGCGCTTAGTTCAGTGCCGGGCATTCATTCATTCAGTCGTATTTATTGAGTGCTTACCGTGTTCAGAGCACTGTACTAAGTGCTTTGGAGAGTATGAAAGAACAATCAACAAATAAATTTATAAATATCGTTTAGAAACACAGAAACACAAAAAATAACAATAAACACATGGCATATTGTAAGCGCTCCCCAACTACCATAAAAAAAAGACTTCTCCTGTAGACTGTAAGCTCCTGGTGGACAGGAATCGCATACGCTAACTTGGTAGTAAGCCAGTTTCCCAAGCGTTCGCTACAGTGCTCTACCCAAAGCAAGTTCTCAACAGTGTTTGACACATAGTGAGCGTTTAACAGATACCCTGAAATTTTTTTTAAAAAATACCATTGATTAAATACCACAAAAAATAAAAAATGAATACCATTGATCGATCGATCGATTGAGGCGGCACCCTGCTCACCCTGGCGTGGACACTGAATGGTGATTTCCGCTTGTGCCCAAGCGACCGGGTTGCTGACGTTGCAGGCAAAGGTCTCCGGGTGGTCGGCAACGTTCAGCACCAGCACCAGGCGGGTGGAGTTCCCGATGAGTGTCTTGGGCTTCGCCTGTGGGTACCAGGAATACGCCACTGGATCGTTCCCCGTGGTGGAGCAGGAAAGGTTGGCCAGGCAGTGGCTGGCATTCCTGGCGCCGTATTTCACCTGAAGACTTGGTGTCCGGATCATATCTAGAAGCAGAGATTCCAGGCAGATGGGGGTCGGGGGAGGCCGAGGGGGGGTTTCCGAGCTACCGCGACATCCTCGTCATCACCAGCGCCTAGAACAGTGCTTCAGCGCTTAGAATAGTGCTTGGCACATAGTAAGCGCTTAGCAAATACCATCATCATCATCACCGCCCCCGGATCATCACCGCCGCTCATCCCTCCGCCCCCAAAACTGGGGTTTTCAGCATCACCACCAGGATTTTCACCACGGCCATCGCCACCAGAAGACCTGTAGACGGTCCATCCGTGCGGACAGGAAGCCTGGGTTTTTGGCCTATCGTGCTCTCCCAATCACCCGGCACAGTGCTCCGGACTTATCCAACACAGCCCCTCTCCTGCTAGAGGCCTCGGTCAACTTCACTGACTCAATCAATCAATCAATCGTATTTATTGAGCGCTTACTGTGTGCAGAGCACTGTACTAAGCGCTTGGGAAGTCCAAGTTGGCAACATATAGAGACAGTCCCCACCCAACAGTGGGCTCACAGTCGAAAAGGGGGAGACGGAGAACAAAACCAAACATACTAACAAAATAAAATAAATAGAATAGATATGTACAAGTAAAATAAATAAATAAATGGAGTAATAAATCTGTACAAACATATATACATATATACAGGTGCTGTGGGGAAGAGAAGGGGGTAAGATGGGGGGGATGGAGAAGGGGACGAGCGGGAGAGGAAGGAAGGGGCTCTATTAGTATTTGTTGCCGATTTGTACTTCCCAAGAGCTTCGTACTTAACTTCTCTGTGCCTCAGTTACCTCATCTGTAAAATGGGGATTGAAACTGTGAGTCCCCCCGTGAGACAACCTGATCACCTTGTAACCTCCCCAGCGCTTAGAACAGTGCTTTGCACATAGTAAGCGCTTAACAAATACCATTATTATTATTATTATTATTATTAATCAATCAATCGTATTTATTGAGCGCTTACTGTGTGCAGAGCACTGTACTAAGCGCTTGGGAAGGCCAAGTTGGCAACATATAGAGACAGTCCCTACCCAACAGTGGGCTCACAGTCGAAAAGGGGGAGACAGAACAAAACCAAACATACTAACAAAATAAAATAAATAGAATAGATATGTACAAGTAAAATAAATAAATAAATAGGGTAATAAATATGTACAAACATATATACATATATACAGGTGCTGTGGGGAAGGGAAGGGGGTAAGATGGGGGGGATGGAGAGGGGGACGAGCGGGAGAGGAAGGAAGGGGCTCTATTAGTATTTGTTGCCGATTTGTACTTCCCAAGCGCTTCGTACAGTGCTCTGCACACAGTAAGCGCTCAATCAATATGATGGAATGAATGGAACGGGGAAGCAGCATGGCTCAGTGGAAAGAGCCCGGGCTTTGGAGTCAGAAGTCATGGGTTCAAATCCCAGCTCCGCCACTTGTCAGCTGTGTGACTTTGGGCAAGTCACTTCCGTTCAGTCGTACTTACTGAGCGCTTACCGTGTGCAGAGCACCATACTAAGCGCTTGCAAAGTCCAACTCAACGACCCCATCGGGGACACCCACCAAAGACGGAGAGGTTGAACTTCATCTTGGCCTTCTGACCGCTTCTTTCTGTGATCTCCAGTTCGTACAGCCCTCCGCAGGCCTTCTCCACTTCGAGGATTTGAAGGGAAAAGTTCTCGGAGCTGAAATGGTATCCGCCTCCAGAAACTTGGCTGGCGTCGGTCTCCGCCGGCTCACTATCCCAACTCACTATCCGGACAAATTGTTGGGCTGGGGACTGTCTGTACCAGTTGACTTTTAGGGGTGCGCGAGGCAGGGCTGGGGGCTGCAGCCACAGCGAGCCCCCCGAGACGCCGGCCACGTTTAAGGTTGGAGCGGAACCTGGGGGAACCGAGAGAATGGGAAGAAACCGGGGTGAGCGGATTGGTGGCAGGAAGGGATGGCCTCCTTGGGAAGGGAATTCTCAGACGTTGTTAATCTACGCCGGTGAGCCCCGATAGCAGTAATAATAACTGCGGTATTTGTTAAGCACTTACTATTAGAGAAGCAGTGTGGCTCAGTGGAAAGAGCATGGGCTTTGGAGTCAGAGGTCATGGGTTCAAATCCTGACTCCGCCAATTGTCGGCTGTGTGACTTTGGGCAAGTCGCTTCACTTCTCTGGGCCTCAGTTACCTCATCTGTCAAATGGGGATGAAGACTGTGAGCCCCCCGTGGGACAACCTGAAATCCTGACTCTGCCAATTGTCAGCTGTGTGACTTTGGGCAAGTCGCTTCACTTCTCTGGGCCTCAGTTACCTCATCTGTCAAATGGGGATGAAGACTGTGAGCCCCCCCCGTGGGACAACCTGAAATCCTGACTCTGCCAATTGTCAGCTGTGTGACTTTGGGCAAGTCGCTTAACTTCTCTGTGCCTCAGTTACCTCATCTGTAAAATGGGGACGAAGACTGTGAGCCCCCTGTGGGACAACCTGATCACCTTGTAACATCCCCAGTGCTTAGAACAGTGCTTTGCACATAGTAAGCGCTTAATAAATGCCATTATTATTATTATTATTATTATTATGTGCCAGGCACTGGGGTGGAGACAAGCAAATCAGGGTGGGGGCCTCTGGTTCTTGCCCCAACGTGACCCTTCTCCTTCTCCCTGCCCCCCCCCCATCATCAATCGTATTTATTGAGCGCTTACTATGTGCAGAGCACTGTACTAAGCGCTTGGGAAGTACAAATTGGCAACATATAGAGACAGTCCCTACCCAACAGTGGGCTCACAGTCTAAAAGCCATGCCTTTCCCAGAAGGGGGCTTGGCTAGCTCCCCTGCGGTGGGCGAAGTGGAATTTTTCCATCAGGGCCCCCCCAAAAACCACCCCTCATCCCAGCAGGTCACACCCTCCCTCCCTCAAATCCCAGGGTCCATGGCTTAACGCTGCTCGGGCGTGGAAGTCGGAAGGACCTGGGTTCTCTCCTCGGCTCTGCCCCTTGTCTGCTCTGTGACCTTGGGCAAGTCACTTCACTTCTCTGGGCCTCAGTTCCTTCGTCTGTAAAATGGGGATCAAGCGTGGGAACCCCATGTGGGATAGGGACTGGGTCCAACCTGATTGACTTGTATCTACCCCAGAGCTCAGAAAAGTGCTTGGCACATAGTAAGTGCCTAGCAAGTACCATGATTATTACTATCTTTCACTTCTCTGTGCCTCATTTACCTCATCTGTAAAATGGGGATTGAGAGTGCGAGCCCCACGTGGGACAGAGACTGTGTCCAACCTGATTAACTTGTATCTATCCCAGCATTCAGAATAGTGGTTGGCATATAGTAAGCGCTTAGCAAATACCATAATTATTATTATCTGTCATGGCTGCAAGTTTACTTGTGGTCGTGGTTGGCACATAGCAAGTACCATAATTATTATTATCTATCGTGGCTGCAAGTTTACTTGTGGTCGGGGTTCGTCTCCCAGGGCCGGTAGGGAAGACAGACAGAAAAGTGGGCAAGGGTAATAATAATAATGGCATTTATTAAGCACTTACTATGTGCAAATTACTGTTCTAAGCACTGGGGAGGTTACAGGGTGATCAGGTTGTCCCACAGTGGGCTCACAGTCTTAATCCCCATTTTACAGATGAGGTAACTGAGGCACAGAGAAGTTAAGTGACTTGCCCAAAGTCACACAGCTGACAAGTGGCAGAGGCAGGATTTGAACCCATGACCTCTGACTCCAAAGCCCATGCTATTTCCACTGAGCCACGCTGCCTGTCTCCAAGAGTGGGTCCAGCTAACTCAGAGAGGGCAGGCAGTGGAGGAGAGAATTGAATAATAATAATGGCATTTATTAAGCACTTACTGTGTGCAAAGCACCGGTTCTAAGCACTGGGGAGGTTACAAGGTGATCAGGTTGTCTCACGGGGGGCTCACAGTCTTCATCCCCATTTTACAGATGAGGTAACTGAGGCACAGAAAAGTTAAGTGACTTGCCCAAAGTCACACACCTGACAATTGGTGGAGCCAGGATTTGAACCCATGACCTTTGGCTCCAAAGCCCATGCTCTTTCCACTAAACCACACTGCTTCTCTCGATGAGCTGCTGCTAAAGCCACTTCCTGTAGAGGCTTGAGAAGGCCCAAAGCAGGCACGTTCGGCAGGCGGGGCCGTCCCGATGGGGCTGGGGGAAATGGGAAGGGGGTTCCCATCTCCGGCACCTCCCGAAAGGCACGTTCGTGCCGTCGGATCGAGCACTTACCGTGTGCGCAGCACTGTACTAGCCGCTTGGGAGAGGACGAAATAACCAGAAACTGACACATTCCCTGCCCGCGACGGGCTGACCGTCATCTCTCCCAAGCGCTCAGTACAGTGCTTTGCACATGGTAAGCGCTCGATAAATTTGATTGATCCTCCGCTTGCTCTGTTTGTAAATATATTAACAGCCGTCTCCTCCCTCACGAGGCCAGCTCCTTGTGACCGCTTCTTTTTCTTGTACTTCCCCAGGGCTTCACACAGAATGTACGCCTTCTGTTACAAGGTCGCTCGTGGGGTACGGGTGGAGAGGATCCTCCACGTACTGGGTCTAGGCTGACACAATGGGCATCCAGCACAGTGCTCTGCACACAGTGCTGGAACCGGAACAATCCCGGTTCCGCCGCTTGTCAGCTGTGTGACTTCGGGCAAGTCACTTAACTTCTCTGTGCCTCAGTTACCTCATCTGTGAAATGGGGACTAAGACTGTGAGCCCCACATTGGACAACCTGATCACCTCGTATCCTCCCCAGCGCTTAGAACGGTGCTTTGCACATAGTAGGTGCTTAACAAATACCAAAATTATTATTATTATTATTACAGTAGGCACCCAGCACAGTGCTCTGCACATAGCAGGTGCTCAGTACAGCGCTCAGGTTCCAGTAGGCAAACAGATCGGGATTTGGGAGCCTGTTAAGAGCCTCAGGGCCAGAGGCATGGGATTTGAGGCCTTTCTGGGGTTGGTTGGAAAACGCAAAGAAGGAAGCTGGGAGTCCAGGAAACTCCTCCTCTTCACCACCCCAGGACGTTGTGGGCAGGGATTGTCGCTGTTTGGTTTTGGATCGTACTTTCCCAAGCTCTTAGTAGTACAGTGTTCTGCACGCAGTGAGCGCTCAATAAATATGATTGAATGAATGAATGAATGAGTGACCCGAGAACAAAGGAGAGTGAGGGAGTATGTCACCTACAGGGATCTGTTTAATTATTCTATTGTAATTATGGTATTTGTTAAGCACTTTGTGCCACACACTGTACTAAGCGCTGGGGTGGATACAACCAAATTGGGTTGGACATAGTGGCTGTCCCTCTTGGGACTCATAGTTTCAATCCCCATTTTACAGGTGAGGTAACTGAGGCACAGAGAAATACAGTGCTCTGCACACAGTAAGTGCTCACTAAATACGATTGAATGAATGAAGTAAAGTGACTTGCCCAAGGTCACACAGCAGACAAGTGGAGGAGCCGGGATTAGAAACCACGACCCTCTGCTCCCTATCGCTTAGCACAGTGCTCTGCACCCAGTAAGCACTCAATAAATAACGTTGATTGAGTAGAGATGATACCACTGGGCCGGAGCTGCCAGATAGATAATAATAATACCATTTGTTAAGCGCTTACTATGTGCCAGGCACTGCGTAAGTGCTGGGGGTGAATACAAGCAAATCACGTTGGCCACAGTCTCTGTCCCACATGGGGCTCACATTCTCAATCCCCCTTTCACGGATGAGGGAACTGAGGCCCGGAGAAGTGAAGTGACTTGACCAAGGTCACACAGCAGACAAGGGGAAGAGCCGGGATTAGAATCCACAAGCTTCCGACTCCTAGCCACTAGCCGCATCATAGTTACGCGACCCCCCGAGCTCCCTTCAAGGCCCTGCTGAGAGCTCACCTCCTCCAGGAGGCCTTCCCAGACTGAGCCCCTTCCTTCCTCTCCCCCTCGACCCCCTCTCCATCCCCCCATCTTACCTCCTTCCCTTCCCCACAGCACCTGTATAGATGTATATATGGTTGTACATATTTATTACTCTATTTATTTATTTATTTATTTTGCTTGTACATATCTATCCTATTTATTTCATTTTGTTGGTATGTTTGGTTTTGTTCTCTGTCTCCCCCTTTTAGACTGTGAGCCCACTGTTGGGTAGGGACTGTCTCTATGTGTTGCCAATTTGTACTTCCCAAGCGCTTAGTACAGTGCTCTGCACATAGTAAGTGCTCAATAAATACGATTGATGATGATGATGATGATCATCATCATCAATCGTATTTATTGAGCGCTTACTGGGTGCAGAGCACTGTACTAAGCGCTTGGGAAGTACAAGTTGGCAACATATAGAGAAAGTCCCTACCCAACAGTGGGCTTACAGTCTCCTCCCCCGTTCATTTCTAGATGGCCACCCACGGCCCCAACCAACCGGTCAAGGAGACCCCCGCTGGCCTCCCCTCCTCCTGGCCCAAGCTCTAAGGACGAGAGCGGCAAGGCAGGGGTTTTCCCAGCCGGGGGACCCTTCTCCCCTCCCTCTTCCCTCTCCCTCCTACTCCCAGGCCTCCAGCATCCCCGGAGGGATGCCGGGAAATCCTGACCCCCAGACGGGATGGCCGGAAGGCCAGAGTCCAGCCTCTCCCTCGAAGTGGGGATCCTGGGTCACCCCCTGACCTTTCCCTTCCACCCACCTCATCTCCCCCCACGGAGAGGCAGCATGGCTCAGTGGAAGGAGCACGGGCTTGGGAGTCAGAGGACATAGGTTCGAATCCCTGCTCTGCCACTTAGCTGTGTGACCTTGGGCAAGCCACTTAACTTCTCTGTGCCTCAGTTACCTCATCTGTAAAATGGGGATTAAAACTGGGAGCCCCCCGTGGGACAACCTGATCACCTTGTAAGCTCCCCAGGGCTTAGAACAGTGCTTTGCACATAGTAAACGCTTAACAAATACCAGCATTATTATTATTATTATTATCACCCGGTCTCTCCCCTAGGCTGAGGTTGGGGATACAGGTCCCAGAGTCCTCTGGGGAGCTGCCCCCCATTTCCCACCCTTCTGGCCCTTCAGGGCTACCTCAGGGCATAGGAGGGGCACCTCAGGAGGGGCTGCTCTGCCCTCGGCGCCCCCACTCCCGACCTAAGCGGCTGCTGGGGTCCCTCAAGCCTTGTTGGGGTGTCCAGGGCAATGGGCAACCCCAGGCCGGACAGGTACGTGAGTTGTCACACGCACCGACTCTGCGCTGGAGCAGGGCCTGGGAAAGCCCCCTAGGCCACCGGCTCCTCCTCGCATGGGATTCCCACTCTAGGTGGAAGAGAAAAGGGGGCTCACACCCCCATTCCACAGGAGACAGAAGCCCAGCGAGGGTCTGTAACTGCCCAGCAGATCCGGACTTAGAACCAGGGACTCCCGCACCCTCTGCTAGGCCTGTCCGATGCCATCGTAGAGCCCTGTGTCCGGACCAGCTGAGGGGGAGGGTCAACTCCTGACCCCGACCCCATCTCACATCCCCCTCCCAGAGAAGAAGGGTGTCCCCCACTCCCAGGACCCCTCTTTCCTCCCCCAACTGGGGGTTGTACCTTGGTTGTGGCCTGCGCAGAGGAGCAGGAACAGAAAGGTGGTCCTCGTCATCTTGCCAAATGAGGTGGGGTGGGGGACCCGACTAGGGGGGGACGGGAGGTGGGCTGGCCAGGAGCAGGGGCCCAAGTGGCACCGTGAGTCAGTCGGTTAGCAGTCAGGGAGTCAGTGAGTTTCTCTCCATCCCCTGGGCGGCAGCTTCCTGTGAGCAGTGAGGGGGGGCGGTTCCTGTGCGTGGTTTTGGGGGGAGGGTGGGAAGGGAGAGCCTCAAAGTTTCATCTCTCAGCTCTTGTGACTGCCCATGGGGGGACAGACAACTGAGTGCAGAAGCAGGCCCAGGCTGTGGTGGGTGAATTTGCAGCCCCGCACCCCTCACCTGAGATGGGGGGAACCTACAAACGCACCTGCCTGCTGCCCTCTGCTCCTTGGGGAGCCCCCAAATCTGGGGGTCCCCAGACATGGCAGAACCAAACCTGAAAGCTTTGCTTGGCGTGCCTCCATCCGCCTAGGTCAATCGATGCTATTTACTGAACACTTACTGTGTGCAGAGCACTGTATTGAGTGCTTAGATGAGCCCGACATGGAACTTCTCTAGGTTGGGTCTTTTTTCTTTTTATGGTATTTGTTAAGCGCTTACTAGGCTACTCGCCTACGCCAACCCAACCCACACGCTTCACTCCTCTAAACTTTCACACCATACCTTGATCTCGCCTGTCTCGCCGCCGAGCCGTCACCCACGTCCTGTCCCTGGCCTGAAACACCCACCCTCCCTCCTCTAATCCGATAATTTCTCCGCCTTCAAAGGTATTTTGAAGGCCCATCTCCTCCAAGAGGCATTCCCTGAGCCCCCTTTCCTCTTCTCCCACTCCTGCATCCCCTTGACTTGCTTCCCTCATTCATCCCCCCTCCCAGCCCCAAAGCACTTATGTCCCTGTCATTTATTTCTATTAATGTCTGTCTTCCCCTCTAGACTATAAGCTCATTGTGGACAGAGACCATGTGTTTGTTACAGTGTTCTCTAAGTGCTTAGTATGGTGCACTGCAAATAGTCAACTCTCAGTAAATATAATTGAATGAATACGTGACAGGCACTGTACTAAGCACCGGGGTTTGTATCAACCATTTTCTAGGTGAGGGAACGGAAGCACAGATCTGAAGGGACTTGCCCAGGGTCACAGAGCAGACAAGGGGCGGAGTGGGTTTTGGAACTCAATTCTTCTGATCCCCAGGCCTGAGCTCTATTCACTAGGCCATGCTGCTCAGAACGGAGGGAGGTTAAGGGGCGAGAGGGGAGTTATCCACAGACAAAGCGACTTCTTTCCATTTCTACTTACAGAGCTGGCTACTTTGGGCCTTTGATTCCCCCAGATTCCCCTCCCTATCTCTCCACCCCCCCAAGTCCACTTGGCAAGCTCTCCAGCTTACAGTCCAGGGGCAGATAGACATGAATAAAGTTAAATAAAATTAGATATGTACGCAAGTGCTGTGGGGCTGGGAGGCGGAGGGATGAATAAAGGGAGCAAGTCAGGGTGATGCAGAAGGGAGTGGGAGAAAAAAGGAAAGGAGGGCTTAGTCGGAGAAGGCCTCTTGGAGTCGTGTCTTCCAAGGGAGTGGGTGTAGATGGAGAATAGATGGGGACCCAGATCTGAAACTCGAGGGACTGGCAGAAGAGGAGCCCGCGAGAGGCTAGAGTAGAACCAGGAGAGGATAGTGTCAGTGAAGCCAAGGTTGGATTATAATTACAGAAAGGGGGTGGCTGACAACGAAGGCAGCTGAGAGGTCTAGGATTAGGATGGAGTAGAGGCCGTTGGATTTGGCAAGATCATAGATGACCTGTGAGGGCAGTTTCTGTGGAGTGAAGGGGAAGCCAGATTGGAGGGGGTCGAGAAGAGAACTGGAGGAGAGGAATTTGAGACAGCAGGTGTAGACGACTCCCTCAAGGAGTTTGGAGAGGAAGGGTAGAAGGGAGATAGGGCAATAACTGGAAGGAGCCATGGGGTCCAGCGAGGTCTTTTTAGGGTAGGGAAGACACGGGTGTGTTTGAAAGCAGTGGGGAAGAAGCCACTGGAGAGTTGAAGATGGCAGTTAGGGAGCAGGCGGTGTTCAAAGAAGGTGCAAAGGAATAGGGTTGGACAGGCAACTGGACGGGGTGGATCTTGAGAGAAAGCAGATCTCCTCTAGAGATACTGCTGGGAAAGATGGGAGAGTTGAAGAATCGGGTAAGGGTTGGGGAAATTTTAGGGAGATCACCCCTGATATTGTCAATTTTCTTAATAAAGTAGGTGGCCAGGTCACAGGGGTAAGGAATAGGGCAGGTGGAGGAATGGGAGCCTGAAGAGTGAGTTAAGTATCTGGACCAACTGGCGAGGGCGATGGGCATGGGGGTCAATATGGGTACAGAATTTTGCCAAGCAGAAGAGAGGGCAGCGTTAAAGCATGCAAGTATAAACTCGAAGTGGACCAAGTCGGCTTAATATTTAGATTTCCACCAGCAACGCTCTGCGGCTCGAGCACGAGAGTCTCCCTGACTTTCCCATCTCTGTTGACGGCACTACCATCCTTCCCGTCTCACAAGCCCGCTACCTTGGTGTCATCCTCGACTCCGCTCTCTCATTCACCCCTCACATCCAAGCCGTCACCAAAACCTGCCGGTCTCAGCTCCGCAACATTGCCAAGATCCGCCCTTTCCTCTCCATCCATTCCGCTACCCTGCTCATTCAAGCTCTCATCCTATCCCGTCTGGACTACTGCATCAGCCTTCTCTCTGATCTCCCATCCTCGTGTCTTCTCTCCACTTCAATCCATACTTCATGCTGCTGCCCGGATTATCTTTGTCCAGAAACGCTCTGGGCATATTACTCCCCTCCTCAAAACTCTCCAGTGGCTACCAATCAATCTGTGCATCAGGCAGAAACTCCTCACCCTGGGCTTCAAGACTGTCCATCACCTTGCCCCCTCCTACCTCACCTCCCTTCTCTCCTTCTCCAGCCCAGCCCGCACCCTCCGCTCCTCCGCCGCTAATCTCCTCACCATACCTCGTTCTCGCCTGTCCCACCATCGAACCCCGGCCCACGTCATCCCCCGGGCCTGGAATGCCCTCCCTCTGCCCATCTGCCAAGCTAGCTCTCTTCCTCCCTTCAAGGCCCTACTGAGAGCTCACCTCCTCCAGGAGGCCTTTCCAGACTGAGCCCCTTCCTTCCTCTCCCCCTCGTCCCCCTCTCCATCCCCCCCATCTTACCTCCTTCCCTTCCCCACAGCAGCTGTATATATGTATATATGTTTGTACATATTTATTACTCTATTTATTTATTTTACTTGTACATATCTATTCTATTTTATTTTGTTAGTATGTTTGGTTTTGTTCTCTGTCTCCCCCTTTTAGACTGTGAGCCCACTGTTGGGTAGGGACTGTCTCTATATGTTGCCAATTTGTACTTCCCAAGCGCTTAGTACAGTGCTCTGCACATAGTAAGCGCTCAATAAATACGATTGATGATGATGATGATGAAGGAGGCAGACAGTGCAGGCGATTTAGGGCTGTGGGTTAGCAGTACGAGATCAATAAAGGGATGGGGAGCGAGTGAGTCGAGTTCAGTAGAGAGGGCAGTGTTGAGAGCGTCAATTTGGTCGAGGGAAGGATGCTTGGGTGTGGAGGCTAAGTGGGCATGCTCTGCACACAGTAAGTGCTCAGTAAATAGGACAATGAATGAATGAGTTGAGAAAGCTGGATGGATCAAAAAAATTATAGGTTTCTGCATGTGAACCATTCAGATCTATGGGAAGGTGTCTGGGACAAGAGGCAAGAGTAACAGGAAAAAGAGCTGACCTATGGAGAGAACTTGGGCCCGGGAGTCAGAAGGACCTGAGTTCTAAACCCAGCTCTGCCAACTGCGTGTTGTGAGATCTTGGACAAGTCACTCTATTTCTGTGCCTCAGTTCCCTCGACCGTCAATTGGGGATACCTCTTCTCCCTCCTACTTAGAGTGCGAGCTCCGTGCATCACAGGCACTGAGTCCGACCTAATTAGCCTGTATCTTCCTCCGTGCTTCCAGCTGCTTGACAGGTGAAATACCACAAAAACCAACCAAGAATTGTGAAGCTGGGGATGGGGTGGAAAGAAAAAGGTTGAAGTTGAGCCCCCAAGGCCATAGTGCCTCCTTGTGGCTCTTCTGGAGAGTTCCTTGCAGAAAATACCCATTAATACCCCCTACTACTATTATTAGAAGGAGCAGAGGTTCCCAGGGGGCAAGAGGCGTGAAGTGACTTGCCCAAGGCCACACAGCAGACAAGTGGCGGAACTGGGATTAGAACCCATGACCTTTGGACTCCCCAGCCCGTGGTCTATCCACTAGGCTGTTTCTGCTTCTTCACCCATGGGTAAGAAGAGCTCACCTCCTCCAGGAGGCCTTCCCAGACTGAGCCCCTTCCTTCCTCTCCCCCTCGTCCCCCTCTCCATCCCCCATCTTACCTCCTTCCCTTCCCCACAACACCTGTATATATGTATATATGTTTGTACATATTTATTACTCTATTTATTATTTTACTTGTACAAATCTATTCTATTTATTTTATTTTGTTAGTATGTTTGGTTTTGTTCTCTGTCTCCCCATTTTAGACTGTGAGCCCACTGTTGGGTAGGGACTGTCTCTATATGTTGCCAACTTGTACTTCCCAAGAGCTTAGTACAGTGCTCTGCACACAGTAAGCGCTCAATACGATTGATGACGATGATGATGGGTAAGCTGCTCAAGGGGAAGCAAGACAAATCCTAACTGGATTCTCCTTGGCCAAGTGCTCAGGTGCCACGGGGGAATGGGTCTACTAATTCTGTGTCCTTGGACTCTCCCAAATGCTTAGTACAGTGCTCGGCCATCAGTAGCTGGTAGGTGAGCCCTCTGTGCAGAGTACTGTATGGGAAGCAGCACAGCACTGTGGATAGACCATGGGCCCCCGAGTCAGAAGATCAAGGGTTCTAATCCCAGCTCTGCCACTTGCCTCCTGTGTGATTTTGGGCAAGTCATTTCTCTTCTCTGACCCTCAGTGACCTCATCTGTAAAATGGGGATCGAGACTGTGAGCCCTTCGTGAAACAGGGACTGTATTCACCCCAGTGCTTCTTTCAATGCCTAGCCCCTAATAAGCACTTAATACCATGGATATTAATAACGACTACGGTGTTTGTTAGTATGTGCTCAGCACTGTATATGAAGTGCTGGGGTAGATATACGAAGCATGTGAAGCAGAGTGAAGAGCCCGGGGCCTGGGTTCTGATCCTGACTCTGCCATTTTCCTACTGGGTGACCTTGGGCAAGTCATGTCACTTCTCTGGGCCTTAGTTTCCTCAACTGTAAAATGGGGATTCAATGCCCGCTGTCCCTCCTACTGCACTGTATTGGGTTGGACACAGGCCGTGTCTCACATAGGGCTTACAGTCTTAATCCCAATTTTACAGATGAGGTAACTGAGGCAAAGAGAAGCAAAGTGACTTGCTCAAAATCACACGGCAGACAAGCGGCAGGGTCAGGATTAGAAACCAGGTCCTCCTGACACCCAGGCCTGTGCTCTATCCACTAGGCCACGCTGCTTCTCTAATCAATATCATTATATTATTAGTACAGACTATTAGTGTGGGCAAATCAGACCCAATCTCTGTCCCATACGGTGCTCAGTCTAAGCAGGAGGGACAATGGATAGTACCGTGAGTTTGGTACGGAATTTTGTACTTGGCCCTTAAAATGTGTATGAATGATCGAAGGGTAAAAGGGTTCCAGGATTTCAGAAGCCTGGTTGTGGGAGGCCAGGTTGTGTCCGCACTTCACTCGGGGCCAGATGTGCCGGAGGAACCAGCCCGGGCCAGGCGGCACTGAACCGAGAAGCTCTTTATTCCACGGACGCCGTGAGGAGGCCCCGGCCTCAGACGGACTCCTGGACGGGCGGCTCGTAGCCGTCGGCGCGCTCCACCTTGGCTCCCGTCTCATCCCCGGATGGTTTGCTGGATCCGCTGCCTTCCCCGTGCAGCTCCATGAGCTTCCCCACTGGAGACAGGAGGGAAAGATAGGGTCAGAGATCAAAGGTAGCTACCAGGCCTGGGGAGGGCCAGCAGGCCTGGGCCTAGAGCGCCGGTGGTGACAAGGTCATATCTGGGGGGGAGCCCAGTGCTCTGCACACAGCTAAGTGCTCAATAAATGTCACTGATTCATTGATCGATTGGTGATGCTTGGATGCAGAGTGTACAGCAGAAGCACATCTATGGTCTCTGCCCAATGGGATCGAACACTTTCCCCGACCTCCAAGACCCGCCCGGCACCCACGGGACGATGGGAAGGTGTCCCGCTCCACTCACATTCGAACTTGGGCTTCTTCAGCATCTTGACTTTGCGCACGAAGACGTCGTGGAGGGGGTAGATGGACTGGCAGGCCTTCTCGATGTCTTTGCCGATGCTGTCTGGGATCCTGCATACCCAGGCCCCCCCGCGTTATCAGATGCCTCGGCCCCGCTCGCCGTCCCGGCCCGCCCCCCAAGAGGTGGCACCGCAGAGGCCCGCCTTGGGAACGTCAGAAAATCACAACGGTGAAATCACTGGGCGTCATCTGGGACCGAAACATGTTGTCATCACCCATTCCCACACCTCTTCGCCACCCAGCGAGGGTCCGGAGTCCCCCCTGCCTCCGTGTGGCCACTCACAGCTTGTTGACGACTTCCTTGAGGTCGTTGGTCTGCACCTCGCGGGTCATGATCTCCGTCATCTTCTTGCGGATCTGGCGCACCTGCTGGTGCTGGGCGTACGACGTCTTGCGGATCTGGTTGTTGCGCTTCTTGGTGAAGCCCACGCAGAAGAGGCGCAGCAGGTAGCCGTCCGTCGTCTTGATGTCCACGTGGGCCTCAATCATCGTCTGCGGGCGGGGACGGAGATGGGCCAGCCGTCAGGGCCAGAGAAGACCCACCTGTCCCCATCTCCCCCCGCCAGCGGGCTTCCAGACTGGGCCCGTGGAGAAGTCCGAGTGGCCAAAGACTGAGCCCACCCCCCTGCTCCTCCTAGCCTCCCACTTTCCCACCACGTCGGACACCCGCCGGGGGAGAGCCCATGACAGCTGTCCATCAAACTGGGCTTGCCCATCCCACACGATCCTCTCCTTTGGAAGTCCCACCTTACCCCCTCCCTTGCTTTACGTTATTCCTTGGGAGCCCAAATTCTTCTCCACATCCCCATTTTTCACCAGTCCCAGTTCTCCAGTTCCTACTCATCTCCTCTGCTTTCCCCGGGAAGAGTCAATTCACACGCGCATAGTATGGTCTGAGCGAAAGCAGGGTCACAGCCCACAAGTGACCTCCCCAAACCCAGCCATCCCCGCCAAGTAGACTGGTCCAACCCGCCTTTTATCCAGAATGCCCTGCAGCCGCCCCCCCCAACACCTGCAGATTCTGCAAGCTCCGATTCTCCCATTCAATCGGATTTATTCAGCGCTATGTGCAGAGCACTGTACTAAGCACTTAACTCTTCTATTGCACTCTCCCAAGCGCTTAGTACAGTGCTCTGCATACACAAAGCAGTCAATGAGTATGACTGCTCGATAACCGGGGTCCCAAGACAGTCCCTGCCTCCACCCCGGCACCCCCCAGAATCGGGACGTCAGAAAAATGCAACAGTCAAATCACGGGACATCATTTGGGACCGAAACATTTTGTCATCACGTATCCCCACCCCTCTCGTGCCCTCTCAGGAGAACCGGTCTGGGGACCACTAGGGCCCTGTTGACACCCCACCCCGCATCGTCCCCCCCAAACCGGGCCGGATTTTCCAGAGGGCTCTCTCCCGCAACCAGGTACCAGGCCCACCTGCCACTTCTTGACCATGGAACACATCTTGTCGCGGGTCAGGTCCATCCCGTGGAAATTGGTCAGACAGTTCTTGCCCTGGACATCCTCGGTGATGAGCTTGAATTTGCGGAAGGCCACTTCGTCATTCTGCAGGTCAGCCAGACTCACCTCAAACACCCGGCCCTTGAGGCCGTCAGATGCGATCTCTACAGGGCGGGAGGATGGGAGCGGGCTGAAGGAGAGAATCCCCTCTCCAGCCCCTCCCCGGAACCCCAAGTCACTTCCTCCAGGAGCCCTTCCCAGACTGGTCCCCTTGCAAAGTGGGTACAGCATAGGCCCTGGAGTCAAAAGGTCATGAGTTCTAATCCTGGCTCCAACTGACCTTAATCAGGTCACTTTACTTCTCTGGTCCTCAGTTACCTCACCCTGAAAATGGGGATTGAGAATGGGAGCCCCATATGGGACAGAGATTGTGTTCCACCTGATTTGCTTGTATCCACCTCAGCGCTTAGTACAGTGGCTGGTACACGGTAAGCGCTTAACACCACAATTATTATCATTGCCATCTGGTTCTTACCCAGTCTCATTAGACCGTGAACCTCACATGGGACTGAGTCCAACATGATTATTTTGTATCTACAGTGCTCGGCATGAAGTAGGCGCTTAATAAATACCACAATTATTATAATTTACAGGCTTGTTGCTCGTTAGTCAAGAAAATCCTCCTCTCCCCCTCCCCCCACAATCGAATCACCCCTGCAGCACGCAATTCCTGATTTAAACTTGCAAACCACCCCCACCCGACTTCCAAGTCCTGTCAGTTTTTGGTAGTTTACAATAATTACAGTACTTGCTAAGTGCCAAATACCAAGCATTGTCCCAAATATTGTAAGTACCAAATGCCAAGCACTGTTCTAAGCACTGGGGGAGATATAAGCGAATCAGGTTGGTCACAGTCCCTGTCCTACAGAGACCTCCTAATCTTAATCCCCATTTTACAGATGAAGCAATTGAGGCGCTGAGAAGTCAGGTGACTTGCCCAAGGCCACAAAGCAGGGATGTGGAGGAGTATCCAGGATCTGACACCCAGGCCCATGCTCTTTCCACTAGGCCATGCTCCCAGTAGCACTTATCCCCATCAATGGTATTTACTGAGTGCTTACTAAGTGCAAACCACCATACTAAGCGCCGCTTGGGAGAGTACAATAGAACAGAGTGGGCAGTTATGTTCCCAGCTCACAAGGAACTGTTGTGAGCTTTTTTTGTTGTCTGTCTCCCCCTTTTAGACTGAGAGCCCATTGTTGGGTAGAGATTGTCTCTATCTGTTGCCAAATTGTACTTTCCAAGCGCTAAGTACAGTGCTCGGCACACAGTGAGCGCTCAATGAATACGACTGACAATGAATGAACGGAGGAGCTTACACCCCTATTTTTATACTCCTTATTTCTTCTACCTGTAAGTTGTTTTAGTCTCCTCCCCAACTACGGTATAAACTCCTTTAGCGGTGGGATCTTGTCTCCTCATTTAAGTGTATACCCCCGAACTGCCCTCTCAGACTTCTGCGCAGAGTTGATGCCCAACAAATGACTGAAAAATATCTTCATTCCTGTACGCCTATTACCCCTATAAGTTCTCGCTCCTACTGCTGGTGAATACGCACCCACTTAGCTAGTAGCTAAGGTATTTATTAGAAGAGAAGCAGCGTGGCTCAGTGGCAAGAGCCAGGGCTTTGGAGTCAGAGGTCATGGGTTCAAATCCCAGCTCCACCACCTGTCAGCTGTGTGACTTTGAGCAAGTCACTTCTCTTCCTCTGTGCCTCAGTTCCCTCATCTGAAAAATGGGGATTAAGGCTGTGAGCCCCCCGTGGGACAACCTGATCACCCCGTAACCTCCCCAGGTCTTAGAACAGTGCTTTGCACATAGTAAGCACTTAATAAATGCCATTATTATTATTATTTATTGAGGGCCTATGTGGCACAAGGCTTGGAAGAATATAACAGAACACACGCAAGAGAAGCAGCACGGGCCTGAGAGTTAGAGTACCTGGGTTCTAATCCAGCCTCTGCCACCTGTGTACTGGGTAACCTCAGGCAAGTTGCTTTTCTGTGCTTTGGTTTCCTCAACTGTAAAATGGGGATTCAATGCCTGTTTTTTTTTTAACGGTATTTTTAAAGAGCTTATTGTGTGCCAGGCACTGTACTAAGCACTGAAGTAGAAACAAGTTAATCAGGTTGGCCACACAGAGCTCACTCTTCACCCCCACTTTGCAGATGAGGTAACCGAGGCACAGAGAAGTGAAGTGACTTGCCTAAGGTCACGCGGCAAACGAGTGGCAGAGCCGGGATTAGAACCCCAATCCCGACTCCCAGGCCTGCCCTTTTTCTTAATCAGACTGTGAGCCCCAGGTGGAACAGCGACTGAATCCAACCTGAATAGCTTGTGTCTACCTCAGTACCATGCCTGGCACATAGTAAGTGCTCAACAAATACTGTTCTATAAAAAAAATAATAATAATGATGATGGCATTTATTAAGTGTTTACTACGTGCAAAGCATGCCACTCAGAAGGACCGCTTGTCTGCCCTGTCGGACTGTAACTTCTCAGAGGTGGGTCTTACGTCTGTACCGCCTCCAAGCATCTAGTACAGTGCCTCTGTAGTCCAGTAGCTAGCTGATCGCTCCTACTGGACCAGACGCACACCAACCAGAATGTCTTCTTAGGCCAACAAGTCTGCTTTCCTTAAACCAGGACCTGGGTTCTACTCCTGGCTCCACCAATTGTCTGCCGTGCGACCTTGGACAAGTCACTTCACTTCCTCTGGGCCTCAGTTCCCAATTCTGTAAAATGGGAATGAAGACTATGAGCCCCACGTGGGTGATGGATAGTGTTCAAACTGATTAGCTTGTATCTACCCCTGAGCTTAGTACAGTGCAGGACACTCTACTAACCACTGGGCAATAACTACAACTGTGGTATTTGTTAAGCACTTACTATGGGCCAGGCACCGGATTAAGACCTAGAGTACATACAAGGTAATCAGGTTGGACACAGTCCCTGTCCCACAAAGGGCTTCCACAGTCTTAATCCCTATTTTACAGATGACATAACTGAGGCACTGAAGTGACTTGTCCAAGGTCACAGAGCAGACAAGTGGTGAAGCTTGGAGTAGAACTCAGGTCCTTCTGCCTCCCCCAGGCGCGGGTTCTATAAAGACTCGATCCCTGTCCCTTTAGCTTCCCATCCCGTGCCTGACACCCTACCCCATCCTCTCAGATTCCAAGGAGTTCCCTGGTCCTACCCAATGGAAAATGGGTTCCAGGTCCTCCTGCCCGCACTGTTCCTGGGGTACAAATACAGCCTGCCTCTTTGCCACTTCACTGCTTGGTCCATTACCCCAGTACGGGCAGGAAGCAGAATGAGGGGTGCTCCTAAACACCCTGCCCGAAAATCCTAACCTCTCCTCACTGTACCCCAATCTCGTTTATCTCACCACCCACATCCTGCCTCTGACCTGGAACACCCTCCTTCCTCATATCTGACAATGACTCTCCTCCACTTCAAAGCCTTATTAAAGGCACACCTCCTCCAAGAGGCCTTCCCTGACAGCACCCTCCTTTCCTCTTCCCTCTCTCCCTTCTGCATCACCTTGACTGGCTCCCTTCATTCAACCCCCCTCCCAGCCCCTCAGCACTTATGTCCATATCTGTCACTGATTTATTTCTATTAATATCTGCCTCCTCGAGATTGTAAACTTGTTGTGATCAGGGAATGTATCTGTTATACTGTCCTCTCCCAAGCACTTTACTCTGCACACAGTAAACCCTCAATAAATACAACTGACTGAGTGATTGTCAGGTTGCTACCAAAATGCTGGTTGCCACAGAATGTGGAGAAGGATCCAGCTACATCCCTGAGTCGATCAGTGCAGGAAGCAAATGACCCCAGGGCTCCAGATGTGCTGCTTTTTAAAAAATGGTATTTGTTACGTGCTTACTATGTGCCGAAACTGTACTAAGTGTGGAAATACAAGTTAATCACAGTGGTGTCAATGTTGCACATGGGGCTCACAGTCTTAACGCCCATTTTACAGATGAGGCAGAGAGTAATAACAATGATGGTATTTGTTAAGTGTTTACTATGTGTGAAGCACTCTTCTAAGCGCTGGGGTAGATGCAAGCAAATCTAATGGGACAGTCTCTATCCCCATTTTGCAGATGAGATACCTGAGGCACAGAGAAGTTATGTGCCTTGCACGAGGTCACACAGCAGGCAAGCCGGTATTAGAAAGCAAGTCCTTCTAACCCCCAGGCCTGTGCTCTATCCACTAGGCCACAGTGCTTCTCTAAGTCAAGTGACTTGCTGCTTCCCAAAGCGCCCGGCCCTTCCACTTGTTAGTTGTGTGACTTTGGGCAAGTCACTTAACTTCTCTGTGCCTCAGTTACCTCATCTGTAAAATGGGGATTAAGACTGTGAGCCCCATGTGGGACAACTTGATTACCTTGTAACCCCCCCCAGCGGTTGCACTGTTGCTAGAACAATGATTGGCACATAATAAGCGCTAACAAATACCATCATTATTATTAATATGGAGAAGTAGCAGATTATCATGCAGAGAAGCAGCGTGGCTCAGTGGAAAGAGCACAGGCTTGGGAGTCAGAGGTCATGGGTTCTAATCCCGATTCCGCCACTTGTCAGCTGTGTGACTTTGGTTAAGTCACTTCACTTCTCTGTGCCTCAGTTACCTCATCTGGAAAATGGGGATTAAGACCGTGAGTCCCACGTGGGACAACCAGAACACCTCGTATCCCCCCCAGCTCTTAGAACAGTGCTTCGCACGGTAAGCGCTTAATATCATCATGTATCACAAAAGCAGCTGATCACCTTGTAACCTCCTCAGCCCTTAGAACAGTGCTTTACACATAGTAAGCGCTTAGCAAATACCGTAACTATTACTATTATTATGTGTGGGGGGGGGGGGGGGGGGGGAGACAGCCAGTGATACAGTTGGAGAAGCAACGTGGTTCAGTGGAAATCAATCAATCAATCAGTCCTATTTATTGAGCGTTTACTGTGTGCAGAGCACTGTACTAGGCGCTTGGGAAGTACAAGTTGGCAACATATAGAGACAGTCCCTACCCAACAGTGGGCTCACAGTCTAAAAGGGGGAGACAGAGAACAAAACCAAGCATACTAACAAGACAAAATAAATAGAATAGATATGTACGAGTAAAATAAATAGAGTAATAAATATGTACAAACATATATACAGGTGCTGTGGGGAAGGGAAGGAGGTAAGATGGGGGGGATGGAGAGGGGGACGAGGAAAGAGCCCGGGCTTTGGAGTCAGAGGCCATGGGTTCAAATACCGGCTCTGCCAACTGTCAGCTGTGTGACTTTGGGCAAGTCACTTAACTTCCCTCACCTGTAAAATGGGGATTAAAACTGTGAGCCCCCCGTGGGCCCATCTGATCACCTTGTAACCTCCCCAACGCTTGGAACAGTGCTTTGCACATAGTAAGCGCTTAACAAACACCATCATCATTATTATTATTACACAGTTAAGAAGAGTGACTTGCCCAGTCCCCCAGCAGGCGAGGGGAGGCAGGATTGGAAACCAGGTCCTCAGACTCCCTTAGGCCACGCCGTTTTCTCCCTTCGCAAGCAAGGCTGCGCAGACTTACTGGTTCCCTGCGTCCTGGTGACCAGGGTCTTGCCGATGTTGCGGATATTGAACATGGCCGGGGCCTTGACATCGTACCAGTCCTTCTTGGAGAAGGGGTCCACCCTGGGGTCAAAGGGCAGAGTCAAGAGGGGGGGCCCGCCGCTCCATCCGCCGCCATCCGCCGCCATCCCGCCCTCGCCGCGGCCGGAAACCCGCGGGACGAGCCCGGGGGAGCCCCCCGCCGCCTCACTTACACCTTCTTTTTGGCCCCCTTCTTGCCACCCTTAGTCAACCGCTTGTTCTTCCCCACCGCCATAGAGCCGGCCTCCGGGCAAAAGAGACCGGAAGTGAAGCCTGCGCGTGGAGTTGAGGGGAGGTGGGCGGGGCCACGCCTCGGCGGGCCACGCCCCTCCCCGCTCCCGACCAATCACGGGCCCCCGGGCAAGGTTCCCCCCCGAACTCTCGCGAGAACTCCAAGTCGAGGAGGGCAGGGGAAGAGAAGGGGGAGAGTTGATTAATAATAATAATAATGGCATTTATTAATCAATCAATCAATCGTATTTATTGAGCGCTTACTATGTGCAGAGCACTGTACTAAGCTCTTGGGAAGTACAAATTGGCAACATATACAGTCCCTACCCAACAGTGGGCTCACAGGCTAAAAGGGGGTGACAGAGAACAAAACCAAACATACTAACAAAATAAAATAAATAGAATAGATAGGGACAAGTAAAATAAATAAGCGCTCACTATCATGGATTAGCGGGAACGGCTCGGCGAGAGGAAAAGGGGAAAAAAAGTGTCTGCTGTGTGACCGTTCACTTCCCTCATCTGTAAAATGGGATTGAGGCGGCGAGCCCCAAGTGGGACAGGGACTGTTATTATTAATTTGTTGTTATTTATTTGTTTATTTATTTGTTATTTATTTATTTGTTATTTGTTGTTATTAATTTGTACTTCCCAAGCGCTTAGTACAGTGCTCTGCACATAGTAAGCGCTCCATAAATACGATTGATGATGATGATGACAGGGACTGTTATCAATCACTCGTATTTATTGAGCGCTTACCGTGTGCAGAGTGCTGTACTAAGCGCTTGGGAAGTACAAGTTGGCAACATATCATCATCAATCGTATTTATTGAGCGCTTACTGTGTGCAGAGCACTGTACTAAGCGCTTGGGAAGTACAAGTTGGCAACGTATCATCATCAATCGTATTTATTGAGCGCTTACTGTGTGCAGAGCGCTGTACTAAGCGCTTGGGAACTACAAGTTGGCAACACATAGAGACAGTCCCTACCCAACAGTGGGTTCGCAGTCTAAAAGGGGGAGACAGAGAACAAAACCAAACATACTAACAAAATAAAATAAAGAGAATAGATGTGTACAAGCAAAATAAATGAATAGAGTAATAAATATGTACAAACATATATACAGGTGCTGTGGGGAAGGGAAGGAGGTAAGATGGGGGGATGGAGGGGGGACGAGGGGGAGAGGAAGGACTGTTATGTTATTTGTTAAGCGCTTACTATGTGCCCGGTAATAATAATGTTGGTATTAAGCGTTTACTTTGTGCCAAGCACTGTTCTAACCGCTGGGGTAGATACAAGGTGATCAGGTTGTCCCACGAGGGGTTCACAGTCTTCACCCCCATTTTACAGATGAGGGAACTGAGGCTCAGAGAAGTGAAGTGACTTGCCCAAAGTCACACAGCTGACAAGTGGTGCTTAGAACAGTGCTTTGCACATAGTAAGCGCTTAACAAATGCCATCATTATTATTATTAAGTGGCGGAGCGGGATTTGAACCCACGGCCTCTGACTCCAAAGCCCGGGCTTTTTCCACTGAGCCACGTTGCTTCCCCACTGTACTAAGCGCTGTTTCCAACCCGCTTTGCGTATATTATTATTAATAACAATCGCATTTATTGAGCGCTTGCTGCGTGCAAAGCATTGTAATAAACTATTGGGAGAGTACACTATAACATCAAACACATTCCCTGCCTACAACGAGCTCACAGTCAATAATAATAATAATCATTCATTCAGTCAATCTTATTTATTGAGCGCTTACTGTGTGCAGAGCACTGTACTAAACGCTTGGGAAGTACAAGTTGGCGACATATAGAGAGAGGAAAATAATAATAATAGTGGTATTTGTTAAGCGCTATGTGCCAAGAGCTGGGGTAGATACAAGGTCATCAGGTTGTCCCACGTGGGGCTCACAGTCTTCATTCCCATTTTCCAGATGAGGTAAACTGAGGCCCCGAGAAGTGAAGTGGCTTGCCCTAAATCATACAGCGGACAAGCGGTGGAGCCGGGATTAGAAGCCACGACCTCTGACTCCCAAGACCGCGTTCTGATGCTGCTTCTAGCCACGGCAGCGCTTAGTAAAGTGCCTGGCACACGGTAAGCGCTTAAAAAATACCATAATTATTTGTGTTAATAATGATAATAATAGGAAAAGGAAGTGGAGGGCGGCAAGGTTGCCAGGGCCAGGCTGAAGTGTAAGAGGGGGGAAAAAAGAAAAATTATGGAGATGCCGGGGATCGAACCCGGGACCTCATACATGCGAAGCATGCGCTCTACCACTGAGCTACATCCCCACTTATAGGACGCCTCTCTGCGCACCCTTTCCTGCCAAAACTTTCCTTTTCCACCTTTATTGGGTAAGGTTGGATTGGGGATTAAAGTAGCCCGCGGCACATAGGTTGTTTAGTAGTAGTAGTAGTAGTAGTAGTAGTAGTAGTAGTAGTAGTAGTAGTAGTAGTAGTAGTAGTAGTAGTAGTAGTAGTAGTATTGTTGTTGTTTTATTTGTGAGCCCGTTGTTGGGCAGGGATTGCCTCTGTTGCCGAATTGTACTTTCCAAGCGCTTAGTACAGTGCTCTGCCTACAGTAAGCGCTCAATAAGTACGAGTGAATGAATGAATGCCAAGCACTGTTCTAAAAACTGAGAGAGAAGCAGCGTGGCTTAGTAGAAAGAGCCCGGGCTTGGGAGTCAGAGAACCTGGGTTCTAATTCCGACTCCACCAACTGTCTGCTGTATAACCCTGGGCAAGTCACTTAACTTCTGTGTGCCTCAGTTACCTGGAAAATGTAAATCTGTAAAATGGGGATTAAAACTGAGCCCCCCGTGGGACAACATGATCACCTTGTAACCTCCCCAGCGCTTAGAACAGTGTGCAACTATGTGCAAAGGCCCCACTGTTGGGTAGGGACTGTCTCTATATGTTGCCAATTTGTACTTCCCAAGCGCTTAGTACAGTGCTCTGCACACAGTAAGCGTTCAATAAATACGATTGATGATGATAGTAGGCGCTTAACAAATGCCATTATTATTATTCCCCATTCTAGACTGTGAGCCCACTGTTGGGTAGGGACTGTCTCTATATGTTGCCAACTTGTAATTCCCAAGCGCTTAGTACAGTGCTCTGCACACAGTAAGTGCTCAATAAATACGATTGATTGATTGATTGATTGATTACCTCATCTGGAAAATGGGGTATAAAAGTGTGAGCCCCATGTGGGACAGTCTGATTATCCTGTATCTGCCCCAGTACTTAGAAGTGTGCTTGTTACGTAGTGAGTGCTTAACAAATACCATAATTATTATTATTGCAAAGGTAATAATTATGTAAGCGCTTAACAAATATTATTATTGTTATTATTATTTTTACAAAGGTGCTGTGGGGGGGAGGTGGGGTGAGTATTTAAGGGATTGAGGCCTTACATGGATAAGAAAGCAGAAGGTGGAGGGAGTAGGGTAGGAAGTTGAGAAATTAGGGAAGGCCTCATGGAAAAAATCTGATATCTAGATTAAGTTTCTGGTATCATCGGGATGAGGAGGAATAACGGAAAATTCAGTAGAAGCAACGTCTCTGTGGCGCAATCGGTTAGCGCGTTCGGCTGTTAACCGAAAGGTTGGTGGTTCGAGCCCACCCAGGGACGCTACGTTTTTAAATAATTAAAAAGAGTTTATATTTCTCTCACCTGATTCACTCTGATCAACACCTTTCACTCTCGTCCCTTCGCCCACCCATAATCACCTCCAACGGCAATTCTCAGCAATACTTTGCTTCTTGCTACTTGCCAACTAACTGCTTTAAAATTCGGAGTTTGAAATATTGTTTATATTTATACTTTTAAATATTGTTTCTAGATCTGAACTCCACGACTTATACTGGGGGCCCATACGGGCCAGGGAGGGCGTGTATCTGCTTGTCCCCGTCCTCTGCCCTTTCCCTTCCTCTTCCACCCCTACCACGGTCCTAAGAAGTCTTTCTTGGGTTCTAATCAAGACTGTACCACTTGTCTGTTGTGTGACCTTGGGCAAGTCACTTAACTTTTCTGTGCCTCAGTTACCTCGTATGTAAGAAAATGGGATTAAGATCGTGAGACCCATGTGGGGCATGGGTTTCCCCCTCGTCCCCCTCTCCTTCCCCCCCATCTTACCTCCTTCCCTTCCCCACAGCACCTGTATATATGTATATATGTTTGTACATATTTATTACTCTATTTAATTTTTTATTTATTTTGCTTGTACATATCTGTTCTATTTATTTTATTTTGTTAGTATGTTTGGTTTTGTTCTCTGTCTCCCCCTTTTAGACTGTGAGCCCACTGCTGGGTAGGGACTGTCTCTATATGTTGCCAACTTGTACTTCCCAAGCGGTTAGTACAGTGCTCTGCACACAGTAAGCGCTCAATAAATACGATTGATGATGATGATGATGATGGATGGTGTATAACCTGATTATCTTGTATCTTCCCCAGCTCTTATTACAGTGCCTGGCACACAGTAAACGCTTAACAAATACCATGTCATTGTTATTATTCTAATAAATCACTACACTTCTCTGTCGCAGTTTCCTTATCTGTTAAATGGGGATTAAGACTGTGAGCCCCATGTGGGGCATGGACTGTGTCCAATCTGATTATTTTGTATCAACCCCAGCGCTTAGTACAGTGCCTGGCGCTGAGTAAACAATTAACAAATACCATAGCATTATTATTCTGTCACGTCACTTCTCTGTGCCTCAGTTTCCTTATCTGTAATAATAATAATAATGGCATTTATTACACGCCTACTATGTGCAAGGCACTGTTCTAAAAGCTGGGATTAAGACTGTGAGTGCCATGCGGGAATATGTCCAACCCTATTCGCTTGTATTCACCCCAGTGCTTAGTACATCATCATCATCATCATCAATCGTATTTATTGAGCACTTACTGTGTGCAGAGCACTGTACTAAGCGCTTGGGAAGTACAAATTGGCAACATATAGAGACAGTCCCTGCCCAACAGTGGGCTCACAGTCTAAAAGGGGGAGACAGAGAACAAAACCAAACGTACTAACAAAATAAAATAAATAGAATAGATATGTACAAGTAAAATAAATAGAGTAATAAATAAATAGAGTAATAAATAAATAGAGTAATAATAAAATAATAGAGTAATAAATAAATAAATAGTACAGTGCCTGGCACGTAGAAAGCCACTTTCCCAAATTGACCAAATTGCCCAAATTGGGAAGTTGCCAACCTGTACTTCCCAAGCGCTTAGTACAGTGCTCTGCACACAGGAAGCGCTCAATAAATACGATTGAATGAATGAATGAATGAATGCCCCCATCTATCCCCTCCTGGACAGGGAATGTGTCTGTTCTTCCCCCCTTAGACTGTAAACTTGTTGTAGACGGGGAATGTACCTGTTTATTGTTGGATTGTACTCTCCCAAGTGCTCTGTACAGTGCTTTGCACACTGTGAGCACTCAATAAGTGCGAATGAATGAATGCATGAATGAATTGTACAGGAAGATATTTAAGCAAAGAAGACGAGGAAATGGCTATATTTGGAAAGTTTATAAGTATCTAGTATGTGGAGTGAAGTATGAGTCAGGATGGCCGAGCGGTCTAAGGCGCTGCGTTCAGGTCGCAGTCTCCCCTGGAGGCGTGGGTTCGAATCCCACTTCTGACAGGTGTTGTTTTTCCACACCCAAAGTGATGACGGAAACGATTTTGAATCCACCTCTGTCTCCGGCTATGCCCTTTCTAGTCTTCGCGCCTTCGGGAGGTCACTAGTTTCATTTAATAATTGTGGTGTTTATTAAGTGCTTACTATGTGCTAGTCACTGTACTAAGCACTGGGATGGGTACATGCAAAACGAGTTGGACATGAGATTAGAACCCAGACCTTGTGACTCGCAGGCACATGCTTTGTCCATTATGCAATGCAGAAGGAAAAGGTGAAGGGAGAGGAGAAATTAGTTAGGAATGGTTTCCTGGAGAAGTTGCATTTACCAAGTCTCTTATATTGGGCTCTCTCAAGTGCTTAGTACAGTGCTCCTCACCCAGTAATTGCTCAATACAATCAATTGATTAACTGATTGATTATTATAAACCATTTGCAGACTGAAGAAGTATCTAATCTTGGTTCTGCCACTTTTCTGCTGTGTGACCTTGTCCAAGTCACTTCACTTCTCTGTGCCTTGGTTACTTCATCGAGACTGTGGACCCCACGAGGAACAGGAACTGTATCCAACACGGTTTCCTTGTATCCACCCCAGCCTTTAGAGCAGTGCCTGGCCCACAGTAAGTGTTCAACAAATACCACGATTAGTATTATTATTTAAAGAGAGCTGAGGTGATCTGCCAGCCCGGACCAGGGAAGATATTCATACAAAGAAAAGTTTGTATTGTCCAGAGCGAATCGTCGTCATAGAATTCTGTTACCTAGGCAGCACAAAACTCAATAGCACCGTGAGAGACAAGTCAGTATCAGTGGAAAAAGCCCAGGCTTTTGAGTCAGAGATCACGGGTTCAAATCCCACCTCTGCCACTTGTCAGCTGTGCGACTTAGGGCAAGTCACTTCACTTCTCTGGGCCTCAGTTACCTAATCTGTAAAATGGGGATTAGGACTGTGAGCCCCCCCTGGGACAACCTGATCACCTTGTAACCTCCCCAGCACTTAGGACAGTGCTTTGCATGTAGTAAGTGCTTAATAAATGCCATTATTATTATTATTATTATTATTATAAAGAGGGCCAAAACATCCTTTTGAAGGCAGTCAAGCAGAGTGTGGTAGCATTGTGGCACCAGATTTCAGACCGATCTGAAGGTCTTTCTCCTTTACCTTTCCAGTCACGGCTGAGTCTCCCAGCTCCTGTTCAGGCCTGCTGCAGTCCCCAATCAATCTATCAATCAATCGTATTTATTGAGCACTTACTGTATGCAAAGCATTGTACTAAGCGCTTGGGAGAGGACAAGACAACAATAAACAGACACATTCCCTGTCCACAACTAGCTTGACCCACCAGGGCAGTCAATTATATTTACTGAGTGCTTATGCTTACTGCATGCAGAGTGCTGTATTGAGCCCTGGGGAGAGTATAATGGAACAATAAAACAGACACATGCCCTGCCCACAACGAGCTTATAGTCTAGAGGACACACGCCACGCTCTCTAACCAACCAAATCAATACTGTCCACTGTGCACTTTGTTTAGAGTATGGTGGAGTTAGTACACATGATGACTGCCCTCTTAAAGGCCACAGAGGGAGACAGATATGAAAATATTATACGATACAATAATTTGTATTGTACATTCCCAAGCGCTTAGTACAGTGCTCTGCACACGATAAGTGCTCAATAAATACGATTGAATGAGTGAATACAAACAAAAAGAGAAAGTCCACTCTCTGGTCTGGTCTCCCTCCTTTGTCACTCTCCAGATCCGATTAGCGGGGAGAAATCTCGCCTTCCATTTCAAAAAATAGGCGGGGGCTTTGGGTTACTCCATTAGAGCTGAAGAAATATGGATCAAAAGATCAGTGGCCCGTACGGGGATCGAACCCGCGACCTTGGCGTTATTAGCACCACGCTCTAACCAACTGAGCTAACCGGCCGTTATAAAGAGCTTTTTAATGGCCATTATCTGTAGCCTAGGAATCTTTCGAGCTCAAGAAGAAATTCAAGTGGTTCCAACTGGTACCCTGAAACAGCCAATCTGTATGGACTGATGATATGATAATAATAATAATAATAATAATAATAATAATGGTATTTGTTAAGCGCTTACTATATGTCAAGCACTGTTCTAAGCACTGCTACCTAAAGAGAACCAAAGTGATCTGTCAGCCTACACCGATCAATCAATGGTATTTACTGAGCGCAGAGCACTGTACCAAGTACCCGGAAGGGTACAATACAACAGAATTAGCAGACACGTTCCCTGCCCATAACGACCTTACATTCTAGAGGGGGAGACAGACATTAATAGGAATGAAAAAATTATAATATATAATTTAAGGAAGACCAAGAAATACGTTCACACAACCAAAAGTTGGTAATGGCCAGGTACAGCTAAACTCGTCACAGAATTCTGTTACCTGGGCAGCACAAGGACCGATGATACCATGATAGACAAGTTAATAAAAATATAATGAAAAAGGCCATCACATCCTTTAAGAAGCAATCAGATAGAGTGTGGTGGTTGTGTGGTATCAACTTTAGACCAAACTGAAGGCCCACAGCGTTGTAGTGTTGTATAATCTCCTGAACTGGGTGGCCTGGGCCATGGTTCACTGCAAACAAGAAAGGACTAGCTCTCTTCGAACAATATAACAACAAAAGAAGTCATCATCATGTTCGCGATATTTAATGATAATAATAATTATGGTATTTGTTAAGCTCTTGCACATAATCAACATTCTGAATTCAATGATTGCTTTAACTGAAGACTGTAAGCTCGTTGTGGGTAGGGAATGTGTCTGTATACTGTCGAATTGTCCTCTCCCAAACGCTTAGTCCAGTGCTCTGCACACAGTAATAGCTCGATAAATACGATTGAATAAATACGAATGAATAATAGAAGAGGATCTAGTTGTCTACCTATAGTAGAGCATGGGAGAAGAGGGGACGGGTGATCCAAAGCGCCATGGGTTTCTGTGCTGTAGTGGTTATCACGCTCGCCTCAAACGCAAAAGCTCCCCGGCTCGAAAAGTTTAAATTTTAGATTTTCCTCTCCCGGGAATAACGTTTCCATTCATTCATTCACTCATTCATATTTACTGGGCAATTACTGTGTGCAAAGCGCTTGGAAAATACAGTTCATCAGTGAAGAGAGACAATCCCAAACCACACCGGGATCAGGGGGTGAGACAGACATCAAAAACCCACCATCCTGGCAGCCCCCCGATCCTCCCAGGACAGCGACCCCTGACCCTATTCATTCATTCATTCAATCGTATTTATTGAGCGCTTACCGTGTGCAGAGCACTGTACTAATCGCTTGGGAAGTACAAGTTGGCACTCTAGGGAGCGGCTTGGGGCCCCTCGGCGGAAGCAGCAATGAGGAGTCCAGTCGAGGTCGGGAACGGATCTGGGCCATAAGAAGAGCTGGAAGAAGAAGTGGGAAGGTTTTCTCTTTTATCCACGGCTGAGAAGCGCACAGAAGAGGGATGGTAAACAGGGATAGAGTGATGGGATATCTCCTCGTACTTCACTGGGACTGCGCTGAAATCTAACTTAACGTACGACCGCGTGGCCTAATGGATAAGGCGTCTGATTCCGGATCAGAAGATTGAGGGTTCGAGTCCCTTCGTGGTTGGAACTTTTGTGTACGATGTCTCCCGCCCAACCTCTTTTCTCCTCTTCTTCCTCCTCTCCCCTCCAACCCCCTTTCTTCTCCTCCTCCTTTTCTTCACCCCACTTATTTTATCTTCCTCCTCGTCTTCCTCCTCTCCCCAATCCCTTTTCTTTTACTCCCCCTCCTTTTCTCCTCCACCTCTTTCTCTCCCCCACCCCATTTTCTCCTCCTCATCCTCTTCCTCCTCTCCCCAACCCCCTTTTTTCCTCCTCCTCCTTTTCTCCCCCCTCGTTTTCTCCTCCTCTTCCCCTCACCCCTTTTTCTTCCTCCTCTTCCTCTTTCTCGTCCTCTCCCCAACCCTCTTTTCCTTCCCTCCTTTTCTCCCCATCTGTTTTCTCCTCCTCCTCCTCCTCTTTCTCTCCCCCACCCCTTTTCTCTTCCTCATCCTCTTCCTCCTCTCCCTCAGCCCCCTTTCTCCTCCTCCTCCTACTTTTCTCCCGCCACACATTTTCCCCTCCTCCTCTCCCCTCACCCCTTTTCTCCTCCTCCTCCTCCTTTTCTCCCGCCACACATTTTCTCCTCCTCCTCTCCCCCTCACCCTTTTTCTCTTCCTCCTTCTCCTCTCCCCCCCCCCTCCTTTTCTCCTCCTCTTGCAATCCCCAACCAGCGTGACCCACCAGGGTACGCGCCGCATTCTCCCATCGATCAGTCAATCAATACTATTTATTGCACACCTATATTGATGCTATTGTTGCCTGTTTACTAATTTTGATGTTTGTCTCCCCCCTCTCGACTATAAGCCCGTTGCGGGCAGGGATGGTCTCTCTTTATTGCTGAATTGTACTTTCCAAGCGGTTAGTGCAGTTCTCAACACACAGTAAGTGCTCAGTAAATACGATTGAATGAATGAATGAATGAGGCAGGTATGTACACCATAATTAGTAGAAATGAGGTTGTCTTTGGTATTTTAGAAGTAGATAGAGAAAAAGGTAGCTCCGTATGTGTCAGGATGGCCGAGCGGTCTAAGGCGCTGCGTTCAGGTCGCAGTCTCCCCTGGAGGCGTGGGTTCGAATCCCACTTCTGACAGACGCTATTTTACCGTCTCCACGGGGAAACCAACTTTAATTTACACATCAATTGATGCATCAATTGTGTTTATTATCCTCTTGCAGGTGCAGAGCACACTTCTAAACCAGTGAGAGAGTACGACAGAATGAGTGATACTTTTCTTCCCTAAAGGAATTTACAATCTAGCGGGGGAGATAAGCATTAAATTACCAAAGACAACTAAGTTTAAGGCTAGGTACTTAAGTGTTACTGGAGGGTGTTTAGAGAGTAAATCTTCAATTGCACAAATGTTGCAGAAGGAGGGAAAATAAGGAGGGAGATGAGCAGTTAGTTAAGAATGGTATACTGGAGAGGTTGTGTCTACCAAATCTGTTGTATTCTCCCAAGCGCTTAGAACAGTACTCCGCAAACAGTAATCGCTCAATAAATCCGATGGATCGATTGTCATTTGGGTGAAGGTTGATAAGATGGGAGGATGGTCGTCTCACACCCTCTCTGTTTCTCTTTGTCTCCCTCCCTTTCTCTGATTCTGTTTCCCCTTCAACTCCCACTCTATCTGCTTCCATCCTTGTAATCCCCGTCTCCCTCCTTTTCTCTTTCTTTTCATCTCTCTTACTCTCTTTTTCTTTTCTCCCCGCTAATAGTCCCTCACGTAATCGTCTTGTGTGACTGCGATGATGAACCAAGAATTATGTTGCCAACTTGTACTTCCCAAGCGCTTAGTACAGTGCTTTGCCCACAGTAAGCGCTCAATAAATACGATTGAATACGCTGATGACACCCAGATCTACATCTCTGCCCCTGCTCTCTCCCCCTCCCTCCAGGCTCGCATCTCCTCCTGCCTTCAGGACATCTCCATCTGGATGTCCGCCCGCCACCTAAAGCTCAACATGTCGAAGACTGAGCTCCTTGTCTTCCCTCCCAAACCTTGTCCTCTCCCTGACTTTCCCATCTCTGTTGACGGCACTACCATCCTTCCCGTCTCACAAGCCCGCAACCTTGGTGTCATCCTCGACTCCGCTCTCTCATTCACCCCTCACATCCAAGCCGTCACCAAAACCTGCCGGTCTCAGCTCCGCAACATTGCCAAGATCCGCCCTTTCCTCTCCATCCAAACCGCTACCCTGCTAATTCAAGCTCTCATCCTATCCCGTCTGGACTACTGCACTAGCCTTCTCTCTGATCTCCCATCCTCGTGTCTCTCTCCACTTCAATCCATACTTCATGCTGCTGCCCGGATTATCTTTGTCCAGAAACGCTCTGGACATATCACTCCCCTCCTCAAAAACCTCCAATGGCTACCGATCAATCTGCGCATCAGGCAGAAACTCCTCACCCTGGGCTTCAAGGCTCTCCATCACCTCGCCCCCTCCTACCTCACCTCCCTTCTCTCCTTCTACTGCCCAGCCCGCACCCTCCGCTCCTCCACCACTAATCTCCTCACTGTACCTCGCTCTCGCCTGTCCCGCCATCGACCCCCGGCCCACGTCATCCCCCGGGCCTGGAATGCCCTCCCTCTGCCCATCCGCCAAGCTAGCTCTCTTCCTCCCTTCAAGGCCCTCCTGAGAGCTCACCTCCTCCAGGAGGCCTTCCCAGATTGAGCCCCTTCTTTCCTCTCCCCCTCGTCCCCCTCTCCATCCCCCCGCCTTACCGCCTTCCCCTCCCCACAGCACCTGTATATATGTATATATGGTTGTACATATTTATTACTCTGTTTATTTATTTATTTATTTATTTTACTTGTACATTTCTATCCTACTTATTTTATTTTGTTGGTATGTTTGGTTCTGTTCTCTGTCCCCCCCTTTTAGACTGTGAGCCCACTATCGGGTAGGGACTGTCTCTATGTGATGCCAATTTGTACTTCCCAAGCGCTTAGTACAGTGCTCTGCACATAGTAAGCGCTCAATAAATACGATTGATTGATTGATTGATTGATTGATTGAGTGAAAGAATTCGCAAATAAGCAAAAGGCTAGATCTGATTTCACAGCCACAGAAAATTGCGTTGGGAACAAATTTGCGGTCGGCCGGTTAGCTCAGTTGGTTAGAGCATGGTGCTAATAACGCCAAGGTCGCGGGTTCGATCCCCGTACGGGCCACGTCAGTTTTTATTTCACTTTCCTTCAGTTGATAAGCAGTTTTAAAAGTAGGCTTCTGAGCTCCTTCTTCTGAGGTATCGTACCCAAGGTCGGCTCTCGTTGATGGCAAATTTCGATTTTCTTCTTCCCAATTTTCTACTTGACCCCAATCCGCCCCCGACCTCGATCGGACTCCTCATCATCAATCGTACTTATTGAGCGCTTACTGTGTGCAGAGCACTGTACTAAGCGCTTGGGAAGTACAAGTTGGCAACATATAGAGACAGTCCCTACCCAACAGTGGGCTCACAGTCTAAAAGGGGGAGACAAAACCAAACATACTAACAAAATAAAATAAATAGAATAGATATGTACAAGTAAAATAAATAAATAAATTGAGTAATAAATATATACAAACATATATACAGGTGCTGTGGGGAAGGGAAGGAGGTAAGATGGGGGGGGTGGAGGGGGGACGAGGGGGAGAGGAAGGAAGGGGCTCAGTCTGGGAAGCCCTCCTGGAGGAGGTGAGCTCTCAGTAGGGCCTAATCACTCCTCATCACTGCTCTACCCAACAACATGCTCATAGTCTAGAAGTGGGGAGACAGACAACAATACAAAACAAATGGACAGGCATCAATGGCATTAATATAAATAAATAGAATTATGGATATAAGCACATCATTAATACAATCAATAGAATAATAAATATGTACATAGCTACACAAGTGCTGTGGGGCGGGGAGGGGGTAGAGCAGAGGGACGGAGGCGGGGCGATGGGGAGAGGAGGAGGAGCAGAGGAACAGGGGGGGCTCAGTCTGGGAAGGCCTCCTGGAGGAGGTGAGCTTTCAGTAGGGCTTTGAAAAGGGGAAGTGTGCTAGTTTGGCGAATGTGAGTATTCCAGGCCAGAGGTGGGCCAGGCATCGACGGTGGGACAGGCGAGAATGAGGCCCAGTGAGAAGGTTCATTCATTCACTCAATCGTTTTTATTGAGTGCTGTGTGCAGAGCACTGTACTAAGCGCTTGGAAAGTACAATTCGGCAACAAATAGAGACAATCCCTACCCAACAACGGTCTCACAAAATAGCACCAGAGGAGCGAAGTGTGCGGGCTGGGCTGTAGAAGGAGAGAAGGAAGGTGAGGTAGGAGGAGGCAAGGGGATGGACTGCTTTGAAGCCAATAATGAGGAGTTTTTGCTTGATACGGAGGTTGATAGGCAATCTGGTCAGCTCGTCTGCGGGATGAAGATGGTGGAAACGTTGTTCCCGGGAACCCACGGGAGAGGAAAATTGAAAGTTTTAAAATAAGAGATGTTTCCGCCCGGTTTCGAACCGGGGACCTTTCGCGTGTGAGGCGAACGTGATAACCACTACACTACGGAAACCCGTTGGACCTCCTTCCTACCGCATCGTCTGATTGCCACTGAACGTAGCTATAGCAATAGATTATCAACAACAACAACAATCGTATTTATTGAGCGCTTACTATGTGCAGGGCACTGGACTAAGCGCTTGGGAAGTACAAATTGGCAACATATAGCGACAGTCCCTACCCAACAGTGGGCTCACAGTCTAAAAGGGGGAAACAGAGAACAAAACCAAACATACTAACAAAATAAAATAGAATAGATATGTACAAGTAAAATAAATAAATAAATAGAGTAATAAATATGTACAAACATATATACATATATACGGGTGCTGTGGGGAAGGGAAGGCGGTAAAATGGGGGGATGGAGAGGGGGATGAGGGGGAGAGGAAGGAAGGGGCTCAGTCTGGAGCTTATCCTTTATCAATCAAACATTTAATCTAGAATATTGATTATGTGATAGAGAACTGTACTAAGCTTTGGGAAAGTACAATACTACAACGCTGTGGACCTTTACATTGGTCTGAAATTTGATCTCACACTGCCACCTCACTCTGTTCTAAGGAGGGTTCTAATCCCGCCTCTGCCACTTGTCTGCTGTGTGACCCTGGGCAAATCACTTAACTTTTCTGTGCTTCAGTTACCTCATTTGTAAAATGGGATCAAAAGTGTGATCACTATGTGGGACAACCTGATTACCCTCTATCTATCCCAGCGCTTAGATCAGTGCTTGGCACATAGTAGTGCTTAACAAATGTCATTATTATTATTATTATTATTATTATCATTATTATTATTATTATTATTATTATTATGTGCCGCCTGAAAGATTCCACTGGCTCGTCTATCGTGACATCGTTGGTCCTTGTGCTACCTAAGTAGAGGAATTCTATGACGAAGTTTAGCTGTGGGTGGCAAATAGAAACTTTTGGTTCTGTGACTGTTGACCTGTCACCTCTGTCCCCTTTAAATATATCTTGACTTCGTAAATCCTGGCTTATTATTATTATTACTATTATTATTATTATTATTCTTGTTTTTCAGGGCAGCGGGTTAGAACCCGCTGACTTGACACCTGTCCACATGTTTTGTTTTGTTGCCTGTCTCCCCCTTCTAGACTGTGAGCCCGTTGTTGGGTAGGGACCGTCTCTATATGTTGCCAACTTGGACTTCCCAAGCGCTTAGTCCAGTGCTCTGCACACAGTAAGCGCTCAATAAATACGGTTGAATAAATGTACCATTTACATTTTCTTGGGCGCCTAACATTCTAGCACCTCAGATAATTGCGATTAAAAGATAGGGTATGGCGGCCGGTTAGCTCAGTTGGTTAGAGCGTGGTGCTAATAACGCCAAGGTCGCGGGTTCGATCCCCGTACGGGCCATGTATTTTTTTGAAAATGGGAGTCGGTGAGACTTTTCCTTATTGTAACTAAATCAGCCCCAGCCGATAGCCAATCTGTATTCTGAAAATGGAATACTTGATGTTTCCCCTCTGCCCGCCCCCCCCCACGAAGGGGGTCACTCAATCATACTTATTAAGTGCTTACTGTGTGCAGAGCACTGTACTAAGCACTTGGGAAAGAACGGACAAGAATCGCATCTACCAACTTGACTGTACATACCAACGTCTGCACAGAGAAGGTGGGCCATAAACAATAGTTATTGATTCATCGATCAATTGGAGAATGTGGCGTGTGCCCTAGTGGGTCACGCTGGTTGGGGAGGCCTGCACCAGGCCTGAAGAGGAGCTGGGTGGCCTGGCGGTGACCGGAGAGGTGAAGGAGATGGTGAAGAAAGGTGGAGGAAGAGGAGGTGCTACTTCCCCAAGCACCAAGACCTCCAGTTTGCAGGGCTCCTGAATCCCCTGGACGGCCCACACCATATGCTTCAGGATGAAACCTCGGAGTACCGCGAAGGGGTGGTGCTGGCTCGGCCCTCCAAGCCCGGACGCGGCTCCTTCGTCAACTGTGGCATGAGGAAGATGAGGGAACTGAAGCACAGAGAGGTTAACTGACGTACCCCAGGTGCCACAGCAGACATGGTGGAACCCGTATTAGAAGTCACGTTCCTCTCCCAGACCTGTTCTCTAGCCACTGGGCCATGCTGCTTCTCATGCTAAGCTGCCCCCTTGATTGATTGATTGACATCTTACCTCCTTCCCTTCACCCACAGCACCTGTATATATGTTTGTACATATTTATTACTCTATTTATTTATTTTACTTGTACCTATCTATTTGTTTTATTTTGTTAGTATGTTTGGTTTTGTTCTCTCTCTCCCCCTTCTAGACTGTGAGCCCACTGTTGGGTAGGGACTGTCTCTATATGTTGCCAGCTTGTACTTCCCAAGCGCTTAGTACAGTGCTTTGCACACAGTAAGCGCTCAATAAATACGATTGATTGATTGATTGATTGATTGGGGGGAGAAGGAGGAGCGGAAGGAAAAAAAGGGGGAAAGGGGGAAAGATGAAAAGTTACAACCACGAAGGGACAGGCACTCTCAATCTTAGGATCCAGAATCAGGCTCCTTATCCAGTAGGCCACGGGGTTGGGTGGAAGAAAGAGAGGAAAGGCGGGTGGGGGTCTCGAAGTGAATCCAGTGACCGACCCGCAGCTCTCGGGTCAGGGGTCGTGACCCCCGAGGGCCGGGGCTGTCCTGGACGGACCCGAAGGGGCTGGACCACTCTCCCGGCCCAGGCGCGGCCAGAGGGCTGTGCGGGAAGTGGCTGCTGCGGACTGAAGATTGTGGAAAGCTTGTTCCCGGGAAACCAAAGAAAAGAAAATTTAAAATAGTAATGATAGTATAAAAAGCGTTGTTTCCGCCCGGTTTCGAACCAGGGACCTTTCGCGTGTTAGGCGAACGTGATAACCACTACACTACGGAAACTGTTGACTAGTACCTTTCGCATTACCATCTCCTCGGTGTGTCGGTGAACTACATTTACAACTAGAGCTATTGATTAATTATTACATCTATGATACTGGCTATTATAGATCGTTGTATTAAACGTTGGGAGCGAATAATAATAATGATGGTATTTGTTAAACTCTTACTATGTGCCTAGCACATTTCTAAGCGCTGGGGTAGATACAAGGTAATCAGGTTGTCCCACGTGGGGCTCACAGTCTTTAATCCCCATTTTACAGATGAGGTAACTGAGGCACAGAGCAGCTAAGTGTCTTGCCCAAGGTCACAAAGCAGACAAGAGGCAAAGTAGGGATCAGAACCCACGTGCTCTGACTCTCAAGCCCGGAGTCTTTCGAGAAACAATTCCCACATTCAAAGAGCTCATAGTCTGGCTAGCACGTATATATATAATAATGATAGCAATAATAATGATATATAAAATAATGATATATATATAATTGCCTTTAGGATTCGAAGGAGACACCATTGAAGGTAAAATTCACCCGTGATGGCGTTTTGGCTGAAAGGCCACTACATTCCCATCTTGTTTTTGTTTCTGTTTAATATTTGCAATGCCTGGCGCTCTTTTCACTTTAGCCTCTTCGTCTGTCGTCCCTTATGACATTTGTGATCAAGTGGGTCAGCTACTGGATCCGATCTGATTGCCTTGTATTTAGCGCTTAGTACAGTGCTTGATACATAGTAAACGCTTAACAAATATCACGAACATGATGATTTTCTTTGCTGTTATTTTGCTCAAAGACAGTCCTTTCTTGATAGCAGTGAGCCATAATAATAATAATTGTGGTTAAGTGCTTACTATGTAATTATGGTATTTGTTAAGTGCTTACTATGTGCCAAGCACTGTTCTAAGTGCTGGGGTAGATACAAGGTAATCAGGTTGTCCCACGTGGGGCTCAGTCTTAATCCCCATTTTACAGATGAGGTAACCGAGGCCCAGAGAAGTTAAGTGACTTGCCCAAGGTCACACAGCAGACAAGAGGCGAAGTGGGATTACAAGTCAAGACCTCTGCCCCCCAAGCCCGGGCACTTTCCACTAAACCACACTGGTGCTTCATTCATTCATTCATTCAATCGTCTTCATTGAGCACTTACTGTGTTCGGAGCACTGTACTAAGCGTTTGGAAAGTACAATTCGGCAACAGATAGAAACAGTCTTGCAGTCCTTTCTCCTCACTTGTCCCACCCGACATAGCTGTGTTGAGGTGAGCAGAGCTTCGAGTAATTATGGTATTTGTTAAGCGCTTACTATGTGCCAAGCACTGTTCTAAGCTCTGGCACTGTACTAGGAGGCTGTCTTCTAGGCCACCGAGTCTGACCCAGAAATAACACACAGTCATGGAACTGCTCAAGAACTCAGAAGAGAGGTCCAGGCCTCCCAGTCCAAGAAATTATACGACACTCTCCCTCTCTAGCCTGTAAGTGGACAGACATCACGTCTGCTAACAGTACTGTACACTTCCACCTACTTTGCACATAAATAGGATCGATTAATTGATTGGTTGATTTTAGAATTTGCCCTGGTGGGTCACGCTGGCTGGGGATTGTAGCAGGACTGTACAGGAGCTGAGAGTTCCGAGGGGTGACCAGAAATTTAAAGAACACATAAAGAACACAGTCTTTTAGACTGTGAGCCCACTGTTGGGTAGGGACTGTCTCTATATGTTGCCAATTTGTACTTCCCAAGCGCTTAGTACAGTGCTCTGCACATAGTAAGCGCTCAATAAATACGATTGATGATGATGTTAAGTGCCTAACAAATATTATTATTATTATTATGAAGGAAGAGGAGAAAAAAGGAGTAAGGGGAAAATAATTCCACCAACCACGAAGGGACTCGAACCCTCAATCTTCTGATCCGGAATCAGACGCCTTATCCATTAGGCCACGCGGTCGTACAATAAGGAGGTTAAGGGCTGCTTTAGTGAGCAATGAGGGGTCTCCCCACACTTCTCTTTCCTGAATCATGCCTCTTCCCGCCGCTGCTTTACAGTGGAGAAAAAAGGAAGCTTCCACTTTCCTTATTCCAACTCTTTTCTCTGCCCCGGTCCTTTCCTGGGCTCGGCTGGACTCTTTGCTGCTGCCGAGGAGTTCCAGCCCTGGGTCAGGGGTCGCGACCCCCTAGGAAAATTTCAAATTAAAAAATAAATAATGTTTCCGCCCGGTTTCGAACCGGGGACCTTTCGCGTGTGAGGCGAACGTGATAACCACTACACTACGGAAACCTATAAAGTGGGTCACATACCGTACCCTCTCCACGGATGATCCGTGAATTATAATTCTATAAATTGATATTCTATTAATTACTGACTCCAGAATATTGATTATGAGTACGAGCACTGTGCTAAGCGTTGAGAGAGTACAATAGACTTAGGACACATTGTTATCGACAAGTAGGGTGCAAAATAGGTTAATCGCTGTAAATTGGCCGCAGGGTTCGTGTACCCAAGGTGGTGACACAGATAGGAAAAATGACTCGGAAACATGAGTTCAGGTAGAGCAGTAAAGAAGGAAAGTGGCTACCTGCCCGTTCACCTCCCGGGAGAGGTACGAATGACAAGCAGCCCCTATCCCATTCTCACTGTTTCTTTTATTGAGTTACAGCAACATGGGAGCGGAGCATTTGGGAATTTCAGGAATCCAATTAGGACCGACAGGATGTTACAAATTCTCATTATTCTCTGTTCTCACTGCCTTGTGCAGGTTGTTGTTATCTGCCCTATGGCCTTGCATAGATACTTATTACTTGTTACTGGCCTTGAAGACATCTGTTGCTGAGCCTTGCATAAAATACAAAAAGGAGTTGTTCTCTTGGCCTGCACAAAATGGAGGGTTACTGTCAGCATACACAAAATGGAGTCAGTCATGTCAAGTGGACAACACACATTATCCCCACCATCGAGGAGCTCAAAGGCTAACTGGGATGTATGTGGAATTGTCCTTCAGATAACTGTCCTCCAGAAGCAGTGTGGCCTAGTGGAAAGAGCATGGGTCTGGGACTGGGACAACCTGGGTTCTAATCCCAGTTCCACCCACTACCTGCTGTGTGACCTTGGGCCAGTCCCTTAACTTCTCTGTGCCTCTTTCCTCACTTCCAAAATGGGGATTCAACACTGTTCTCACTCTTCCTTAGGCTATGAACCCCATGTGGGATCTGTTGCTCTTGTATATACCCTAGTGCTCGGCATGTAGTTAGTGCTTGCCAAATACCACGGTTCCTATTATTAACATTATTACCAGTAAAGTTCACCTATGACCGTGTTTTGGCTGAAAATCAATCAATCAATCGTATTTATTGAGCGCTTACTGTGTGCAGAGCACTGTACTAAGCGCTTGGGAAGTACAAGTTGGCAACATATAGAGACAGTTCCTACCCAACAGTGGGCTCACAGCCTAGAAGGCCAACGAGTCCCGGCTACATTATGCACGCAAAAGCACAGTCTGTGTTTTTGCCTTTAGTGTTTGCAATGTCTGGGGCTGTTTCCACTTTGGCATCCTCATTTCTCCTTCCTGATGGAGCTTGTGGTCATGTGGGATAGAGAATGTGTCCTATCTGATTGCTTGACGCATAGTATGTGCTTAACAAATATCAAGATAATGATAATAATTAACCTGATTAGCTTGTATTAGCTTGTCTCTCTCTCTAGCCTGTAAGGGCGTAGGCATGACTCTACCGGAGAGGAGAAAGAGAAGGAGGAAGAGGAAGGGGAGAGAGAAGAGTGGGAAACAAGAAAAACTACAACCAGGAAGGGACTTGAACTGTCGCGGCCTGGATCGCTCGGAGAGGCTCTAGGGATGTTTTGGAAGCGGCTGCTATAGACTGAAAATTGTGGAAACGTTGTGCCCAGGAAACTATGGGAAAGAGGGTAATGGGGAGGAGAACTTGGACTATCGTGGCCGGTTAGCTCAGTTGGTTAGAGCGTGGTGCTAATAACGCCAAGGTCGCGGGTTCGATCCCCGTACGGGCCAGTTATATTTTGATCCATTTTCCCATCGGCGCTAATGGAATAAAACAGGACAGCAGATGGGTCATCGACTAGAAAGTTTGGGAGCCTTTTCCTTCACTGAGCTCGCCCGAGCCGGCCCCCCACGATGGCTCTTGTTTATTCTGGAAATGAAAAGCTGGCAATCTCCCCTCTGAGCCCCCATCGTGGTTGGTGAAAAAGGAGGGATGAGAAAGGGCACGTGAGCGGAAATCGGACTTCTTGTCTTGCACATAGTCGGTACTTGGGACTTTCTAAGCGTTTGGGAGACTACAAAAATGTAGGAAGCTCGTTGTGGGAAATATGCTGTTATATTTTTATTTGTACTCTCCCAGGCGCCTAGTACAGTGCTCTGCACATAGAAAGGACTCGTTGAATATGACTGATTGATCGATTGGCTGGTACACATCCTTGCCCCTCAGGATTGCACCTAGAGAGCTTCCAGTACTCTGCCATTCTCGGCTAGGGGATGGAGAGTCAAGTAGAGACCTACCCATTTCATTCCTCGCTTGGGCAGTGGCTAGCGAGTGGAAGGCCATCTTCTCCAAATCAAAACTCAGCCGTGCTGAGCAGCAGCAGCATGGGAGAGGGTCGAGGAAGGAAACTCAAGTTTTCTGCGCCGAAGAAGACAATGGTAAACCATTTTCGTATTTTTGACCAAGAAAACTCTATGGATCCACTACCACAACGATCGCGGTTGGAGGTGGGGCGTTCTGGGAGAGATGTGTCCGTGGAATCATAATGGGTCCGAGACGAAGCGACAGCTAAGACGTACGATCCCCGTCCAAAAGGAACTCAAAGCCTCGCTGGGATATATGTAAAACTGCCCTTCAGATAATTGTCCTTCTAGAGCAGCGTGGCCTAATCAATCAATCAATCGTATTTATTGAGCGCTTACTATGTGCAGAGCACTGTACTAAGCGCTTGGGAAGTACAAATTGGCAACACATAGAGACGGTCCCTACCCAACAGTGGGCTCACAGTCTAAAAGAAAACGTTGTTTCCGCCCGGTTTCGAACCGGGGACCTTTCGCGTGTTAGGCGAACGTGATAACCACTACACTACGGAAACCATTAATGGAAAGAGCATAGGCCTGAGAGTCAGAAAACCTGGGTTCTAATCCCAGCTCCACCATCTATCTGCTGAGTGACCTTGGGTAACTCACTTAACTTCTCTGTGCCCAAGTTCTCACATCTATAAAATGGGGATTCAGTGCCTGTTCTCCCTCTTACTTAGATTATGAGCCCCAGATAGGGCCTGATTATCTCGTATCTACCAACGCTCCTAGTACATTTCTTGGAAATTAGGGAGGTAAAATGAATGTCTCCCTCGCTAGACTGTAAGCTTCCTAAGGGCAGGTAAATTGTCTGGTAATTGTGCAGTACTGTACTCTCCTAAGCGCTTAGTCCAGTGCTTGGCACCGAGTAAGCACTCATTACATCCTGGCTCTGCCAGTTGTCAGCTGTGTGACCTTAGGCAAGTCACTTAACTTCTCTGCGCCTGTTACCTCATCTATAAAATGGGGGTGAAGACTGTGATCCCCACGTGGGACAACCTTATCACTTTGTATCCCCCCCCAGCGCTTAGAACAGTGCTTTGCACATAGTAAGCGCTTAACAAATGCCATTATTATTATTATTATGCCACTGACTGATTGATAAAGCCTAATTCTTTCAGGGGAAGTAGTTTAAATACATTTTTATATCCTCTTGGGCGCATTCAGTTCCGTAACTACAGATAATCGCGGAAAAAAGGTTGTTTTAACGGCCGGTTAGCTCAGTTGGTTAGAGCGTGATGCTAATAACGCCAAGGTGGCGGGTTCGATCCCCGTACGGGTTACTGATTTTTTCGATTCATTTTCCTTTGGCTCAAATCGGGTACAACAAGGTAGAGGGTGGGTCAACCAGAAAGTTCCTCCTCTTATTTCGTCTCCGAGCTCTACCGAGCCAGTACCCGCCGATGGCCGTTTGCCTTCTGGAGAAGAATGGCGGGGAGGGGAGACAGACATCAATACAAATAAATAGCTAATATAGGTGCCCAATAAATAGTATTGATTAATTGATTGGAGAATGTGGCGGGTGACCTGGTGGGTCTCTCTGCAGGCCTGAACAGGAGCAGGGTGTCTTGGCGTTGACCGCAGAGTCGAAGGAGACCCCCAAGGATAGGGTCTATCCTGAGTGGACAGGGGGCTGGTTGTGGCCATATTGCCCCCCTGGTCTGATCGATGGGCCTGAAGATTGTGGAAAGGATCTTTTCAGGAATCCAACAGAGAGGAAAAAATAGAATTAAAGGGTTTCTGCCCCATTTCGAGTCAGGAACCCTTTGGTATGAGGTAAATGTGATAAATACTAAACTACAGAGATGTCAACTTAAACATGGCGTCCAATGCACATCTTTCCTCATCTCCCAGTCCCTTCTGCGTCGCCCTGACTTGCTCCCTTTGCTCTTCCCCTCTCCATCCCAACAGCATTTATGTCCATAGCTGTAATTTTATTTATTTGTATTGATGTCTGTCTCCCCTGCCCCCCCCCGCCCCAACCCCCACGTCTAGACTGTAAGATCGTTGTGGGCAGAGAATGTGTCTGTTTATTGTTGTAGCGTACTTTCCCAAGCGCTTAGTACATTGCTCTGCACACAGTAAGCGCTCAATGAAAGAATGAATCAGAAGATGCTGGACCACAATCACAGAAATACTAACAGATTCTACCCAGTTAACTTGGACGCATTAAGGTAACGACGCTAGGCCGTAGTGCCATCCGTCTCGGCATTAGCAGAGGAAAATAGCCAAATCCACAGCCCGGAATAGACTGTGGGAGAGCTTGGGAACTGGGGGATGAGCTTTTTAGGGTGGTAAGGAATGCGGTTAAGTGGATTCGAGGTGGGAGGGAGGAAAAATAACACTCTGCCCGAACAGGGACTTGAACCCTGGACCCTCAGATTAAAAGTCTGATGCTCTACCGACTGAGCTATCCGGGCTCCGAAGACTGCTTTTTGTAAGAACTCTGTAGACGGTATGTGTATGTATTGTTCCTTTCGCTTCTTGGAATTTATTCTCCCTTTTAGACTTTAATCTCCTTCAGAGATTACACTTGAGTACATAAGTGCTGAAGAGGCGGTACAGAGTGAAATAGGGTGGGGAGAGGTGAGATTAATGAGGGAAGGCCTCCTGGAGGAGATGTGATTGGCAAAGTCCCCGGAAGAAGGGGAAGGCCGGGGTCTGCCCGATGTGGAGAGGAACGCAGCCTCCTCGGGACGAAACGAGAGACCCCAGGGGGTACTGGCAGTTACTGTTTTTCCGGTCCCCTCGAGAGACCCCGGGGTTAGAACCTAGACATTTCCCAGAATTTAGAAACACAAACTCTTTCATAGAAAGTCTTTACTAGACATGGCCGAGGGCTCTTTCAGTTCGGCTCGTTGGTCTAGGGGTATGATTCTCGCTTAGGGTGCGAGAGGTCCCGGGTTCAAATCCCGGACGAGCCCTCTTTTAACAAAAAAATTTTTTTTTTTTTTGGAGTGGTTTCTCAAGTTTCCGCAACCCGGGAGATATTGACGGCGCGAGGATGAAAGTCCGAGAGGAGCCTGTTGAAGTTTTAATTAGGTGGTTTGGTGCATCCCCTGGGTCACGCCCCTCCCTCTCAAGGACCCAAAGACCTCCCTCCCTCCGGACCAACTTCGCTCCCCTTGGGCACCGTTTCTAGACTGTGAGCTCGTTACGGTCAGGGATCGTCACTGTTTATTGTTATATTGTACTTTCCCAAGCGCTTAGTACAGTGCACTGCACACATTAAGCTCTTAATAAATACGATTGAGTGAATGATTCGGATTACCCGAGCAAGCCATGTTGATTATCAATCAATCAGAGGAATTTATTGAGCCCTTCCGGGGCGCAGAGCACTGCTCTAAGCGCTTGGGAGAGTACAACATAACAGATTTGGTGGACACGTTCCCTGCGCACGAGGAGCTTAGAGTCTAAATAAAGGGACGAGCTTACACTTTCACATAGGAAGACAGTTGCTCTCTCTCCATCTTCAAAGTACTCCACAAATCACGTCTCTTCCGGGAGGGTTTCCCCGCTTCATCTCTCATTTCTCTCCCTATATCTCTCCCATCTTCCCTCCAGATCCCTCCAGACTTGGGAATCAGAGGACGTGGGTTCCAGTTCTGGCCTGCCACTTGACTGCTGTGTGACCTTGGGCAAGTCGCTTAACTTCTCTGGGCCTGTTACCTCATCTGTAAAATGGGGATTAAGACTGTGAGCCCCTCGTGGGACAACCTGATTACCATGTATCTACCCCAGTTACCATAATTATTGTTATTATGCGACAGATGAACACTCTCTCCACTTTCAAAGCCTTATTAAAAGCTTATTAAAAGCCAAGAGGCCTTCCCCAACTAAACCCTCATTTTCATTTCTCTCACTCCCTTCCACCTTGCACTTGACCTTGGATTTGCAACCTCCCTCAGTCCCTCAGCACTTATTCATTCATTCAATTGTATTTATTAAGCTCTCACTGTATGCACAGCACTGTACTAAGTGCTTGGGAAAGAACAATATAGCAATAAACAGTGGCAATCCCTGCCCACAACGTCCTCACAGTCTAGGGGGTGGGTTCCACCCACATCCATCTCTATAGGCATCACCTCAAATCCCAGCTCCTCGTCCTCTTCCTCTTTCCTCCTCCTCGTCTTTCATTCATTCAATCAATCATATTTATTGAGTGCTTACTGTGTGCAGAGCACTGAACTGAGCGCTTGGAAAGTACAATTCGGCAACAGATAGAGACAGTTCCTACCCAATAACAGGCTCACAGTCTAGAAGGGGGAGACAGACAACAAAACAAAACAAGTAGGCAGGTATCAATACCATCAAAATAGGTAAATGGAATTATAGATATATACACATCATTCATAAAATGAACAGTAAAAAATATGTACTAACATACACAAGTGCTGTGGGGAGGGGAAGGGGGTAGGGCAGAGGGAGGGAGTGGGAGCGATGGGGAGGGGAGGAGGAGCAGAGAAAAAGAGGCTCAGTCTGGGAAGGCCTCCTGGAGGAGGTGAGCTCTCAGCAGGGCTTTGAAAGGAGGAATAAAGCTAGTTTGGCAGCTGTGTGGAGGGAGAGCATTCCAGGCCAGAGGAAGGACATGAGCCAGGGGTCGACAATGGGACAGGCGAGAACGAGGCCCTGTGAGGAGGTTAACAGCAGAGGAGCAGAGTGTATGGGTTGGGCTGGAGAAGGAGAGAAGGGGGGTGAGGTAGGAGGGGGCGAGGTGATGGAGAGCCTTGAAGCCGAGACTGAGGAGTTTTTGCTTAATTCGAAGATTGATAGGCAACCACTGGAGATTTTTGAGGAGAGGAGTGACATTCTCAGAGCATTTCTGTAGAAAGATAATCCAGGCATCAGAGTGAAGTATAGACTGAAGTGGGAAGAGTCAGGAGGATGGGAGATCAGAAAGGAAGCTGATGCAATAATCCAGTCGGGATAGGATGAGAGACTGAACCAGCAAGGTAGCGGTTTGGATGGAGAGGAAAGGGCCGATCTTGGTGATGTTCTGAAGGTGAGTCCATCAGGTTTTGATGACGGATTGGATGTGTGGGGTGAATGAGAGAGCAGAGTCAAGGATGACACCAAGGTTGTGAGCTTGTGAGAGAAGGATGGTAGTGCCGTTTAGTGACGGGAAAGTCAGGGAAAAGACAGGGTTTGCGAGGGAAGATAAGGAGCTCAGTCTTAGAATTGAGTTTTAGGTCTTGGAGTCAGTCTCAGTCTTGGAGTTGAGTTTTAGATCTTGGAGTCAGTCTCAGTCTTAGAGTTGAGTTTTAGGTGGCGGGCGGACATCCAGGTGGAGATGTCCTGAAGGCAGGAGGAGATACGAGCCTGAAGGGAAGGAGAGAGAACAGGGGAGGAGATATAGATTTGGGGGTCCCCTTCCTCCTCCTCCTCTTCCAGCCTTCCTCCTCATCGCTCCTCCTCCTCCTCGAGCACCACTGATCAGGGAGACACAGAACGTTTATGATAGGGTGAGCAGTTCCTGGGAAGGGCAGTGTAAAAGGGCTATCCTGAGGAAGATTTATCTTCCCTTTATATTAATGTTATTAACAGTGCTTGGCACATAGTAAGCGTTTAACAGATATCATCATCATCATCAACATTACCACTGATATACCGATTTCTCTCCAAAAGCGGTTGGACTGAACTGTCCAGTTTGCGAGAGGAACCAGGGGAACCGTACGATGTGAGCCCACTGTTGGGTGGGGACTGTCTCTATATGTTGCCAACTTGTACTTCCCAAGTGCTTAGTACAGTGCTCTGCACACAGTAAACGCTCAGTAAATACGATTGATTGATTGATTGATTGATTGATTCAGAGATAGCCAATGAATCGTGACGTCATAGCATTTCAGCTAATCAGAGCGAAGATGGGTAAATCTTTTAACGATGCTCCCACCCCGAGGTCCGCACGGGACGACAGTTTGACGCCGAGGCTCTCTGTTGGGACAATTCATTATCATTCAAAGGAATGCAATTTAATGAGGGGGTTTTCCCCAGAGGTTTTGGTCCTGAACGAGTATGATGAATAGAACACTGAATACAACGAGTCGGGTGGGGACTTTTGTTTTCTGATTTAAAACAATAAAACCACCGTCCCTGGGTGGGCTTGAACCACCAACCTTTCGGTTAACAGCCGAACGCGCTAACCGATTGCGCCACAGAGACTCGAAATGTGGCAGAGACCGAATTGTTTTTATTTTGCTCTTTGTGCCAACCTGACTTTGCCCTATAGTCCAGGCAATGTTAAGATAATCAATCAATCAGTCGTATTTATTGAGCGCTTACTGTGTGCAGAGCACTGTACTAAGCGCTTGGGAAGTACAAGTTGGCAACATACAGAGACAGTCCCTACCCAACAACCAATCAGTCAATACATAAATAAGCAAGCAAGCAAGCAATCGTATTTACTGAACGCTGAGAGCTCACCTCCTCCAGGAGGCCTTCCCAGACTGAGCCCCTTCCTTCCTCTCCCTCTCGTCCCCCTCTCCATCCCCCCATCTTACCTCCTTCCCTTCCCCAAAGCACCTGTATATATGTATATATGTTTGTACATATTTTATTACTCTATTTATTTATTTATTTATTTTACTTGTACATAGCTATTCTCTTTATTTTATTTTGTTAGTATGTTTGGTTTTGTTCTCTGTCTCCCCCTTTTAGACTGCGAGCCCACTGTTGGGTAGGGACTGTCTCTATATGTTGCCAATTTGTACTTCCCAAGCGCTTAGTACAGTGCTCTGCACATAGCAAGCGCTCAATAAATATGATTGATGATGATGATGATGAACACTGTACTAAGCGCTAGGGAGACCACACATATAACCGTTGGTGAACACGTCTCTTGTCCACGAGTTTAAAGAGTAGAAGTAATGCTTTGAAAGTAACTGGAAGCAGCCTTCTGTAACATGGGGACATTTTGGGGGGATTTGATATCAAAATCAATCTGGATCTTGGACCATTTATACAGTCCCGATAATATTTATTAGATCTGCAAAAGGTTTCGATGCATTGGCCGGGAATCGAACCCGGGCCTCCCGCGTGGCAGGCGAGAATTCTACCACTGAACCACCAATGCTACAGCAAGCATTTTTGCCACGTAGCCTTACCAAAGTGCTAAGGGCTAGGGTAGATTTGCAGTGTTGCTGTCCTGTGGTGTTTTAGGGCCGAGAGTTAAACGGGAAAAGTTTTTCGCTGACCCCCGAAATACTAAGGGCTCCCCTATTTACAGGTAGTTCATTGCTTGAAACCTGAACGTGACTACGGTGCCCTTTCCCTCCCCCTTCCACCTCCCCCCAACCCACCTCCTGTTCCCGAAGTTTTCGCCCACTTCCCGCGCTCCCCCAACATCTCACTCTTCTCCCCCTCCCTGCTTCCTCTGGGCTGGAGTTAGTGTCAATCGTATTTGCTGGGCACTTTCTGTGTGCAGGACACTGTAGTAAGCTCTTTGGCGAGTATATGTTGCCAACTTGTACTTCCCAAGCGCTCAGTGCAGTGCTCTGCACACAGTAAGTGCTCAATAAATACGATTGATTGAGTACAACACCAATAATATAATAGACACATCCCCTGCCCACAACGAGCTTATATTTTAGAAGGGGAGACAGACATTGATATAAATAAATACATTACGGATATATACTTAAGTGTGTGCAGCTAGCTGGTCGTGTCACAACGACCCGTTTTGGAACGTTTTAACACATCCTTCCTCTTAATTACCGCTGCCTCAAAACTCCTGCCTAGGGCCTTCATCCAAAGCCATCAATACCTACCCTTCTAATGGCCACTGGCCTACAATCAGACAATTAGATCCCCCTCTATCAATCATTCACTGCATCCCCAATATAGACTATGTGCAAAAACACAGTACTAAACGTTGGGAGAGTATAGCACGGGCCTGGGATTCAGAAGGTCATGGGTTCTAATTCCAACTCTCCTACTTGTCTGCTGTGTGACCTTTGGCAAGTCACCTAACTTTTCTGCATCAGTTACCATCATCTGTTAAATGGGGATGAAGACTCTGAGCCCCACGTGGGACAACCTGATTACCTTGTATCTACCCAGTGCTTAGAACAGTGCTTGGCACATAGTTAGAGCTTAACAAATGCCATTATTATTAGCAGTAGTAGTAAGGACGATCCCTGTCCTCAAGGAGCTCAATCTCTAGACGGGTTGTATGTGTAATTATTCTTCGGATAGTTGTTCCTTTGGAAGGATTGTGGTCTAGTGGAAAGAGTGTGGACCTGGGAGTGAGAAAACCTGGGTTCTAATCCCGACTCCACTGTTTATCTGCTGAGTGACCTTGGGCAAGTCACTTAACTTCTCTGTGCCCAAGTTCCCTTTCTGCAAAATGTGGATTCAATACCTATTTTCCCTCCTACTTAGACTATGAGCTCCATGTAGCGGCATGATTATTTTGTATTTACCCCAACTCATAGTACAGTTCTTGGAAATCAGGGAGGTAATGTGTCTGTCTCCCCCTCTAGACTATAAACTCGTTATGGGCAGGGAAGGTCTCTGGTCATTGTGTTGTATTGTACTCTCCCAAGCACTTAGTACAGTGCTCCTCACACATTAAGCTCTCAATGCATACCATTGATTAATTGTTTGATAAATCCTTCCTGTTTTAGGGAAGGGTTTTACAAACATTTCCAAGGCTTCTTGAACAAATACCATTCTCTAACTACAATAATCGCGTTTAGACATTGTGGAGGGCATTTCGTGTTGGCCGGTTAATTCAGTTGGTTAGAGCATGGTGCTAATAATCAATCAATCAATCAATCGTATTTATTGAGCACTTACTGTGTGCAGAGCACTGTACTAAGCGCTTGGGAAGTACAAGTTGGCAACATACAGAGATGGTCTCTACCCAACAGTGGGCTCACAGTCTACAAGACTGTCTAGGATGCCAAGGTCGCACATTCGATCCCTGTACGGGCCACTGATATTTTGATTTTCCTTCTATTTGAATTAGGTACACCAAGGCAATGTGCAAACTGAACTCTGCACAAAGAAGGTGTGCAGTACATAGATATTGATGGATACTGATATACTAATATACTGATAGGATCTATCAATACTGATCTATCAATCAATATGATTGGAGAATGTAGCGTATACCCTTGTGAGTTATGTGTGCTGCAGCATTTGTACTTCCCAGGCGCTCAATAAATACGACTGAATGAATGAAGAGGAGCTGGGAGTCGCGGCTGTGACCGGGGAGCTGAAAGAGGAGGAAGAGGAGGAAGTGGGGGAGGAGGAAAGGGATGAGGGAGCGTGTCAGATCCCAACAAGAAAAAGTACAACCACAAAGGAACTCGAATCCTCAATCTTCCGAAATGATGGTGATAATGATGGTGGCATTTGTTAAGCGCTTACTCTGTGCCAGGCACTGTACTAAACGCTGGATCCAACGCCCTATTCATTAGGCAAAAAAGAAGCAGTGTAGCCTAATGGAAAGAGCAGAGGCTTAGGAGCCAGAGGACGTGGATTCGAGTCTAGGGTCTACCACCCCGTGGCTCAGTGGAAAAAGCAGCGACTTTGGAGTCAAAGGTCTTGGGTTCGAATCCCCACTCCTCCAAGTGTCAGTTGTGTGACTTTGGGCAAGTCACTTAACTTCTCTGTGCCTTAGTTACCTCATCTGGAAAATGGGGATTAAGACTGTGAGCCCCGTGTGGGACAACCTTATAACCTCCCCAGAGGTTAGAACAGTGCTTTGCACATTGTAAGCGCTTAATAAATATCATCATCATCACTGTTTATTGTGTGATCATGGGAAAGGCACTGAACTGCTCTGTGCCTCAGTTTCCTCATTTGTAAAATGCAGATTAAAACTGTGAGCCCCTTCAGGGACAATCTGATTACTTTATATCAACTCCAGAGTTTAGAATAGTGCTTGGAACATAGTAAGGGCTTAACAAATACCGTTATTATTATTAGGCCACGAGGTCGAGTTCTGGGGGCTTCTAGCGCATCTCTAGTGAGCCACGAGGGCGTCTCCCCACCGTTCTTTTCCCCGGGACATGCCTCCTCCGAGCGCCTATCATCGCTGGAGAAAAGAGGAAATTTTCACTTCCCTTATTTATTCCAGCTCTTCTCTCTGACCCGATTCGCTCCTGGGTTCAGCTGGACTCCACTTTGCTGGAGCCCCAGCCCCAGCCTTGGGTCAGGGGTCGCGACCCCCGAGGGTCGGAGCTCTCTTGGGAGGACCGGAGAGCCGGAACATTCCCACGGAAGAGGAAAATTAAAAATTAAATAATTTGTTTTTTAAAATGTGTTTCCGCCCGGTTTCGAACCGGGGACCTTTCGCGTGTGAGGCGAACGTGATAACCACTACACTACGGAAACTGCTGTGGACAGGGGGAAACTGTACACCCCTCTCTGTTTGCAGCTGACCTACCACCGGACAAATAGATCTTCCTCTAGTCGTCGGCCACTAAATCCATAATGCTGATTATATGCAAGAGTACTGTGCTAAGCGTTGGGAGAGTCCAATACAGCTACAGGACAGATCCCCATCTTCAAGGGGTTTATAGACAAGCTGGGATAAATGTATAATTGTCCTACGGATTCCAAGAAGACGTCACTGCCCGTAAAGTGGTGGAAGGTGGATTAGAATGTAGTTTCTAATCCCGGCTCCACCACTTGTCTGCTGTGTGACCTTGGACAAGTCACTTAACTTCTCCGTGCTTCAGTTACCTCATCTGGAAAATGGGGATTAAGACTGCGAGCCCAACGTGGGACAACCTGATTACCTTGCATCTACTCCGGCGCTTAGAACAGTGCTTGGGACATAGTAAGCGTTTAACAAATACTATTGTTATTATTATTAAGTTCACTATGCCTGCGTTTTGGCTGAAAAGGCCAGTTAGTCCCCGCCTCGTTAGGCACACAAAAGGCTGTTTTTTGTGTTCATTCATTCATTCAACCGTGTTTATTGAGCGTTTACCGTGTACACAGCACTGTACTAAGCGCTTGAGTACACTACAACAACAAACAGATACATTCCCTGCCCACCACCAGATTATGGTCTAGAGGCTTGTTGTCTTTGTTTAATATTTTCAGTGCCTGGTACTGTTTTCCCCTTTGCCTCCTCGGCTCTCATTCCTTATTTTGTGGTAATGTGGGTCAGGGACTGTGTCCAATCTGATTTCCTTGTATTTACCCCAGCGCTTATTACAGTGCTTGGCACGTAGTAAACGCTTAACAAATATCACGATAATAATATTGATGGTATTTGTTAAGCGCTTACTATGTGCTAAGCACTGTTATAATGATAATAATTTCCTTTATTGTTATTTTGCTCAAAGAAAGCTAGTCTTTTCTTGATAGCAGTGAGCCATGCTGTCAGTCGTTGGCCAGTGACTCCTAATTTTCTGCCGGGGGCTAGCACGGTCTGAGATTTTGTTGACTCTAACCTTAAAGCGTTTTTTCTGCCCTTCTTGCTTCCCGTTTCCCAATTTCAGCTCACTGTACTGGACCTTTTAGACAGCCTTACTATCCATTTTCTTCGTGTCCCACCTGGATTATTATTATTATTAATTGTATTTATTGAGCGTTTACCTTGTGCAAAGCACTGTACTAAGAGCTTGGGCGAATATAGTATAGCATCAGACACATTCCCTTGCCTACAACGAGCTCACAATCTAGAGGGGAAGACAGACACTAATATAAATAAATAAATAGCTGTGTGATGGGCATAGCTTTGATATGGGGAGACTGACTTTGTTCCAGGTCGCCAGGGTTCCTGATCCTGTCATGTCATTTGATAACAATTATGGTAATTGTTAAGTGCTTTCTACGTGGTTAGCACTGTACTAAGTGCTGGGGTCGATACAAGATAACCAAGTTGGATACAGATCTTGTCCCACATGGGGTTCACAGTTCAAGTTGGAAGGAGGAGAATTTAATCCCCATTTTACAGATGAGTGAAATGAGGAGCAGAAAATTTAAGTTGTTGCCCAATATCATTTTTCTACAAAAACGTTTTCTCACTCCTCGAGTACCTCCAATCCGTAACCCACTCATCATCATCATCAATCGTATTTATGGTGTGCAGAGCACTGTACTAAGCGCTTGGGAAATACAAGTTGGCAACATATGGAGACAGTCGCTACCCAACAGTGGGCTCACAGTCTAAAAGGGGGAGACAGAGAACAAAACCAAACATACTAACAAAATAAAATAAATAGAATAGATATGTACAAGTAAAATAAATAAATAAATAAATAAGTAGAGTAACAAATATGTACAAACATATATACATATATACAGGTGCTGTGGGGAAGGGAAGGAGGTAAAATGGGGGGGATGGAGAGGGGAACGAGGGGGAGAGGAAGGAAGGGGCTCAATTTGGGAAGGCCTCCTGGAGGAGGTGAGCTCCCAGTAGGGCCTTGAAGGGAGGAAGAGAGCTAGCTTGGCGGATGGGCAGAGGGAGGGCATTCCAGGCCCGGGGGATGACGTGGGCCGGGGGTCGATGGTGGGACAGGCGAGAACGAGGCCCAGTGAGGAGGTTAGCCGCAGAGGAGTGGAGGGTGCGGGCTGGGCTGGAGAAGGAGAGAAGGGAGGTGAGGTAGGAGGGGGCGAGGTGATGGACAGCCTTGAAGCCCAGGGTGAGGAGTTTCTGCCTGATGCGCAGATTGATTGGTAGCTACTGGAGATTTTTGAGGAGGGGAGTAACATGCCCAGAGCGTTTCTGGACAAAGACAATCCGGGCAGCAGCATGAAATATGGATTGAAGTGGGGAGAGACACGAGGATGGGAGATCAGAGAGAAGGCTGATGCAGTAGTCCCGACGGGATAGGATGAGAGCTTGAATGAGAAGGGTAGCGGTGTGGATGGAAAGGAAAGGGCGGATCTTGGAATGTTGCGGAGCTGAGACCGGCAGGTTTTGGTGACGGCTTGGATGTGAGAGGTGAACGAGAGAGCCGAGTCCAGGATGACACCAAGGTTGCGGGCTCGTGAGACGGGAAGGATGGTAGTGCCGTCAACAGAGATGGGAAAGTCAGGGAGAGGGCAGGGTTTGGGAGGGAAGACAAGGAGTTCAGTCCTGGACACTCGACTGTGCATCAAACAGAAACTCCTTACCTTTGGTTTTAAAGCAGTTTACCACCTCATCCCCTCCTACCTCACCTCTCTGCTCTCCTACAACCCAGTCCACACACTTCTCTCTTTTTATACCAACCTACTCACTGGACCTGTCTATCTCACTGCCAACCCTTCCCCCGTGTCCCGCCTCTGGCCTGGACACCCTCTGTCTTAATAATAATAATGATGGCATTTGTTAAGCGCTTACTATGTGCAAAGCAGTGTTCTAAGCGCTGAGGGGGATACAGGGTGATCAAGTTGTCCCACGTGGGGCTCACAGTCGTAATCCCCATTTTACAGATGATGTAACTGAGGCTCAGAGAAGTTAAGTGACTTGCCCAAAGTCACACAGCAGACATGGGAGTCGAACCCATGACTTCTGACTCCAAAGCCTGAGCCTCGCTGCTTCTATCCTCTCTTCATATCCAATAGGCAATAACACTCTCTCCCTACAAAGCCTTATTGAAGGCACATCTCCTCTAAGAGGCCTTCCCTGATTAAGCCCTTATTGCCTCATTTGTTGGGGAAAGGGACACAGGGGAAGCAAAAGTGGATATAATATAGGGAAATAAGTGCTACTGGGTGGTTGTGCGTAATTCGGTGTTCTGGTGCCGCTGGAGGGCCAAGGCAACAGTTGGGGAGAACCAAGGCGGAAAGATGAGAGATTCGTCAGGGAAGGCCTCCTGGAGGAGGTGAGATCTCAGAAGGCCTTTGAAGAAGGGGAGAGCTGTGGTCTGCCAGATGTGAGTGGGGAGGAAATTCCAGGGAGTATGGGAGGGTGTGAGGGAGAGGTTGGCGTCCGAGGAGAGCAGTAAGAGCCTTGAGAGTAACTAAAAGCGAGAGCTGGGATGTGGCGGCATAAGAGAGTGGAGAACCAGGAAAGAGAGAGATGAATTGAAAGCTTCAAAGCACTCTTCATCAATCAGATAAAAACTCCTCACCATCGGCTTTAAAGCTCTCCATCACCTTGCCCCCTCTTACCTCACCTCACTTCACTTCTCTGTGCCTCAGTTCTGTTGTTCTCCCTCCTATTTAAACTGTGAGCCCATGCAGGACAGGGACTGTGTCCAATGTAATTAATCTGTATCTTTCCTAGCGCTCAGAACAGTGTTTGACACAGAGTAAAAGCTTATCAAATACCATTTTAAAAAAACTGGGTGGTGGATTTGAGACGAGTTTCTCTTATAGAAGAGGAAAAAAAGCTTATTCGCCCGAACAGGGACTTGAACCCTGGACCCTCAGATTAAAAGTCTGATGCTCTACCGACTGAGCTATCCGGGCTTCTGATCGCTGTATTAAAGAAATGTTATAGGTGGTATGAACAAAAACACGTGCACAGTAGTTTTGGTAGTGTTTACTGTGTGCGGAGCACTGTACTAATCTCTTGGGAAAGAACAATACAACAATAAACAGGTATATTCCCTGTCCACAACGACCTTACAGTGTAAACCAGTTCCCAGCCCACGGTGACCTTCCAGTCTACAGGGGGAGGCTCTCAATAACATAAAGAAATAATTCATAACATCTAATTTAAAGATATGTACATACTTGGAGATGATGATGGCATTTGTTAAGCGCTTACTATGTGCCAAGCACAGTTCTAAGCGCTGGATCACAGTACATATTTAAAGACCTTAAGTTTTGGAGCTGGGGCTGTGTAGATGCGTTGGCAGCCCTGTACCACTGGACGGGCCCAAGTAGTTATTATTATTATGGTATTTGTTAAGTGCTTACTATGTGCCGGACACTGCACTAAGCACTGGGATGGATAAGCAAATCGTGTTAGACACAGTCCCTGTCCCACGTGGGACTCACAGTCTTAATCCCCATTTTACAGATGAGTGAATTGAGGCCCAGAGAAGTGAAGTGATTTACCCAGAGTCACACTGTAGACAAATTTCTAGACTGTGAGCCTGTTGTGGGGGAGAGATTGTCTCTATTTGTTGCTGAATTGTGCTTCCCAAGCGCTTAGTACAGTGCTCTGCACGCAGTAACCACTCAATAAATAGGATTGAATGAATGAAGTTGGGGAGCAGGGTGGACAGAGAACGTGGCAGACAGTGTTTTGTATTGTCCTGTCTCAAACGCTTAGTACAGTGCTCTGCGCGCTGTAAGGGCTCAATAAATGCGATCGATTGGCTGGTAAAATAGCTGCCCGTTTGCGATTTCTTCCCTGCAACCGAGGAACCCGCCCTAAGAACGTTACATAGTGCAGGCCACACCTATTCGCCTCATCAACTACAACTACGAAACCTTTTCCCATCGGCTCGTTGGTCTAGGGGTATGATTCTCGCTTAGGGTGCGAGAGGTCCCGGGTTCAAATCCCGGACGAGCCCTCTTTTTTAAAAAAAATAAATTTGTTTCTATTTTTTTTTCTGAGTGGATTCCAAGACCCTGTCTCGATTCGGTGCCTATTTACTGATGGCTCTGGAATGAAGGCCCAAGAAAGGAGTTTTGAACCAGAGGTTAAGTCGATGGAAGGAGGCATTAAAAAGCTCCAAAACGGGTCATCGTTCAGGACAGCAATCGCAGGCCAGTAGAAGCAGGGAGGGGGAGAAAAGGAAGCAGGTTAGGGGGAAGTGGGCAAAACTGGGGAGCCGGAGGTGGGATGGGGGCGGCCAGGATGGAATGGATTGGGGGGTGATAAGGGGGAAGAGAGGGCCTGTATTCAAGTTCAGGTTTCAGGCAGGTCGGTGAGTAACTTTTTCCGTGTAACTCCCGGTGCTAAAAAGCACAGCAGTGCTAAAAAAAAAATCTGCCCGAGCTTGTAGGACATTCATAAGGCCACGTGGCAAACGCTTTATATGTAGCATTGGTGGTTCAGTGGTAGAATTCTCGCCTGCCACGCGGGAGGCCCGGGTTCGATTCCCGGCCAATGCATTAAAACTTTTTACAGGTTTAGTAAATATTATCGGAACTGCATAAAGCGTCTAAGGCCCAGATTGATTTTGGTATCAAATCCCCCCAAAATGATTTAGGCGTCTTTCCCCATGTTACGGAATGCTGTTTCAGATTACTTTTGAAGCATAATTTCCGGAAAGAGCACGGTTTTGGGAGTCAGGTCGTGGGTTCTAATCCCGCTCTGCTACTTGTCAGCTGTGTGACTGTGAGCAAATCACTTCACTTCTCTGTGCCTCAGTAACCTCATCTGTAAAATGGGGATTAAGATTGAGCGCCCCATTTAAAGCAACCTGATTACCTTGTTTATCCCCCAATCCCCCTATTGCTTAGAACAGTGCTTGGCACATAGTAAGCGCTTAACAAATACCATTATTATTATTAATTAATAATTCTTAATAATAGTAATAACTCAGAATTTAATGCCATACATCCAACAACATTGTAATTCATCGATTACCTAATTAATGCAGGTTACAAGCAGAAGTCGTGTCTCTGTGGCGCAATCGGTTAGCGCGTTCGGCTGTTAACCGAAAGGTTGGTGGTTCAAGCCCACCCAGGGACGGATTAAGGTCAATTTTTCATTTTTCCCTCACCCTCTTATATTTACCGGACTCCTTGAGCAGCAGAACCTCTGGGGAAAACATTCAATAAATAGCACTGATTGATTGGCTGTGACATTAGAGGTCCTGAATCGAACTGTCCCCTCTTTCGGGGTGAGCCTTTGTAAAATATTTACTCATCTTCACCTTGAATGGCTAAAATACTCTGATGTGCAAAGCACAAGGAACTTCTCAAACGTGGTACAGTTTCTCCGCTTCCTCTTCCTAACTGTATAACTCGATTCAGGGAGAAATTGGTATATTATTTATCATCATCATCATCATCATCAATCGTATTTATTGAGCGCTTACTGTGTGCAGAGCACTGTACTAAGCGCTTGGGAAGTACAAGTTGGCAACATATAGAGACAGTCCCTACCCAGCAGTGGGCTCACAGTTTAAAAGGGGGAGACAGAGAACAAAACCAAACATACTAACAAAATAAAATAAATAGAATAGACATGTACAAGTAAAATAAATAAATAAATAGAGTAATAAATATGTACAAACATATATACATATATACAGGTGCTGTGGGGAAGGGAAGGAGGTGAGTTGGGGGGATGGAGAGGGGGACGAGGGGGAGAGGAAGGAAGGGGCTCAGTCTGGGAAGGCCTCCTGGAGGAGGTGAGCTCTCAGTAGGGCCTTGAAGGGAGGAAGAGAGCTAGCTTGGCGGATGGGCAGAGGGAGGGCATTCCAGGCCCGGGGGACACTGTTCTCTAACCGGGAACTGTGCCCACTATT